>NC_081348.1:49368777-49683535 GCF_029784015.1 Lycium ferocissimum | reverse complement strand
TGGTGTTTTACTAGGCGCGGAGCATAAGCGTAAGAAATGAAGGAAGACTTTTGAAACTTGTGTTCTAAAATAAGTCATAGATATTTGAGTGGCTATAAATCATCTCATTAAGGGTAAAACGGGTATTTTGAAGTTAAATCGTTTCTAAATATAGAAAGGTGTCATTCTTTATGGGAATGACTAAGAAGAAAAAGTGTCACACAAATTGGGACGGTGGAAGTAATTGAAATTACTGTCTTCTCTGTGAATATCCATAGACAATTTCTGTGTGTTTGATTCCGTTTGTGCATTTCTTGTTTTCCTCATTTCAATTGTCTCTTATGAGAATGACTAAGAGGAAAGCGTGCCACACAAATTGGGATGGTAGAAGTAATTGAAATTACTGTTTCACTATGAATATCCATAGACAGTATCTCTGTGTTTGATTCCGTTTGTGTGTTTCTTGTTCTCCTCATTTCAAATATCTCAAATTGCTCACTATCAATAAGGAAACATAGCATGGTGACTTGTTTACCGCACATTTGTATATTTCTTTACAAAGCCCTCACACAGGTAATCAATTTTAGAGTGCTATGCTGAAGGAAAATTATTTATATATATTTAACTTACTTTTCGCTTTTATTTTATTTAGAATGATGAAATGAAGAAGTAAGGATTCGAATAGCCGACCCCTAACTTGTTTTGGGACTGAACGTAGTTGCTGTCGTTATGCTGAGGGAAAATTGTTTACCGTCTTCTCTCTCTGTAATTGAAAGGACATTAAGAATGGGCGTGAACAGATATTTGTCCTAAACATGTTTTCAGGCAAATATCTTAGTGCAGTGACAATGCACATTTAGTAGCCACTAGTGCACTGCAGGTACTAATTTCGTGGCATCTGTTTTGCCAGGGCTTGCACCTCAAACAACCAGACAAGCCGGTAGAACTGTTAAAAGGACACCTAGTGCACAAAAGCCTTTGAAGGAGAAATCCAAATTAAACGGAACTGATACCAAGTCTACAGAACCTGTTTCAAAACAGGCTGCTGATTAGTTTTTAGGTACTCGTGGAAGATCCTGATCTCCGATCCAAAGTGTCGCCCTTGCTTGTAAATACAGTGCACCTTCTTAAAGGAGATGGAATGTTCTTCTAGAGATGTGTCCGTGGCAGAGTTAAAAGAGACGGGCTTGCTTGCTATCTCCTGAATAATGTATTGGCATTGGTTTCAATTCTTGTCATAATCATTGTTGTAATTTATGTAATAGTGGAATTTACTTTCCGTTGCTGATTCGTCGAGGTTCTAGTAAAAGAGGTCAGTTGTATGTGTTGTTTTTTTCTCTACCCCTCCCTCCTGTAAAAAAGGGTGAATTTGCTTTCTGTGCAACCTTGCTTGCGCTGGGATGGGGGAATTTAGTGAGTTTGATTTGGCAATCTCTTGTGAGTACAATACCTTTGTTGAATTGTACACGATCTGGATGTAGTAATTCATTCATTAATCTTAAGATTGTAGATCAGATTGTGCCCTTCACTATAGCATGTTCTACCTTGATATTGTTAACATCAAAGCTTGAGTTTCATGGTGTCACGACCCAAGCTTATGGCACGTACTGTGCGCTTTGGCCCAACAGACCTAGCGGATTAGAAGCTTGCCAGCCTAATGTGTATTAGTCATCTTCGACCTGCTTCTCGTCGGCTGGATAGTGAATTTCCTGTTAACCACAGATTTCTGGTATAAATAGGATATAGCACATCCGTTAATGCACTACAATTCAGTCAAGGTCAAGTCGATCCAGTTATTGTATACAAATATTCCTTATTGTTTTCAGTCTTCCAATAACTTTGTTTACCACATTTCTTACAACTTTCTTAGCATTTACACTGAATCATGTTATTATGCTCCATAATACATAAACAAATATAAGTCTTAGAATTTCGTTTCCAATCTAATGGTGTAACATAAATGGTATAGGTGGAGAATTTTTTTAATAATTTTTTTTTTTTGGTTTAAGGAGTATTAATTTATTTTCTAAAAGAAACAGAAAGCTCTTGAAACACTTTGCAAATTTTAAGACAATAGAGTATATATCAAGATGTATCCTCTTAGATACGAGAACGTAGCACATGCATACATGAATGTTGCGTCTATGCTGTCCCAAGTACAAAATACACCTTTCCCATGAAAAATCAACAAGGCACGTTCAATATCAAGTGTTAATAAAGGAGTCCCTCTAATGTGCTACCTCGTGGCAATTGATGCAAAAGGTTGGTTGGCCTTTCAGATCTAGGATGATTGTTAATTGGATTAAAGAAAGAAAAAATAGAAATTCAAATTGATAGAGAAAATTAGAGCCTAAAAAAACAAGAAGTTGCAATGCCTTAAACTCTTGCCACGTTAGGTAATTAAGTGAAAATGTCTCTAATTTTGCATCTCAACTTAAAATTCTCTATAAAAAAAGACTGAAAAACCCTTAAAATACTCGTCCTAGGTCGACAGAGGCAGAGCCAAGATTTGAAGCTCGTCGGTTTGGGGTTTTAATTTTTTAAAGTTAATGGGTTCTAAATTAATAATTTGTACATATCGGACAAAACGTTTAATACAAATATATGGTTCGGATCAAAGCTACTGCGTTCGGCTGAACCCACCCCCGAAGCGCTACCTCCGCCCCTAGGTCGACCCATCTATGAGACTGTGATGTGCTTTCGTGCTCTGTGCTGCTGCATAGATTTGTGTTAAACTTTGCAGATTGTGATATAGTAATCTGGTTTCAAATATTAGTCATTTTAGCAAACTTGACTTCGTTTTAAAATATTCGACGATTGTCTTTAAAATCTGCCCTTACTTCTCCAAATAATGAAATTTTAATTGAGATGCTTAAGAACACATAAATGATACTGTAGTAGCTAAGACAAATACTTTTATGGTTGTGCAAAAACGATACCGACACTAGTATTTTGTTAGATTTCTATAATAATGCATAAATCAAATCTACAACAACAACAACAACATACCAAGTGTAGTCCATGTAAATGTTAAATTAGATCGCTCAATGTGGTTCTAATTCTAATGTGTTTAAGTTATTGGTTTCTGAATTAAGAATTTATACATATTCAATGAATTTTTTAAGATAAATATGAGGTTTAATTAAAAGCATTAATTTTCACCAACACGCAACTCTATATGCTACCGCCTTGCCTTGTCGGGTCAGGGAAGGGTAGGATGTATGCAGACTTTACTCCTATGCAGACCTTACTCCTACCTTTATGAGATAAAGAGACTATTTCCCATAGACCCTAGGCTCGAAAAAAGAAAGAAGACAGGAATGTGACAACAAATAGCAGATAAAAAACATGATATCGAGAAAAATATGACAACAAAATAGCAAGAAAAATTGCGTAAATCAAATCTATTTTTATTTTCGAATTTCGTTTCTAATCTAGTGGTGTAACATAAATGGTATAGGTGGAGTATACATTTATTTATTAACTTTTTCATTCTTTTCAAAATAGAAAGCTCTTGAAACGCTTTACACAAATTCTAAAATAATTTAGTTTATCAAGATGTTTCGTCTTAGGTACATGAACGTAGCACACATGGATAAACGTTTCGTCTATGCTTTTTTCAAGAAAACACAACAAATGCAGCACATCTAGGAGGTTATGTGAATTTAATGTATTGGCATCTCTCGTTCACGAGGTTGTCGTGCTTGTTATTTTAATGAACTTAAGTTGTATACAATGCCGTCAGTCTAAGAAATTGTTCACATTATCATTTAACAACAACATACCCACCCAGTATAATCTTATCAGGTGGGGTCTGTAGAGGGAAGAGCGTATGCAGATCTTACCCTACTTTTGACGGATAGGGAGGCTATTTCTGATAGACCCTCGACTTATCATCAAGACATGTTACATGTGACGACAAGTGAAGTAAACGTGACTTGTGTAAAAATTTATGGCACTAACTGTATATAGAATTTAAAAAGAGTTCACATTAATCATATACACCTTTGGTTTAAGAAACTTTTTACATCATCAAGTCACATAAAAAATACAAGTAAGCCTTCTTAAAACTAAATGTGGGAATAGAAATCTTAAGAAATTTGCTACGACAAGTAAGTGTAACTTGATGATGTAAAATTTTAACTTCAAAGAGAGTTTAAGTTATATATAATATCAGTATAAGAGAGTTTTTACACTATCAGATCGCCTAAATAATATATATAGGTAAGCTTGCTTAAACTGTAGAACTTGTAAGCTTAAAAACGAGTTACCTGCTACAAGAAGTAAAGATGGCCTTATGGTATGCAAATTTCTTTCACTGATGGTGTAAATAACTTAAAAAAAGATCTAATTCAAAATTATATACATTAGCGTGCAAGGAACTTTTTACACTATTAGGTCACCTAAAATATATCTGTAAGTAACCTTCTTGGTATACACACTATCTGTGAAAGAGATTCTTCTATACTATCATATTACCCTAAAGAAATTTTATAGGTAATTTATAAAAAAAGAGATTTTTTATCTTAAAAATAAAACAGATTACCTGTTATAGCTGTAAATGTGATTTAATAATGTATATCTCCTCTATTTTAATTTGTTTGTGATCTGATAATGTATATCTCCTCTATTTTAATTTGTTTGTGATCTGATAATGTATATCTCCTCTATTTTAATTTGTTTGTCTTACTTTTTTTTAGTCAATTCTAAAAAAAAAATCATTTTCTATATTTAGTACTCCCTTCGTCCCCATTTATGTGATACACTTTCCTTTTTAGTATGTCTCAAAAAGAACGGTACTTCTAGAAATAATTTAATTTAAAATCTCCCCATTTACCTTAATGAAATAATTTACAGCCACACAAATATCTACGACTTGTTTTAAGGGTAAACTATGTATATATACATACTAAGGAAAAATATTTACGATACGTGACGATAGTTTTCTATTTACACAACGTAACATTACAAATAGTTTTCTATTTACACAACGTAACATTACAAACGCTATAACAAACATACTTTTTTTTAAAAAGTTATTTTTATTTTAAAAAAAAATATTTTTATTATTTTTTAAAAAAAATATTTTTTTACTTTTTATTTTTTATTTTTTTGGCCCAAAAATTTATGTATGAAAGTTGTATGAAATGTGTATATCTCGCTCAAGGCTTAAAAAATTCGCTCAAACTTTAATGTATGAAAACTATATGAAATGTGTATATCTCGTTCGAGGCTTAAAAAATCCGCTCAAAATTATATGTGTGACAACCGTATGAAATTTGTATCTCGCTCAAGGCTTAGAATTTCGCTCACATTTACTTGTATAAAGTTTAATACAACTACAACAATATTGCATACAACTTTGATATAACATTCAAGACTTAAAATAATCACTTAAATTTTTGTGTATGAAATGTGTATATCTTGCTCAAGGTTTAAAAAATTTGCTTAAAAAAAAAGTATGAAATGTGTATATCTCGATCAAGGCTTAAACATTATGCTCAAATTTTTATGCATGAGAATGGCATGAAATGTGTTTATCTCGCTCAAGACTTAGATTCTCATTCACATTTTGTGTATGAAAAACTATATTAAAAATTTGCTTACACATACACATGTCATACAGCTTTCATACACAAAAGTTTGAAGTAATTTTTTAAGCCTTTGAACCAAAAAAACAAAATGAAAAAAATATAAAATTGTTTTTTTTTTTAGTTTAAAATATATATTTTTTTAAAAAAATTATTTTCTTAAAATAAAATAAAAAACGAAAAATATATGAAAATCCGTCATATTTCATAAAATATCGTTATATTTTGTAAATAAGGAAAACTATCGTCACGTTTCGTAAATATTTCTCCTTACGTATATATATACGTAGTTTCCCAATAAACTTAAATTTAAAAGCATTTCTTTTTTTTTAAAATTTAAATGCACCACCAAATTATATCACATTTAATTATGAATGATAGAACTCTTACACTTAACATGTATATGACATATTTAAAACAATTCAAATTCAAATTAAAACAATAATTTTTAAACTCTTTTCAAAGAAGGGTAATATATTATAGCGAAAATGTGCAAATATCTTTCCTCAACTTTGTGATTTAAAGCAGATATATCTCTCGTTAAAAAAGTGGTGCATATATACACCTACCGTTACACAAATGGTGTAAATATACCCTCTTCGCTGACATAATTTTTTTTTTCGCTGACATAATTTTTTTAAAATTATTAGCTTGTTTTTAATTAAAAAATGTCACGTGGCTTTCGAAAAATAAGTCTACCTATTTTATTTTAGTAGACTTATTTTTAAAGCCACGTGGTAATTTTTTTCTTGGTGGGCAGGGTCTAATTCTTTTAAAAAAATTGATAGATTTATTTTTCTTTTAACCAAGGAGATATTCTTTTTAAAGAAACGAGATAACCCACTAGAAAAAAATTATCTTGTGATTTTAAAAAAATAAGTCTACTAAATAAAAATAGATAGACTTATTTTTTAAAATTCACATGATATTTTTTAATTAAAAAATAAGCTAAATATTTTTTTTTTAATTCTGACAGCAAAAAAGATATGTTATACCATTTATGTATCGGCATAGGTATATATATACACATTATTTTTTTAACGAGAGATATATCTTTCTCCTATATTATACTCCCTCTGTTTTAATTTATGTGAATCTATTTATTTTTACCGTACAAATGAATGACCTTCTTTCCTAATTTTGGAAACAAATTCACTTTTTATGAAATGATTTACAGCCACACAAATATTCAAGACTTATTTTGAACTGCAAATTTTAAAAATCTTTACTCTTTCTTAAATATCGCTTTAATTAAATGACTTTACATAAATTGAAACAGAGGGAGTATACAGTAAAATTGCTTTGGGCATTGGGCAGGGCATGAGCAATATTGGTCGGTTGACAGCAATTCAGGATAAGGAGTAATCACACAGTACATCACACACCGACACGCACCAAAATCTATGGCTACTTGGTTATTTTTTTTTTTTTTTTTTTTTTTTTTTAAAGGAAAACACTTCTGGTTTTACATTATTTGTATGAAAAGATTTTTATTAGTATGTTTCAATTTCTAACCACTGCTTGGAAGCGATTATATAAATTTTCTGCATCCATCCAGTTTTATTGTAATATCAAATGAAGTCAGGGCGAATTCAGGTATAAAAAATGGGTCACGTGAATACATGGTCACCCGACTAAACTCGATATATTATGTATATATTCCGTAAAATATATCTAATATTAACTAAAGGAACACATACTCAAACTAGACTGAATAAAGCATTGACTATGTGCTACCTTTAATCCCTTAATGTTATGGGATCGTGGACGAAAAATACATTTTAATTTTCATGGTAACTTAAGAAAAAGTTAGTTGAAGATAGTAAATCATAAAGACCAAAAAGTCTATTGTTTTTACACTTTTAACGTTCAAAATAATATTTTCAATAGATATTGGGTCCTATAAATTATCAGTTTACCTCATTATTATTATTATTATTATTATTAGGTTGACGCGTCGTGCCATTAGCAGTATTTTTTAATGTATTTTTGGTAATTGTATAATTGACCAAAAATTTCAGCCAACTTAGTTGGAATGGCCAATTGTACTATATGTAGACTTGTAGGACCAAACTGAATTAGTTTTGTCCTTATCGAGGTACTATAGGAGACACGATGATTATTGAAGAAGAATCATTTTTAAAATAATTGTAACACATGTAATGCACTGATGTGTACTTTAAAATTCACCAGATTAAAATATTTATTTTCATCCTTAATCCCAATTTTTGGTTCAAATAATTGAATGAAGTTTCCTATAATGGATAGCAGCGAAACTTTCCTAATGAGCTTTTGACTAAATGGATCCAATTTTATCAGACCATTAAATACTCCCTCCGATTCAAAATAATTGTCCACTTAATTTTTTTCACACCCTTTAAAAAACACTGACTTCTAAAAAAAATTCATTTATCTCAATTTATATGACACATTTTTTTTTAATCTGTCCCAAAAAAATGATATATTTTTTTATTTGGTAATAATTTAACTTTAAACTTTAATCTCTCTGTCTCAAAATATTTATCGTCCTTACTAAAAATACTTATCTCAAAATATTTGTCATTTTATTTACCCAAGACAAGATTAAATAGTTTTTGCCCATCTTACCCTTGTATTATTTGCATTAATGGGCTGATTTTGTGAGGTCACATACCAACAATTAAGAAACTTCATCATTAATGGATAAATATTTATTAAAGAGAGAGAACATGATGAAAAATGTTAAGAGCGTAAAATAATCAAAACACTATCCTTATAAATGTTTTCTTAATGGGCTTGTAAATGAAAAATGTGACAAATATTTTGAGACGAAGGGAGTACCTTTTACGCTTAGCGAGATGATTTAAAACCATATAAGTATCTTTAGCTTGTTTTAGACCACAAAATTCAAAATTCTTCATGTATTTCTTAAACTTCATGCTTAATCAAACTGCATCACATAAATTGAGACCGATAAGAAGAGGTGTTTTGACTAAACTATTCTTAATTAATAAGACTCTTGCTTATTTATTGCCTTGAGTAAGAGCCTGTTTGGATGGCTTAAAAAAGACATATAGTTGTTTTTCGGCTTATAAGTTGTTTTCACTATAAATTCGCTTTAGATAAGCTAAGCAAAGAGCACAATTATTTTTTTTGAAACTATTTTAAGACAAAATAACTTATAAGTTCTAAGTAACCAAACACTCAAAAAAAATTAAAAATAGCTTATAAACAACTTATAAGCCAATCCAAACGGGCTCTAAATAAAGATAAATCTGAAAAAGTAAAGTTAATTTCTTCTTGATTTTATAAGTAAACACTTATTTCGAACCCAAATTAAGAAATTAAGTGAATATTTATTTTAAACGGGAGGGAGTAACAACATACTCAGTGTAATTATATAAAATAGGGTTTGAGAAGAATAAAGTACACGGACACCTTATTTCTATCTTGCGAGAGATAAAGAGGATGTTTCTAATAGACCCTCGGCTCAAAAAATGACAAATAAAAGCAATTCGGATAAAGAAATTACAAAAAAGTAAAGAAACAATGGAGAATACTAACAAAAATGAGTCTGAGAAGCAAGGAGTAAATTAATTAATTTAAAAAAGTTCGAACTCCGTACAATCACGGATCAACCTCATCTCCTTTACTAAAACAGACGTGGCCCACCACCATCAAGAAATTTCGGGTAGGATACGCAAGAGACAACCAAGAGCAAGAGGGACAATGATGATGAAGATAACTGGGAACTTCCTAAATTTTTTTTTCTTTTTTGGTTTTTGGCTCTTGGTAGGTTGTGGCTTATTTTCAATCCTGGAGATGCTTCTAACCATGTAATATTCTGTGGGAATTATTTCCTTTTACCAGTTTCTTTTTTGCCAATTTTTTAATGAAAAGATAGCTGTTAATCCTTGCTTCAAAGTGTTAGATTTATGCCTTGCTGTTTCATGAGGTGGTACATAAATTAGGATTGATGTAGGCAGAGGGGGTGAAGGTTGAGATGGTAGTAGTAGGTGAAGACGGGGAAGAGAGGGGTTAGGTGGTGGTGGCGACAAGACGTGGTGTTCATCTCGATGAGTTGTCACACACGTTAGATTTGGTGTTACTATCTGGACAACTTTTAACTATGATATTTAGACTCAAAATATAACTATAGGGATATATTTAATCTCAAAGTATGACAAAAGGTATATTTGACCCTTTTTCAATAATATAGGGGTTTATTTGGCCCTTTTCCGTTAAAAATATTAAGTGGATATTTATTTTAGAAGAACAATATACTCGGTTTAATCTTATAAAATGGATACTGGAAAGCATACAATGAAAGAAATTCACTTATTCGAGAGAGAAAAATATTTACGATAGATCTCCCAAAGATCGGCAAATAAAAGCAATTCGGATAAACAAATTACCAAAAAAAAAAAAACAATGGAGAATACTAACAAAAATGAGTCTGAAAAAGAAGGAGTAAATTAATTTTTTTTTTAAAATTCGAACTCCGTACAATCAGGATCAAAATTAGTGAAATAAATAGTACTATTATAAAAAGTAAATGGCAATAAAGTAAGGGCATAGTACAAAAGTACTCATCCATTCTATTATCTACATGAGTCCCTTACACATCTATCTTCTGCAACTTCATGGAAACGTCCCTTTTTGTCTGTTTCCATTCATTTACACCCCCTTCTTCTCCTTTGACGCCGTAAACTGTCCCCTCTTTCCTTCGTTTACCCATTTTTAGACCCCACTAATTTAAATTTTGCCCAAAAAAATCAAATTAAAATGTAAAATATTTTTTTTTTTAAAATGATTTCATTCTTATAGCTCGAATCTAAAATTCCTGGTATAGTAAAAGTATATGTTGGTTATCATGCCCAGTATTTTATTTGTTTTTATTTGGTGTTCGACGATTATTTTAAACTCGATTAATCATAAAATTCCACTTTAGAGATAAGTCAATTCCTATTAAAATAGGGTTTTATATTTGTAACTCGAATTTGAAATTCTTTTATTAATAACATGTTTGGGAAAACTTTCAAATTTGTCTCTTTTGAAAAAATGTTAGTCATAACTGTTTTAAAAAAAAAAAAAAAAATTCGAGATAACCCATTAGCTTTTGACTAACCAAGCGCTTGTCAAGATTTCAAGGTTTTATGTATGTAATCTTGCCTCATATTTCAAATTTTTTTATTTTTACTACTCAAAAGCATTTATGTTTTTCCTAGAAACTTGATCACACCTCAATCTATTTTTAAAAAACATTCAATTCAACGGGGGGTCACAAATTCAAGTTGCGAATACAACCTCTAGCAAAAATATAAGGCAAGATTACATACATAAGACCTAATATGGTTTTGCCTTTCTCCAAATCCAGCATATAACGGGAGCTTGGTACACCAGATTGCTCTCTTTTTTTAAAAAGAAAAATCAATTTTGTTAGGCTTTCAAAACTTTGCCAAACAATGTATATAATACTAGCCCATTACTCTATGGTGGTTACCCCACCCCCACCTTACACCAAACAACCACTCTATTTTAGCCACTTTCCCCATTTCTCTTCTTTCCTAAATCTCTCTCTTTCTATTTCTTCACTCCTTTCATAGTTTCACTTCCACTCTCTCTTCATTCATCCTCAAACCCTAATCTCCATTAAAACTTCTTTTCCTCTAAAAACCAAAACTTATTTCCCATATTTCCTTTCAAAACAATGCTTAAATCATCCATACTAATCCCATCCCTCACACTCCTAATCTCAATCCCAATCCTCTTCTTATTAGCACCAAAAATCCTCCCAACACGCCAAATCTCGATATCCGTGTCGGAGGAGCTCGAAGATCTATCTCTATTCCAAAAAGCAATATCCGCCGAAACATTTTCCCCAAAATACCCTTCCCGTAACAAACTCAAACTTGGGTCCACTACAGTTCGACCACCCAAAATTGCATTTTTATTCCTAACAAATTCAGATTTAAAATTCTCATCATTATGGGAAAAATTCTTTAATACCACAAATGGGACCCCCCACCACTCACATTTATACAACATTTACATACATGCTGATCCATTTATTAAAATTACACCATTAAGTGGCGTTTTTAAAGATAGATTAATTCAAGCTAAACGTACTCAACGTTCATCACCTACATTAATCTCAGCAGAAAGGAGATTACTAGCTCATGCATTACTTGATGATCCATCAAATTACTATTTTGCCCTTATTTCACAGCATTGTATACCATTACACTCTTTTAATTATTTTTACAATTTTTTACTTGATACCCAAAAATTGTCTAGGAAAATGGAGTTTCCTAGTTATGTTGAAATATTAGATGAATCTGATTCATTATTAAAAAGGTATAATGCTAGGGGTAAAGGTGTAATGTTACCTGAAGTTAAGTTTGATGAGTTTAAGGTTGGTTCACAGTTTTTTGTACTTACAAGAAAACATTCTTTAATGGTTATTAAAGATAGGAAATTATGGAGGAAATTTAAGAAAACATGTATAGATGTTCAGTCTTGTTATCCTGAAGAGCATTATTTTCCAACTTTGTTATCAATGGAAGATCCAAATGGTTGTACTAAGTATACATTGACAAGTGTTGATTGGACTGATATGGTTGATGGTCATCCACATACTTATCATCAAAGTGAAGTTTCAAGACAGTTGATTTATGATCTAAGGAAGTCGAATTCAAGTTATGATTATATGTTTGCAAGGAAATTTTCAGCTGATTGCTTGAACCCTTTGATGGAAATTGCTGATTCAGTGATTTTCAAGGACTAATTCTTGGTAAGTGGTGATGCATACTTTTTTTTTTTTTACTCATTGAGTTATGTTGAATTTACTTGGTAGAATTAGGGGGGTATGTTGTTACTGCGTATGTTTTTATAGTTGTTGTGTTTCTGCCTTACTTGCTCCGAGGGTGTATCGGAAACCGTCTCTCTACAGGGATAAAGTCTGTGTACACTTTACCCTCTTCAGATCCCACTTTGTGGTGTTACACTGGATATGTTGTTCTTGTTGTTCTTAATTAGGGGTTGTGTTGTGGCCTAGTGGTCGATGAATTGAATGTAGGTGATTTCTTTTCGTCTGTTCTAATTTTTGATGGACAGAGTTTTTCAGTACCTTTAATGGTGGTGTAGAATTAGTTGAGGTGCTTGTAAGTTAGCCTGGACACCACGGTTATTATTAAAAAAAAAAAAAAAGGAATTAGGGGTTCTGAAATGGATGATTAATATTGTATGCTAGCAGTTGTGCTGTTGGAATTGATAGGTTAACAATGCTTTTGTAGAACTTGACTATTTTAGTGGTGAAAAGGTCTCTTCAAGGTGCCATTTTTTTCTTTGAGGCATTGTTTTCAAACTAGGTGAACTAGGTGAGATTTTCATTTGACAAAGTCTTAAACTTTAGCATATTCATGTGAAAATTGGAAGAAAGTTTCTTCAAGATACTTGTTTTGTTAGTAGTTGCCACTTACCAGCAGTAGTTGTGAAGGTTTTAAAGATTCTTTGTATGATATTATTAAAAGGGTATGTAGCTATCTCTTGTGTTAGCAAGGAAATTTGTTAACTTTCACATGTGACACTCGTTTTCACACTTTCCATTAGTCAAACTCTTGAGCTGCACCTTGTATTTGTCTGTCACGCACTATCTCTTTGCCTTGCAAGTCTTTAACTATTGCCAAATGAAAGGACAAGTGGAAGAACAATAATTGAATTGAGTCTCCTCACATGTTAGGAAAATACTCTCTTATGTACATAGTACCGTCTGTTTTTTTATATATATATTTTTTATTTATTTTGATTGGAAAGTTGGACTAAATGTCATAATCATATACTAAAGGAAGTGTATTCAATTAGTTAAAAAAAATAGGAGGTTGAGTTTGGTAAATATCAAGCCTAAAACACACACACACACCCCTTATGTGTCAAATTGTAGCAATGAGATAGTGATCTAAAACTGACCCATGTTGTGTGTTGTCTTATATTTTACAATAGGTGATGATGAAGGCTGAAGACAAATCAAAGGCAAAACCTTTGATGATGTTGTGAAGACAAAGAATTGGTTGTTGTAGGAGTAACACGTGTGGGAATGAGGTTTTTTGAAGGGTTTGTTAAAAATATGCCCTCAAACCAAGTAATCCCCGAAGGAGAGTATCCAACTCAAAGCTTGGATGAGCTTTCAAAGAAAGCAATGGACAGCCAGGTGTTAGTAGTAGTAGTAGTCGTCGTCAAAAAGGGTCTATTGTTGAGGTGGTAATATGATGGTGTAGCTTCTAGTATTATTCCTTTGGTGTTTTTGTGTTCCTTTGGTGTTTTGGTGTTCTTCTCTATATTGCTCGGACTGTTCAAAATACCGTCGGGTATGTATCTGATCTTCCAAAAATTATATATTATTGGAAGATCCAACACGGACAATTTTTTTGGAGGGTTTGAGCAATATAGGTTTTTCTTGTACATATACGGAGAGTATATATGTGTTGTAGGTGAATTATTATGGGGGATGATTGGAGGATTGTTCAATCATGTTGGGATTAGCCTATCAAGAAAAGTGCTAAACCCCCTATTGCTTTTTTCCACAACTTGTGGAAATGAATCATTGTATCAATTGGATCCACTACCCAATGTAGTCAAATGATTTTAAGAGAATTCTGTGTTCTCTCCCTCTTTCTTTTGCCAATTACTTCCTTTATTTTAATTTATGTGATATATTTTAAATCAGTACGTGGTGTGAACAAGTTCACTTGAACATCACGGCTATTCAAAAGAAATAATAATAATAATAATAATAATAAAAAAGATTCTAAACTTATGATAAACATGTTATAGTGTGTGGCTATAAATTTTTTGTAATTTGTAACTTCAATTATGCCACATAAATTAGTATGAGTCGGATAAAGTAATAGTTTTGTGGTGATGACTACAATTAATCATGATAAATGGACTAGATTGAAATATAAAAATGAAAATTGCTTGGGGAATATATTCCAATTTCGAACTCTACATTTTGGCTGGGTAATACATAACATTGGATTCTCTGTCGGCTATACCAGGGCACAAATTCTCATTTTTTTCTAAAAAAGTTGGAATCTAAGGCAATACTAATTCTAGAAAAAGTAAAGGCAATAAATTAGAAAATCTTGCTACAATTTATGTCCTTTCCTGCCAGTAGGACGACATTTCACCCTAAATTTGTAAAGAACAGATATCTAAAACTTCATTTTTGGACCCTTTTTCTTTCAACCCTTGAGGATAAAATGGTGGTATATGTGACCTCATTTTTCTAAGAAATATTTTTGATGAAAGTTATTTTTTTGGGTGTTTGATTATCATAAAGTTATTTTTTCAGAATCATTTTTCATATTGCTCGCTCTACTTAATACTTAGACATTATCATTGATTTTAATACTAGAACTTTTTATATCGTTTCCAATTCATTAATATTGTTATTAATCTTTAATATAAACTTTTTCTCTAAAATATTTTTTCTCGCCAACCAAATAATGATTTTTTTTTTTCAAAATATATCTTTTATTGAATTGACCTTCGTCGTACCAACAACATACCCAGTGTTATCTCACAAGTGGGTTTCGGGGAGGATAGAGTGTACGCAGACCTTACCTCTACCTCGTAGAAATAGGGAGTTTATTTCCATTAGACCCGCGGCTCAAGTAAAACATTTCAAAACAGTTTGGAAAAAGGAATACAGAAATGAAGACAATAACAACAACGAATAACACAATATGGAAAAAAGTGCATAGCATTCAAAAAAAGGAAAGTAATAATAAGAGATAAGGGTCAAAAACACACCCCAACTATCACTTTTTTTTTAGTTTCATACCTAAACTATCGGAAGGTTGAGAAAACTACCTAAACTATTACCATCTAGTTTGCAAAACACACCTCAAATTATTCTTGAATGGCATGTGATCTAAACTCTCCATTTTATATAAAAATGTTGCCAAGTGTTGTCCACGTGGATAAATAATGTCACAATGGCACCTACATGGAAATTAAAAAAAACTATTTGTTTTAAAAAACAAACTGAAAAATAATAATTTTTGTAAAAAAATATCAAAAATTATAGAAAATAAAAAAAAAGTTTTTTTTTTTTTAAAAAAAGAAAACTAATTATTTAGTTTTCACATTTTTTTTTTAAATCAACTTTTCCATTTTTTAAATCTTTTTTTTTCTGATTTTCTAAAATTTTTTACAAAAATTATTATTTTTTTTCATATTTTTTTAAAAATCCAGATTTTTTTGAAAAAAATAATGCAGTTTTTTTTAAAAAAAATATACAGTGTTTTTTTAATTTTTATAAAAAACTATTATTTTTTAATTTCCATGTAGGTGCCAGCATGGCATTACTTATGCCATGTGGATAATTTTTTTAAGAAAATTTCAACTTCACTTGCCTTTTGGAGAGTGAGTTCACACATTTAATTCAGGTGTGTTTTGCAAACTAGATAGTGATAGTTTAGGTAGTTTTCTCAATCTTCTGATAATTTAGATATGAAACTTAAAAAAAAGTGATAGTTGGGATGTGTTTTTGACCCTTATCTCTAATAATAATGTGAACCTTCGTGGTACCAAACCTACCATAACAGTTAAGAAAGAATAGGAAAAAATAATAGTACAAATCTATGGAAAGTAATACTTGAGAATCATTAAAGGGCACTGTGTTATTTAGAAGATGCTTTGGCCTCAACTTGTTCTAAACTTTGGATCTTTCTGGCAAAAAAAAAAAAATGTGTGACCACTGCAATTTGCCTTTTGGCTTTTGCCCAAGAAAGGCATCGTAATCTTGTTTTTTGCATATTGTAATTATTTAAATTCTTTTTTTAGTTTTTCGGGATTAAAAATGATGATGGTTAGTCAAAGTTCAAAAGGACTATATTTCTTTTAAATTTCTTTTTATTGCAGTAGAAGCATCTTGGAAAGTTGCAAATCATCTTTGGTCCTACATTACTTAGGATGCTTTATTGACAAAATCCAAGACCATCTTTTTGTGAAGAAAAATGATTTTTTGTTGTTAAACTATTATTAGTAGTATCTAAATAAGGTGTGCAATGTACTTTAAAATATGAACCAACCATTCCCACACCTTTTGTTTTGTTTTATTAATCCCCCTTGATTAATTCAAGATTATTCTATCAGGCTATCAACTATGAACTTAATTCTAATGTTATCTCCTCTAATCTTAAAAAGATTAGGATTTTTGTACGATTATATATATTTTTTTTGTGAAGAAAATAATAGTACAAAGGAGTAAGTTACCATAAAAAATACGAGATGTTAAGTACCTTTTCATTGTTAACTAGATGTTTCAGGTTCGAGTTCTGAGAAGGAAATACCTTATAGTGAAATTTCAACACGAATCAAATTAATCGAGTTCAAAATAAACACGGAACACCGAGTGAGAAACTAAAGAAAGAAAGGAATAAGTTTAAATTTTTATTTCAATGAGGAGAGATGACTGGCAGATTGCCTCAGCATTTTTAACCAGAATTCTCGAGTTCAAGCCTTAAAAATAAAGTTACATTTGATAGAGAGTATTTTACCTCCGGCCCACAATCAAATTATCTGATACAAATCTTGATTAATCGAGTCCCAATAAAATACCGAGTACCGGCTATAAAATAACAAAATAAAGGAAGATTCAATTCAATAAAAGAGAGATGATAGGCAGAAAGAACTGGACAACTTCCACATGTTCAATGACAAATGGATTACATTGTGGACTTTCCTTTAACAATTTCCCACCACAAAATTCTTTTAGTACCCTCCCCTCTTCTGTCGGTGCATAGAATTAATATATTATTAAACTTATTATTATGACATGTATAATAAATTCATAAGTTTTCTCCCTTTTTATAATGTCAATTAATTCCGATTAGTCAAATGCTTGAAGATATACGAATTAATTCTTGAGAATGCTGTCTTTTTTTTTTTTCTCACCCACACTCTCAAAGCCACCAAATACTCTTTGAACTACAACCAAACAAAAAGGGTACTCAATACAAAAGAAAGAATGAAAGTATGTATTTGTTACATAGTTGAATCTGGCCTTCTTTTTTTTTTTTTTTTGTAGATAATTTAGATGAGAAAGTCAGACCAAGTGTCATAATCAAGAGGGGTTATGTATATTTAAGCTTATAAACGACCTTATTGTGTCAATTGAAGCTATGAGATGTGTGATCGAAGTTTCTTAATGAGTTATGATCTGATGTGATCTTAAACTGGACCATGTTTTTTTTATAACAGGTGTTGATGAAGGGGTGAAGACAATTCTAAGGAAAATGTTGTTTATGTCGCACATCGAAGACAGAGCAATTAAAAGCTTTGTACCAGTGGTGGTATTCAAAGATAATAAAAAAAAAAATGGTTGTTGAGCTGTATTTTGGTGATGTGACATATCTTAGTGGTACCACAAAAGGTTGCCGTGTGCAGTATTAAGTGTATGTTGGTGATAATACAATAAAAATAAAATTACAATTGAAAAATAAAAATAAAAATATCTTTATTGAGCGCGGATATCTCGCTTCTTTAAGGAGATTTGCCCACGCTAAAGACAAATCTCTTGGTCAAGCGATCTTTCTCGACTTGTCCCCTCCGGGATACAATGTACCGATCACGTCGTACAACTCAACAAACTCGGACAAGATGTTGAGTCCAAAGCTCCACCAAAAAGAAGAACACCTTCCTTCAACTAATAAATTCTCTTTTATTTTCCTTACTTTCAAGAACTCTCCAAAGTATAGAACACCTTCCTTCAACTAATAAATTCTCTTTTATTTTCCTTACTTTCAAGAACTCTCCAAAGTATATATTTTTCTCTCTACACCCCACAAGTTAAGAATGACTAACTATTTATAGCTAGGAAAATCATCCTTCAATTGAATAGGAAATGAATGGGGTAGATAAATGAAAGAATTATTATTTAGAGGTTACATAAGTTGCACACATAAAGAGGAAGAATGAGAGTGAGTAAAGGATTAGTGGTTACACGAATTTAACAGAAAGTTTATGGCCACTTACTGCCACCAACGTGAATGACATGGTCAAAGGAAATAAACTGACCATTATGAGTCATCAACGTGCAGGAGTAATGAACAGTTATGAAAATTTCAAAGGAAATTCTGTCCACATTCATCCATTTACTCAAATGAGTAATTAGGGAAATAATGCTCCTAACGTGAATGGTAAATGCAGCATAGTGGACAAGGAAGCAAATGACACACTTTAATAATATTAAAATGCTCTAAATGTCCTTCAGTATCTTTTCATTCTTAATCATGGATCATGAGTTTAAGTCTTGAAAATAGAGTTGTCTTTAGTAGCAACGAACGCTTTACCCTTCGAAGTATCATGCATGGATCGAGAGTACTCGGTCCCCGAAGCAAATATCATTGATACTAGATTGGAAACAAAAAAAAATCTTAGTAATAGCTCAAGGGGTCGGTTTTGAGTCAAGGGGTTCAACAACAACATACCCAATGTAATCACAAATGGAGTTTGGGGATGAGTAAGATGTACATAGATCTTACCCCTACCTTTGTAGGATAGAGATGCTATTTCTGATAGACTATCGGCTCGAAAGAAAAGACAAGTTTGAAGCATCTTATCAAGTAAAATATGATAGCACACTAGCAAGATACGATGCAAATGAAACAACAGATAGTAACTGGGAAAAAAAAAACTATGTTATTACTAACTAAATACTACTAATAAGGAGAACACTCGGCTACCTTCTAACCTTCTAGCCTAAACCTTGACCTCAGCACCTTCTTATCTAAGGTCATGTAGCTGAAGTGTGTCATGTCATGGCTAATCACCTCCCTCAGTTCTTCTTCGGCCTACCTCTACCTCTCATAACTCCTGTTATAGCCAATCTCTCACACCTCCTTACTAACGCATCCATGCACGCACCTCCTCTTCACATGCCCGAACAATCTCAGTCTCGCTTCCCCCATCTTAACGTCTCAGCGGCACATTCTTATCACACATATCTCAAATGCGAGTCTCCATTTCATTCACCCCGTCTCAATACGATGCCCGACATCCTCATCAATCTCTCCACCTTCTTGTTCACAGAGTATACATATGTTTTCTTGGATGAATTATGAATGGATAATTTGGAGGGTTGTCTTGGGAATGTTTAATGATGTTTGGTTTAGCCTTAAACAAAATAAAAAAGTGCTTAAGCTAAATTTGCTTTCCTCCACTTGTGGGAATGTATAAAACTATCGGTCGATCTACATCTAAGATATTTGAAGGAATTTTATAATTACCCGTCTCTATATTTATTCTTTTTATTCCAATCAAAAGTTTATTTTGTCACTCGATAAGATCATATCGTAATGATAATAACAATAACAACAATGACGCCGTTTTAATTAAACGAACAAAAACATGCCCCTTTTTTTAATGTAGAAACAACTTGCATCAAGGGATAGCATTAAAGAAATGAATAAGACATGCAACTACTTTTAAAATTCCTTTTTTTTTTTTTTTTAATGTAGAAACAACTTGCATCAATGCATAGCATTAAAGAAATGGATAAGACATGCAACTAGTTTTAAATTTTTTTTTTTTTTTCAATAGGGAATTTTGCCTTTCGACTTGTGCCAAGGAAAGAATCCTAATCTTTTCTCTGAGGCTTGTAAATATATAATTATTTATTCATTAATATTTTTGGGAAATGAAATGATAATGGTCAATCAAAGTCCAAAAGGGTAATGTTGTGTTAAGAAATTTTTTTTTTCCTTTTTGTTATTAAACATGAACACTGCATTCTAAAGAAGATTCTAGGTAGTGTATTATATCACCTTGAGAAATTGCAAGCTTTCTTTATCCCAAATTGCCTTGGATGCTTTCTTGACAAAATCTCAGGCCTTTTCTGTCAAGAAACGAATATTTAATTCTAACTATTATTGGAATGATATGAAAAGGTTCATTTTTACTTTAAAATATACATATCCCACTCTTTTTGCTTTTTCTTTTTCTGGCTTTAGTTAGAAGCTTATTTTGAGCCTGTTTAGATGGATTTAAAAAAAGCAGCTTATAAGCTGAAAAATAAAAATTGGGTAGCTCAATTTTTTTTTTTTTTTTTTTTTTGAAACTTTCACTTATGTTGCTTTTTTTTTTAAGTTGTTAAGCCTAAATGTGTCCAATTATTTTTTGCGCTTTATTTTAAGACAAAACGACTTATGTTCGTCACCAAACACTCAAAAAAATTGAAAACAACTTATGCCCAATCCAAACAGGCTCTTTATTGGTTACACGCTTCTAGCAAGTTGTAATTTATACTAGCGGTGATAAAATAAGCTCATAAAATCATATTTCGTTTAATTTCTTTAGATTTGAGTGAGTTAATGACCCGCTTATTTTATTAATCCGGTCCATTTGTAAATTATGCTGATATTTCGGATTGACCATGAGAAAATTTGTCTAACTATTTTTAAAAAGATGCTTTTTTTATTTAAGAAGCTATTTATAGTCATAATATAAGGAAAAAAGTTTTATTAGGTGACAAAATCTTAAGAAAACAAATAAAGAATTTTAAATTTAATAAGAATTGGGCCGATTGGTATGACCCCGTTTTTAGCTCATTTCAGCTCAATCTGTTTCAGTCAAGTAACTTTTAGGTGGGTCAATGACTCGCTTATTTATTAATTCAGCTCATTTTGACATGACCAAATTCATCTCAACTTGCCCATATAACACCCCTAATTTATACCGATAACGATTTTAGTGGATAAATATAATCTTTTCACCTTAATCAAGTCGAGAATTCGAGCTGTAAGTATGGATCTTTTTTATAGGAAGCGCTCCTATTTAATAGGTCTTATGTTGCGTAAATCCAAATTAATCGGGACCAATCAAATATATGAAAAATGAAATGTCAATTTTTAATCTTTAATAATATACTATACTTCAATAGTGTCCTACCTATATTTGGACTCTCACCAACTACTGACCAATATGTTGGATTGATTGTGACGTGTGGGGCTGTGGGCAGTGATAATATGAAAAAAACAAATAGTAGCGAAAAAAGAAAATATATTTATCATGAATAGCCGCATATATGGTCCACATTTCATGAACGAACCAATTATTTTTATTATCAATTAATAAAGTATTTAATTTGGTTGTAGGTTCTTTATACCCGCTCTCAACAATTATTAATTTATTTAAAATCTGATTTAATTTGTTTCCTCTATGCATGCTCTCAACAATTATTAATTAATTAAGTATTTAATTTTTCTAGTTTAGGTTCAACTTAGCAACACTAAAAGAGACCATTCAAGAGTCGTCACAATATATAAAGGATTACTAATTTTGGAGATAAACAACAAATGAGTGAGAATAACAAGTTAAAGGATAATACACAAATGATCAATCAAACATCAAATTATTATGGTTTTGGTTCAGCTAACATTAACAACTGATAAACCTACTAAATATAATACATAAACTAGTTTGAAACATTATATTCATTTGGAGCTTTTGAAATTTAAGTTTGAAAAATTCCAAAAAAAAAAATTGTTGTTGTTTTTTTGAAGAAAACATTAGGTCGATGAGACATTTTCTTTTCGAAAACTCAATTTTTGCAAATTCTAAAACAAAGGCAATTTCATCCTTGCTCGCTAATAAGTTACTAGGGTAAATATTTACCTAAAGGCGATATTAATA
This sequence comes from Lycium ferocissimum, assembly GCF_029784015.1. Classification (NCBI taxonomy): domain Eukaryota; kingdom Viridiplantae; phylum Streptophyta; class Magnoliopsida; order Solanales; family Solanaceae; genus Lycium; species Lycium ferocissimum. Next base: position 49,661,288 of record NC_081348.1, on the reverse strand, counting down.
TAAAACCAACTAATTTAACTTTAGCTATTTAAAATTTTAAAATACATATTATTTAATTATATAAGTGATAATATGCATATGAAAAACATGTCTTTTATGTTATTAATGGGCGTGTTTTTGTCAGAAATCAAGTTGTTATACAGTAGATATTCAAACTTTACAAAATTCTGTCAATCACGTCTTATTGGATCTGGAATGATAATCCTTTTACTACATCAAATGTACTTATATAAATTTAGGCTCCTTCTAATTCAGAAAAATAAGCAAAAAAAAGTATTCACTTTAACCCAAAAGGACAAAACAGTATATACATATTACTCTTTCCGTCACAATTTATGTGATGTGTTTGATTGGATACGGAGCTTAACAATGAAAGGAAATTTTTTGAAATAAGTCGTAGATTTTTGTGTGGCTGTAAATCATCTCATTAAGGATAAAATTGAAAGTTTAGAGTTATATTGTTAGTACTAAATAAAGAAATATGTTACTCATCTTTTTGAAACTGATTAAAAAAGAAAGAGTATCAGATGAATTTGGACGAGAAAGTATTAGACTGTGCTGCCAAGTACTAAGAGGAAGAAATGCATCAAGCCCTTTAGGCCCACAAATAAGTTCTGTATTGCATTTTGCTGAATCTATGAGCCATGATGCTGCAACTCGTCTAAATGGGCTACCTTGGAGAGCTTGGGCTAAACCAAGTTTTGGCCTTAGGTTTATTCTGGCCTATAGGTCGAATGCGAGCTAACCAGCTAAGCTACCATGGGAAGAAGTTGGTAAATGGGTAATTTGCACGATTGTCATTGTTCAGTGGTGGTCTTTAATTTTTGTCTCTCAAATTGCTGGTCTTTAATTTTTGTCCTTTGCCACAAACTCATGGGTTCGGGTGCGAGCCATCGCTCAGTCAAAAATTTTAAAAAGAATCCCAAGGCAGAGTTTTGAATTCGCAATGTAGAATTTGCCTGCCAAAATCTACATTAAGGCAGGCAAAACTCTATCTTAAGGCAGAGTTTGCTACCTTATAAAGCAGAGTTTGCCTTAAGGTAATCCAAAACTCTGAAGGTAATCCAAAACTCTGCCTTGTGATTTCTTTTTAAATTTTTTACTGAGCGGGAGTTCGAATCAGGAACCCGTGAATTATTAGGCGAAGGACAAAAATTAAAGGCCAACAATTTGAGGGACAAAAATTAAAGACCAGTGCCTTGGAAGGCTAATCCGCGCAAAACAATGTTGGTAAATGGGGATTTGGGCTTTGGATTCAATGGTTAGTCAGTTTTAACTTGAAAAAATTTGGACAAAAAGAAGGGAAATCTACATGGTATAGAGAACATTTGGCCTTATTTATATTTAGTAGCTATACTTTGTCAAAATTACATCTCATAGCTAAATCTTGTATGTCAATTACATAAGGTAACTAGTACACTAAAATTATATTGTATTTAGTATTTGCTCCCATTTTCCTCCATTTTCTCTCTCCTTCATCACCTCTCTCTCTAAGTTGTCTTCTTCTGCTCTGACAACCACCACTGCCGGCGGAACTCCGGCAGCACCCACCAGATCTATCACCACGCCCTCCATATCTAGCTACCACGAAACCACCAACCCCACCTTCCCTCTACTGCTCCTCAAATCGCCACTCATTCTCTAATCCCACCCTACACTGCCATCTCCGTCCAAACCAACTCTGGTGAAACCCTTCTCCGACAAAACCAGTTCGTCTCTCTGTCGGCGTTTTCTATCACCGCCAGATTTGAAAGTTGTTACTAGCATTATTGCGCGATGTTTTTGGTTCTAGATGATTTTACAATTACTAGACGTGCATTTCCTCTAATGTGATGTTGTTTTTGAAATCTGCAATGCTATATTGTGCTGGAGATTGTGTTTTTTTTCTCTCTAAATTTCCAATGTACTAGTCGATTTCCTTGGTTGCAAGGTTTGTTTGCTAATTGAGGGATGTTATCTGGTTTAGGTAGATAGACGCGTCAATGATAATATTAACTCTGGCTCAGTGAAAAGAAAAAGATAAATGGCGTAACAGGTGTGTAATTGGTCTAAATCGACACAGAGCTACGAATTCTGATATCGTAGATTCAGATAGATATGAGATAAACTTCTGCGATAGATCTGGCCGGAACTAATGGTTGGTGTTGTTGTATTCACGAATTCGACGATTGTTTTCACTTTTTGAGCTTTTTTTGTTAATTTTTTAGATTGTATTCATTTTTTAGAGTGTATTTGTTAATTTTTGGTGTATCTATGTTTTTATGTATTCAATGTTTAGGGGTATTTTTTGAAGGATATTTTTTTGTGTACAATCGATTTTAAATATAGTAAAGTGAATACAGTGTAAAAGTAGCTACAAATGAATATAGTTGAGTTGGATACATTTGACTTGAATACAACTTAGTTGAATACATCTAACTTGAATACATCGAAATTTGACTTGAATACAATGAAATTTAACTTGAATACACCAAAATCTAACACAGCCGAATTTTGAATACAATCTATTGTAGCGCGCGAATGCAATCTACTGTAGCGCGCGTTTACTGTAGCTACGAAATGTAATTAGCTAAAGTGTAGCTATGCCTAAAAAATAACCCTCAAAATGTAGTCATTTATGTAAGTTTCCCCAAAAAGAATCATAGAACAAATAAAAAAACACTCTAGTATAGAGTGCTGGAGTTTGAAATTCTTGTAAGGCTATTTTTCAATCCCATTTTAAATTGTAACCAAATATTAACAAGCGATCCAAAAACTAGCCATCGGAGCTAATTTCCACACTAACAAGATAAATCTCTTGGTCTCTCTCACCATTTTGACAAATTTCAAAACTTTCAAGGTAAAAATAGTATTTGGAAAAAAGTTAAATTTTTACCTTGTGTTAAACTTCTGATTCATACATACCCTTGCTTAACGCAAACTGTCTCAAACTTCTTCCTATCGTTAACAAAGCTCCAACGTGAAATAAGCGCATCTAGTTTTCATCTTATTTGAAAAGAAAAATCTAAATGTAACCCTCAACTTTCAATTTTGCTTTTAAAAATTGTTATCGTATTAGAACTTCGTTAGAGATCAAGAGTTAAATGACTTTTTTTTTTTCTAACGACGGGACAAAGTTAGACCTAAAAACGAAAAATAAAGAGGCTAGTTACACATTTAGCCAGTCACCAAAAACTAATTACATTTGCTCATCAAATATATATAAAAAATATAATACTATATGTACAAAAATACATAATTTATGTATAATATACAAACAAAAAAAAAAATTGCTCATTACTCCCTCCGTTCACTTTTACTTGTCCAGTATTTCAGAAATAGATTTTTACTTTTACTTGTCACTTTTAGCATATCAAGATAAAACAATTTAGTTTTTTTTTTCTGTTTCACCTATAGTATTAATTACTCACTTCAAATCATTTTTGAAATTCAATAAAAATATGCATCAATTAATATAAATATATTGGTAAATTATACATTTCATTTATTATTTCTTAAATAACATGAAAAGTCTAAAATGAACGAGTAAAAGTGAACGGAAGGAGTATTATTTTTTGTCGGTAGGGATTAACATTCTAATACGAGAGCAAATTGGGCCCTTGGGGTAGACGGTGGCACACGTAGTTGCGCTTCAGACCTCAAATACTCGACAAACAAAAAGAAAAGAAACAGACAACAAAAACAAAAACGAGAGAAAAGTAAACATAAAAAAATTATCGAAATTGTTGTTGATATTAAGTGATTGAGAAAATGGGATCGGTTGATTCAGAATTGGATTCAATTTTTCCCGATAAAAAAAGCCACCGTAACCGTCTTGTTCCTATCGGTACATTTTTTTTTTTTTTAAAACCCTAATTTTCACCTTTTTACCCCTATTTTTTTTACCGTATTGGATCGTAAATGAAATAGTTGAACCTTGTATTCATATTTCATTGTGATATGATACTGTTTTTAATCATTGTTTGTCTGTTTCGATTGTTAATTTATTTTTTGCTGTATTGGATCGTATAAAATAGGTAAATGTTGTTGTATTTCATATTTCATCGTGATGATGTTGTTTTTAATCACTGTTTTGATTGTTTAATTCAATTTTTAAGCTTCTATTTTGTGTTTTGTGTCTGGAATTTTCTTGGTGAATTTGATACATGTGAATTATCTCCAAATTGAAGCAAACTTATACTCCATTTGTCCAAATTTATTTGACATTTTTCGTTTTTCGAGAGTTGAACAAGAAAGTCTTTGACCCCGATTTATTCGTATGTTCTTTAACTATATTAAATTGTTAATTATTGTGACTTATAGTACTTTTTATGTAGTTTGTAAATATATAAATAATTTTTCAAAAAGCTTAAAGATTGTATGTCCGGATTCACGATCAAAGTAAAGAAGTTTGACTCTCGAAATCTGAATTGTGTCACGTAAATTGGGATGAAGGGAGTAACAATTCAAGCTCGGTTAATAGATTGATTAAAATTGGAAACTTGCAACTTTTGTATTCGAGCTTGAAGTTCCTTCATTTTAATCTAAGTTGCACGGACTCTTCACTTTCGTTGCCGCACCCGTGTCGGATTCTCCAAAAATGCACTACTTTTGGAGTATCCGACACGCTCCCGATGATATTTTTGAAGAGTCCGTGCAACGTAGATTTTAATTAATCCCATAGGAGGTGGCCTAGTAGTCAATTAAGTGAGTTGAGAACCATGAGGTCTTAGGTTCAAATTCTAACGGAGGTCTTAGGTTCAAATTCTACTGTTCATTTACCCAATACTTTACTTGGGCCGGTGGGAGGTAGCAGGTATTTCGTGGAATTGACTGGCGTGGACGCCACGATTATTAAAAAAATTGGTCTTTCCTTCTTCCCCAATTTACATAATAAGAACTATTTTAATTTTGTAAGAGAAAATCCTTTTTGCTCACGGCTTTTGTCACTCACTTAGTTCGATCACACATATTCTGTAGATTTTTTAGTATTTGTCATCCTTTAGCTTCTATGGACAGAGTAATTCCACGCCAGGGTGGGTTTAATTTATCCTATTATTTCTCTATGGCGATCAGATTTCATTATAATGTGTTCTGGTTTCAAATACAAAATAGCTTTTAGTAATTTAATCACATCTAGTCGATCTTGAAGCTGGCTAGGTTCTTTTGTTGCTTTCATGGGATAAAATAATCTCACTTAAAAATGAAATTATTCTCCCTACTGTGTTGGATAATTATCAGAGATTGCCTCAAGTACATACTGAATATATGATACTGCTTTGCGGTTTATTTTATTCTTCTTTTGAAATAAAAATTGTACCAAGTGCTATATGTATTGGCTGTTGGATGACACCCTACGTGAAATGGAGCTAATTTCTGAGCGATGTCTTAGATGATCTTTAGGAGAATTAAGACTGTTTATGTACCTGAAGTGGTAGGACCTGATTAGGCAAAATATAGGAGCTTCTTCTGCTTGGTGTGACTTGTGAGAGATGTGTTCTATTTTCCCCTCTAAAAAAGACCTAGTGTGCCTCTATCTCCTATGAGAAATGTGTCACCTGACATTGATATGGTGTGAGTTGTGACTTAATAGAAACGGAACTATGAATAGGGTGAAGTGGTTTGTGGATTAAGAAAACTAAACTATCAATGGACGCCAAGGCTGTTCATCTAGGTTTGTAAAAAGAATGTTGAAGCTAGTGTTCAAAGTCTATTGTGATTAGTAAGCTGGATTTTACCTTATAGGGTTGCTTTTGCCGAGTTGCATGTGGAGCGTCAATGATGATAATTCAGCCCGGTTAAAACTTAAGTCGAGTAATGGTTATTTAGACTCGGGTATATAACTTCATCACTTGGGGTTGAGCTCAAATGTGAAAAGCAACTTCTCCAATTTCAGGTACAACAATGATGCAACCACAATTGCATGACTGTGCAATTGTAAATCCCAACTATTTGAGCAAACAATAGAAACTCTGCTTATTTCATGGTTGAAAAGAAAAGATGAAAGAATATTGAACCTACAGAATCACCCTAATGCTAGAGTTCTTTAATTATTAGTTTGAGTTCCATCTGGTGTGGAACTGGTTCTTATGCCTGCTAAACTAATACTGAGCACTGCTCACTGAGCAGGGTAGTCACGAGAGAATGTTGCTCAGCGTGTCTAGTTCCTTCATTATGGTCTGATATGAGAATGGTATATGTTTTGCTTATAGTCATTTAGTCTTTTGTTATGTATCCTTGAGAAGTGGCAATCTACATAAACATGTTTTGTTGGAATTTCTGGTGCATTACATTCCTGTGAGATGTTGGTCGTGTTAATCTTTCCAATCCCTGTTGATGATCCACTGGTTCAATGTTTTGGCTAAATGGTGGCTGAACATTCTAGTCGTTAGCAGACCAGACGTTTATCTAGAGTACTAACTTGTTTTCTCATTGTGCAATTTATGATTTTGTGAATTTCAGGTGCATTTCTCACTGCGGGAGTGCTCACTGCTGGACTCATTAGTTTCAAACAGGGAAATTCTCAATTAGGTCAGCAACTAATGAGAGCTAGAGTTCTTGTTCAAGGTGGTACAGTTGCACTGATGGTCGGGTCAGCGTATTACTATGGAGATAGTTTTAAGCGTGCTGGGTGACTGACTGCCAGGAGACGTCTGTGGACTTCCTCATTTGCCTGTCACAAGTTTATATCTGCAGGGAAAAAGGATTCCATATCTTGCTAGGAGGCTGTTCTTTTCATGGCTGCAATTACCACCCCCACCAGACAGGAAAAAAGGAGAGGAAAATAAATAACAGAGTGAAAATAATGCTGTTTTTATGTTTTTATTAATTAAGGGGGGGACGTGATTCTCCTGGTTTCCGTCTAATTTAAGTGGTTTTTATTTGATGTTAGTTGAAATTGACAAGCTTTTAAGGATCCAAACAAAGAAAGAAAGACTATTATTGAGTATATGGTGTCTCACGTTGGATATAAAAAGGTTTTGTGAAAATTGTTTACCTATATTTCCTTAGGTGTTGAGTTGAATGTTTAAATTCTTTTCAATTGGTTTAAGGTTTTTATGATGGAATAGAGAAGATATGATTTATTATGAGAGTTTCTTTCTGACTTAACCATTTTGAATTGGATGTGTCGATGCATTTTACCATTATTTTTGAGTTTTTATGAATGGGTTAGAGAAATGCTTTACCGTTGGGAGCTTCATTATTTCCTTTGTGAATACAAGCCAAGCAGGAATAAAGAGAAATTTTTTATTTCCCCTAATGTTAACAATGTATTAGCTGGGATGGTCAATCTTTGGCCACATATTAGTAATGTTTAGCAATTTTTAAAGCAAAAATAATCCATGGATAAATTTTTTTAAACTAAAAACACGGAATAATTCAAAAACACAATGTCAGAATTGACAACTGAAAGTTTGGTATAATATGCCTGATTGATTGAAATGTAGTATATTTGACTTATTGTTTGACTAATTTGTGTAATGATATCTTTCTTTTCATAAGCCCACAAGGATATCTAATATAAGTTCCAATCTAACTATTAGATAAATAGTTACAACTAATCATTAGAGAAACTATTTTATACGTAATCTTTATAATAGAGCTCTGATACCACTACAAAGAAAACAAAATTTACGATTTTTTTTAGAAAGAGTCCATTTATTTCTTGTTTTGCAAATGAAGTGAATTTGCAACTTGCAATTAATAATCTCAAGAAAAGGAGTTTGAGGTTTTTAAGTTATCTTTTGCCGCATAAGGCTTATACAGGATATTTTTGAGTTTTTTACATTTTGTAATGTAGCTCTAGCTTGGCAATAGATTTTGGAGCATATTTTGAAGATTTGTTTCAAATCTTTGTTTGGCCATAAATTTTTGATAGATTTTGAAAATAAATCTTCAAATTCAATTTCTGTTTAAAACCTGTTTTTGGGCAAAGATCTCTGTTTGGCCTTTTCAAAAATTTTAAAAGGGATAAGTACATGACATAACTAACTCTACAACATATTTATATTTAGTAGCTATAGTTTAAAATAATTATATCCCATAAGCTAATTATAACATGTTAAATACAACTTATAGCTATATATATATATATACACAAAGTAGAATACCGCATATCATATTATTCACTTCCAACCTAACCCTCTCATCTCTCTTTCTCCCCTCTCCCCCACCCCCTAGCCAATGCTCCGGTGAGGAGCTTCCAGTGCCGTCTTCTCCGGCGAAGAACAGTCAGCTAATTTTCAATTTTCAACCTTCTTATCCAGTTAGCGTCACTTCTTCTCATAAACCTTCTCATAACTGAATTGATACGATCTCCTAACTTGCTGTTTCACTTTAAAAATGGCCGCCGGTGGCTTTTGACGTATCGATCCGTTAGATCTTGGCAGGATCCGACGGATATACTCGCCTGGGTCGATTTTGCTTTTTATTTAATCGCAACGGTGATTTTTCTCGGTCGATTCGGTCGGATCTGGAAAATCATGTTTCTTTTTTAGTGTATTCATTAATTTTTTAGCATACAATTTAGTGTATTCATTATTTTTTTGGCATACAATTGAGTGTTTTATGTATTTTATTTTCCTGTATTTTGTTTTTGAGTGTATTTGTTAATTTTATTTCTTGTATAAAAATGAATACGTTGATTTTTGAAGTGTATACAATGAATAGAGTGAATTTTATTTCTTTGTATTCAATTTTTGAGTGTATTCGTTAACTTTTTTAGTGCAAAATTCTGTGTTTTGTATACAATTGATTAAATATAATAAAGTGAATACATTGTAAAAGTAACTATAATGAATGCAGTTGAGTTGAATACATTTAAATTGAATACAAAATTCAGCAAATTTTAATGACTGTATTCATGAATACAGTGACGCGAATACAATAAGTAACAAGTGCTGAGTTTTGCTAGATGCTTGCTACGTCATGTAAATAGGTAGAATGTAGCTAAAATGCATAAATAAGGCCTTCCAAGTAAGTCATTTATGAAATTTTCCCATTTTAAAAACTACCCCAAAATTTTGTATTTTATAAAAAAGCCCATCTATTTAAGACCCAACTAATTCTATCCACTATGTTTTCACAATTAAAGCAATCTCTCCTATAAAGTGAATAAACTAAGTTGTGCCCAAACAGTAGAAGAAGAAACCCAAGGAAAATTGCTCGATCCATTGTAGAAATCCGTTGCGTAGATAAAAATGAATATTTGTATTGTAGTAGCTAGTAAATGTGTTATTAGGAGTTGTTATTACTCTATTCTGCAAAATTTGGAATTAGCAACTATGTATGTTTTGTATGGTTAGGTATTCTTAATAGGTTTTAGAACTTATGGGTATAAATAATATTTCGTGTTTTCCAAAACAAAAAATGAATTATGTATTGAAAAACTATGGCCAACACATTCTCAAAACTTGAAAATCGTCACCCAAATCAAGTTTTCAAAATCTTTTGGGGAATCTATGGCCAAACACTAGCTTATAATCTAGGAAAAAGTGTAAAAAATATCCCTCTACTTTGAGAAAAGGGCTAAAAATATCCTCCATTATAAATTTGGGTCAAAAATACCCCTCCCATAGTTAAAGTTTTTAAATATACCCCTGTCTTAACGGAAATCCCTAACATAACCCGATTTCATTTTTAAATCCGACTCAACTAAATAAAAAAACCATATGAGTTACCCGCTCCTGTGCCTAGTGGCTCTAGATGTAAAACTCGGGAACAAACTAGTCGCATATGGGTTTTTTTATGTAGTTGGATAATGAAGTGGGTTCAAAAATGAAACTGGGTTATCTTTGGGAATTTCCGTTAAGACATGGGTATATTTAAAAACTTTAATGATAGGAGGGGTATTTTTTTACCCAAATTTGTAATGGAGGATATTTTTAGCCTTTTTTTCAAAGTAGAGGGGTATTTTGACCCTTTTCCCTGTAATCTATTTTTTTTTTATTTGCACGCTTACCTTTTAATTTTTTTTTTTTTTTTAATAATTTATTCTTGAATTTATTCGCTTCATTGCAAAACTATAGGCAAAATGGCTTGGGACCCTCCTAAACTTGTAATTTCTTATTTAGTGCACACCTAAACTATGAGTTGGATTCCCTAAACTCGTTTTTTCATGTATCGCGAACCTTTTTAACATCCACAAGGCAGAGAAACTGACTATAAATCTCAGTTAGGCATGTGAGAGTAATTTTTCTATCATATCAGATATTCCAATGGTTAAAAACGTAAAACTTTTTTCTTTTAAATTTTTCCTTCCTCACAAACATCTCTCTCTTCTCTTCCTATTTATTCACCGTAAACGCTTCTACATCATTAATTTGAAATTCAAGAAATTCATCCGTTGAAATTCTTCCCTTTGCCATCAACTTCTTTCCTTCCCATTTATCTTTGAATCCATGAATTATAATAAGAGGCTTGTCTATCCATGCAGGTGTCCTCCAATCGTGAAAATTTCATGGTCGGCTGACAGCCCCGGACGTCGACTCCTCAGATGTAGACACTATGGGGTACGTAATATTCATAAATTTCTTTTTTGGTTTGTATTAGGTAATTTTTTTAAAACTAGAACACATAATAATTCAAGCGCACAATGCCAGAGTATGAAGTTTTGACAAATGAAATTTCGATATAATGTGCCCGATTGATTGAAATATAGTATAATTGATTTACTGTTCGAATAATTCGTGTAATGAGATCATTCTTTTCATAAGCCCACATGGGATTTCATAAGGATAAGTTTCAATCTACCTATTAACTAAATAATTATGACTAATTATTAGACGAACTATTCTATATATAATTTTTATAATAGAGCTCTGATACCACTATAATGAAAACAAAATTCATGAGATTTTTCTAAAACAACCTTTTTTTTTTGTGTGCAAATGAAGTGAATTTGCAACTTGTAATTAATGATCTCAAGAAAAGGTATTTGAGGATTTTAAATTACTTTTTGCCGCATAAGGTTTATAAGGAATATTTCTGAGTTTTCTGCACTTTGCACACGTAATCTATGCATTTTTTTTATTTGTACGCTAACTTTTTTTTATATAATTTATGCCTGGATTTATTCACTTCGTTGCAAAACTATATTATAGTTCATTTTAACAGATATAAAGAGAACAATAAAAGAAAAATCGTAAAACAAGACAAATAACTATAACAATGTAAAACGAGCTGCATGATAAGCAATCTCTCAATCTCGACTAGCTTCAGTTGGTTAAATAGACCAGGAAAGTCGTACTGCAACTATGTCAAGCAAAATATTGTAAATATTTCAATAGTGGATATTAGTTATTTTCACAATATTGATGAAGACAAATGGTAACAACGAGCAAGAGGATTCTAGTTTATGTGTTTTCTAAAAGATCTTAAACTTCTCCCTTAAAATATGCGAAGATAATAACCACTACTCATTAAATCTTACACTATGATTTGGTCGGTGCTTACTTTCTTAAATACCATGGTTATCATATTTGTAGATTTAAATATGACAAATTTTCCAAGATCATCTGGTGCTATGTCACTAATGAAAATTGGTTTTTTGCGGGTTGCTTTTATCTTTAAACTTTTACGTTTAGTAACAAATAAAATGAACAGCCCAACATAAATGCTTTTTTGGCCTATTTTTTAATTGTCACACACTTTAAAGAGTGTGAGGCCACTCTCTATGTCACTTGGCACAACAAGGAGTTTAGGAGTTTAGTAGATAATATTACAATTCATGGGATAACATTAACACCCAGTAATTTAAGTGTTAAATTGACAAACATGAATAATTTTTAAGAGTTTTCAGGTGTTAACTCTTAAAAAATAAGAAATTTAGGTGCAAATCAAAAAAAAGTTGCATAGATTAAGAATGCAAAATGCAAAGAACTCGATATTCTCTATCAAGAGTTTCTGTATTCTTAATGCTTGAACCTAAAGCCTTAACCATCCATCATAGCACTATACCCATGGGAGGAAATTCCTAAGGCACCCGCACCTAGGGGTAGGTTGAAGCTTACAGTTATCACTTAGTAGATTCATCTGAACTTAGTACTTTTGAAGAGTATATTGTGTAAAAATTTGCTAATAATGCAACAAATTATAGATATCAACCAATAACCTTAAAAATATAATGGTTAAATGCTAAGATCATTGAAGTTTGAACACATAAAGCTTAAATTATAGTTCTGTTTTTGCCTACACCGGGTGTTTATATCAAATTTTATTAATTTATCATAATTAACTATAATTTAATATAACCATAGTTATAAAGAAATGTATCATATATTTATTGAATGATGTAAACACCAATACCAGTAAATTTTTATGTTTAACACCTAGTTTGGCTGATTGTTACATATCGTTTCATAATGTATCATATTATAAAGATTGTATTGTGTTATTGCATTGTACCGTATTGTTTCGATAAATACAATATTTGGATAAATTATATCATTTCCATCGTTATATAATTACACATATCAGCAATTTAAAGGATAAACCTACAAGAAAAGTAGGTACAAGTAGAGCTATTACAAACAAAAAAAAAAACAAATAATTAAAATGATTATTAGATAATAAATAATAAATAAAGACAAATGAGAAAATAATAAGATAACAACGTCATATCTAATCTATCGCTACATAAAGATGTATTCAATGATACGAAATAATAAAATTTAAGTAACAGTCAAAGCAAACGTTATAGTTAAGCTAACAACACAAAACTATTAGTGGTGGGAGGGGAAGTGATAAAACATAGGGAAATATAATACATAGAGATTTGAGGTTGAGGAGAAGAGCCAAAAACGGGTAATATACTGACATGGTGTCTACCTTTTTTTTTTTCTTTTTTGGTTCAGTTACAGAAATGGAGATTGAACAAGAAGCCAAACTGTTTTAAAAAAAAAAAAAAAAAGTAACACAATGGGCAAAGCAAAAAGACACGTATGTGTTAGTACTATCTATCAATTTTTTGTGTCATTCTTTTTGTACATTGCACGTGCCCCTTTAATCAATTCTGTAACTCTCACCAACGCCAACATGTCGACACCTTTCCCTTTTATTTATATTGTCCTTTTTTTCTTCTCTTATTTATGTTGATGTTTTTTTTTTTTCATTCAGATCTTCTACTTTCTTGCACATAAAATTCTGGTTAGTCTAATGAAATCTTGATATTGATATTGATGTTGTGAATTGTTTCTTGTTTCTGTTTGAAGCAATGAAATGAATTTGATTGTGAGGGGTTGTTGTATCTTTGATGGGTTGGGTTTGTTTTTGCTTATATTTGTCAAAGATTTGATCTTTTTTCAATTTGGTACACCATTGTGCATTGTCAAGACTAGATAAAATGTTTTAGATGCTTTGATTCTTTCAGTATTAATCAATTGTCTATGTGTAATGGTTCTTGGAATGGATTTGTGTATTTTGAGGGAGTCAAGTTTGTGAGTATTCTATTTGATAACCGTCTGGGACTGATTTAACCGTGCAAGATCTCGATTAATTCAAATCGTAACTTGGATAGATAGGAAACAAATCACATAGTGCTTTTGCCTACGCTAGGATTTGAACCTCGGACATTATAGTTCTCAACCGACCTCATTGATCACTAGATCACACCGTAGGGTACAAATTTATGAGTATTTTACTTCATAATCGTGGTGTATGGGCCAAGCACCTCAACTAACTCCATCCACGAGGTACCTGCTACCTCCCACTAGCACCCAGTATAGTTTCGAGTAACTATGTCTACCAAGGCTTTGGACATATAAGATGAAATCACCTAGTATTTAACCTAGTATTTTTTCCTCCGCTAGGATTTGAACCTGAGGCCTTGTGGTTCTTAACCCTCTTCATTGACCACTAGACGAGAACTTTTAGACTTCTAAAAACTTTTGTCCTGTGTCTTAAGTTTTACATTTTGAACTTTATTATGGCTGTTAAGATTTCATTCTAATGTTGTCTTAGATGTGGCTTGCATTTTTCATGTCAAAATGGATATTCTGATCGAAATATGCACTAAAAATTATGCAATAGTAATGTGGTAAGTGCAACTTGATTGTGAAGCCCTGGCGATAATACCATTTATAGCTATCCTACTATCAGGAATGAGAGATTCAAAGGCCTGTCGTTAACTCCAACTTCCCATTTATATGATTTTCCTGTGAATTATGCACACACAATCGTGTCCCTTAACTAGTTTATTGATGAAGAAGCAATGATGAGTTGCAGGCCTAGCAAACAGGCTATAGAGCATTTTCTAGTTTGTTAAACACCACATGACCACAGACATGTAATTGCTGGATATGGTAGTACCAACTTGTATTCTAATTCTACTGAACATCAATGATCGCTCAAAAGCTATAACTCAATTTCAAGGCTATGGCTTTGTTGAAAAACTACATTGAAAGAATCTTTGACTCTTAAGTGTTTGAAGTACATCACTGTGTGCTTCAACACATTACTAGTACTCATAATAAGTAAAACGATGGGTTGGGCAACTCAATTGAGATGGGGTATCAAGTATTAAAACTCACTGGGGGAATGAGTTTGAGACTCAGTTGCCCCTTTCGATGGGGGAGCTTTTTGAGACATTTTCCCATAGGGCCATCCTTGAAACTTGTGGTACTTAATTGAAACTTGAAAGTGTTAGAAGGGGCAAGGTAGACCTAGGCAAGTTGTCTGAAAGACCTGCAATCTGTTGGAAGTCATGCTAACATAGTGAAAAATAGGAATCAAGGAAGAAAAAAGATCTCTTTAGGTGATATATATTAGTTGGAATTAAGTTTTTGACATGTTAGAACATTTAGTTAGGTACAATGTCTGCTAATTGTCTTTTGGTATTGTCGGAGTCTTCTTTGTCAGTAGCAAGTGTAGAGAACTTCTAGTCCTAGAGAAACTAAATTCTTATAATGTTGGATTAAGATGGACTTAAATGAAGCGATATGGACGATGAATATTCATGTAGCTGACCCCAACTTTGCTTGGGATTAAGGCGTGTGGTTGTTGTTGTTGTAAGCATTTTCTTTGTACGCTCTTACAAAAACAGCCGTGTAATTCTGATTTCGTTGTTTGGTTTCTTTTTTCACATCTTGCTTATTGTTACAAAGTTGTATGTTGAATCCTTGCCTTCATTCTGCAGATTCTGAGGCCCAAATAGTTAGTTGAAAATGTCTTCTCCAAGCAAAAGAAGAGATATGGATGTTATGAAATTGTAAGAACATCCATAATAGGATTTTCTTGCTGTCGTTGATATGTTTTTGTTGATTCTAAACAGTTTAGCTGTTGTGTCATCTTATCTGATGGATCAATGTTTGTGAACATATGAAAGTTCATATGGCAATTGGCAGGTTTTGATTTACCACCATGACGTTTCTTTTTGTCAATTTCATTTCACAGGATGATGAGTGATTATACGGTGGAGACAATTAATGATGGAATTACGGAGTTCAATGTGGAATTTCATGGCCCAAAAGAAAGTAATGTCACGAAGATACTTGTTTAGCTTTGTCTTTTATTGATTTCGACTTTTCTGAAGGTTCATCTTCCCCTAGATTGCCTTTTACCTTCTTAAAGTTAGTTTTTGAAGAGAGGGCAGCAATTTTAATTGGATTACATGGATTTGTTTTATATAAACAGTGATACTTACAGTTTTGTTTCTTAATTATCTCAAAATGTTGTTTTTAACACTTATTCTATATTTTAGCATAAGAATAACCAATCAACACCTTTCTGCTCTCCGTCTCTAAAAGTAGCCTTTCCATCAGAATCTTGCAGTAGTTGTTTTTCTCATAGAGCAGGATATTGCTTATTATATGGTATTTCTATTGGAGATGATTCTATTTGCTTAGGTAACTATGTTGCTCGGATTCAGGTGCGGATTTAGAGGTCAGATTCTTCATCACATATATTTTAGAATTCGAGGGTATGGATCCGAGCGCGGATATGTGCTCTGAGATATGGCCTATAAATGTATGTTACGAGTCTATGACATATATAATATATATTTCGATTAATTAAAATTATTGAACTAAAACTAATCAGTACAACTTAATTTCTTATAAACACCTAATAATTTGTGCATAAGATACATCGTGTACTAGCAAAGCGTTCTCATATTTTATACAACTATATATATATGACAAATAAAAAAACTATCCCAATACCCAATCGATCTATACTTCTCAGTCATAGACGTAGTCAAAGCAGCCAAGATAAGTTGACCAAATCCGGTGTAGAATTCACACCCACACCCAAATCGTGTCGAAGGGACACGGGTGCGGTAGGTATCTTGAAGGGTCTGAGCAACATAGTTAGATAATGCAGACTGATACATTTAGTTGGTTGTTGGCATGCTTTTGTTTCTGTATTTTGCTAACTTTCTAAATTGTTACAGGCCTTTATGAAGGCGGAGTCTGGAAAGTAAGGGTCGAGTTGCCAGATGCTTATCCTTACAAGTCTCCTTCCATTGGGTTTCTGAACAAAATATTCCACCCTAATGTTGATGAACTGTAAGTTATACATACATTCTTTTTGTGGGTTAAGCAATTACCTTTTACTTTATTAGTCATGTGGAGGACGCTGTGGTAGATAATTATATATATGTTGGCTACCTTTCTTCTTTTAGTCTCTTTGCTGAACCTCTGTAACACAAGTCTATGTAGTACCTTTGAGGAAAATCGTAACGCACTATCACTCACAAGATTCATCTGTTATTGCAGGTCTGGCTCTGTCTGTTTGGATGTCATCAATCAGTCATGGAGTCCTATGTTTGGTAATTGCATACTGCAAGTGTGAACAAAGCACTAAGGGCCAGTTTGGACATTAAAAAAGTCTTCTTTTTGCTTCAAAAAATGTTTTCAAGGCGTTGTTTGGTTATACATTGGAATGATTTCTTGGATAGATTTTGAAGATGGGGTTTTCAAGTTTGAAAAAACCAGTTTTTCAAGCGAAAAATCTTTTCGCTCAACCGAACTTCAATCTTTTTCAAGTTAAATGTGTCTGAACTCTGAACACAACTTCAGCTTTCAAATACCTTTTTCAACTTCAACTTCGAAAACTCTTTTATTTTTTCAAGTTTAAACTAAATCTTTGTCCAAATGCCTAATAAGATGTTTAGAGTGAAAAGAAAGTTCACACACATTGAGTTCTTACTTCTTCTTAAGTTTATTTCACACGAATGCATTTCACTTTGTCATCTGACTGATTTTTTTTGTTCAAGGTTCTTTAAGCATAGGCTATAGACATGAATTAATACAAGTCAATTGTTTTTTGCAATGGCCTAGTGTATTCATTTCCAACCTTAAAAAGGTCAATAACAGAAGCTCAACTCTCATTTCACTATTCAGATTATGTCTAGGATACCTTGTTTTTAGATGAAAATAACTAAGATTGTCATTCATGGTTCTGATTTGAGCATGAATGATTAGTTTTGTTCTGGCACTCCATATGTCTTAGTTTCAATAAACTTTTTTATGAAAGTTCAGCTCAAGATGTTGATAATATCATAAAACGTTCGTAAACTGTGAGATCCACAATATCTGACCAAGCATATGCCGGTGTGCAGATCTCTTAAATGTATTTGAGGTTTTCCTACCACAGCTTTTGCTATATCCAAATCCTTCGGATCCATTAAATGGTGATGCAGCCTCACTGATGATGAAGGACAAGAATCAATATGAGCAAAAAGTGAAAGGTGATTATTTGACAACCATGGCCGACATGCATGTTAGGAAGATGTTCTATGTTGTAACTCTGCTTTTCCTGAGAATGTTTTCATGATGCAGAGTATTGTGACCGGTATGCAAAGAAGGAGAATGTCGTTGGCACACCGAAAGATGAGAGTGATGATGAGATTAGTGAAGAGGAGTACAGTGGACGGAGCGATAGTGATGACGAAGTTGTTGGACATGCTGATCCCTGAGTGAATAGACCAGAATGGAGATTATGTTTAGTTAATTTTTATCCTTACATGTAATATTTGATTCATCCTCGCATGTAAATCAAGGTGCAAAAGGTAGTTTAGATGTGTGATGAATTTCAATCTGTGTAGAAACTTTCCACCTTATGGTTAATGTAATCAATGTGTTAGAATTCAGGTTCTTATTTTCAGACGTGTTCAGCGGATTCGGAATTTAAACCTGATGTGTTCCTTCTCTTTAAAGTTCTTATAGCTGAATTCGTTTTGCTTCTAATTATGAGTTCATCAGAATTTAATATTAGTTGACGTTTTAGCGATTTTTCACGTGTATATCTATACTTCCAAGTCGAAAATTATAAGTTTAGATGAACTAATCAAATGAATGGTCCATCTCCTTGTCTACTCAAAAGAGACAAAATCAGTTTCAAGAATCTTTTTAGATTACTACTCTATATAAGAGGCAACCAAAAGAATTTGTCGTCCTCACATTAAATTTAATCCAATGGAGCTCTTACACGTGGTTGTTGCCCTCATTTATTTTATGAAGACACTTGCTACTTCGTCCTTCTAGGCTTTTGTCATTATGTGTTCTTGACACTGTAGTAATTTTATTGGGGCAATTTGTAGGATTGACCTTGGCTGGGGTGGTCTTTAATTTTCTGTCCTCAAATTGGTGGTCTTTAACTTTGCTCTTTGCTAAAAAAAATATTCTAAAGGCAGAATTCTGCCTTGCAATTTTTTTTATTTTTTTACTGAACTGAGATTCGAACCCACAACCTTGGGGTATTAGGCGAAGGGCAAAATTTAAAGACCACCAATTTGAAGGGAAAAAAATTAAAGACCACCCCAAATGAAGGACAATCCGCGCAAAAAAAAAAAAAAAAAAGATTTTATTGTGGATTTCTTCTGGGCAATTCGCAGAATTGCCCTTCTTTTGGGGTGGTCTTTAAATTTTGCCCCTCATATTTGCGGTCTTTAAATTTTGCCCTTCATATTTGTGGTCTTTAAGTTTTGCCCTTAGCTTGGATACCGAGGTTTTGGGTTCGAACCCCCGCTCAAGCATAAAATAAAGAAATAATTTCAAGGCGGTTTGGAGGGAGTGTCCGCCTCCCAAGATAACTTCCTTAAGGAAAAACTAAAGTTATGCGGAGGGCATAACTTTTCCTCAAGACATAGTTTAGTTATGCCTTATGGAGCAAAACTTTTCTTAAGGAACTATGCCTTATGGGGCGGATTTTTAATTAAGGCATAACCAAAAGTATGCCTTAACTAAAAGTGTGCCTTGAAAAAAAAAAAAAAAATGTCTCAAGGCAAAGTCACCCCCTCCGCATAACTTCCTTAAGGAAAAACTAAAGTTATGCGGAGGGGGCATAATTTAGTTTTGCCTTATGGGGCAAAACTTTTCCTTAAGGAATTATGCCTTATGGGGCGGATTTTTAATTAAAGCGCATAACCAAAAGTATGCCTTAACTAAAAGTGTGCCTTGAAAAGTTTAAAAAAAAAAAAAAAAAAAAAAAAAAAGTCTCAAGACAAAGTCGCCCCCTCCGCATAACTTCCCTTAAGGAAAACTAAAGTTATGCGGAGGGGCAACTTTTCCTCAAGGTATAATTTAGTTTTTTTTTATTTTTGCCTTATGGGGCAAAATTTTTCCTTAAGGAACTATGCCTTATGGGGCATACTTTTAATTAAGGCATAACCAAAAGTATGCCTTAACTAAAAGTGTGCCTTTAAAAGTTAAAAAAAAAAAAAAAAAAAAAATGTCTCAAGGCAAAGTCTGCCCTCCGCATAACTTCCTTAAGGAAAAACTAAAGTTACGCGGAGGGGCATAACTTTTCCTCAAGGCATAATTTAGTTTTGCCTTATGGGGCAAAATTTTTCCTTAAGGAACTATGCCTTATGGGGTATACTTTTAATTAAAGCATAACCAAAAGTATGCCTTAACTAAAAGTGTGCCTTGAAAAGTTAAAAAAAAAAAAAAATGTCTCAAGGCAAAGTCTGCCCCCTCCGGCATAACTTTGGTTTTTCCTTAAGGATTGTATGCTGGATCCGGCATACACTCTCCCCATCTGTCTTGTGAAATTATTTTTTTATTTTATGCGAACGGGGTTCGAACCTAGAACCTCAGGTATCCAAGCGAAGGACAAAACTTAAAGAACACAAATATGAGGGGCAAAATTTAAAGACCACCCCAAAAGAAGGGCAATCCGTGCAAAAAATTGATTTCTTCTTACCAGTAACTAAATTACTCTTTCGTTTCCTTTAATTGCTTTTTATTTTTTTATTTTTTTCACTTGTTTATTTTAACAAATCAAGGTAAATTTAATTATTTTTCTATTTTACTCCTATCATTAAGTAAAAAGCATAAAATATTCGTAGTAAAACTTAAGTTTTCAAAGCATAATTAATAAGAGTAATTTAGTAAGACGAACCCCGAATAAATAATTTTTTAAGGGAATTGTCAATTCAACAAAAGACAATAAAAAAGAATGGAGGAAAAATATTTTTACATTATTTGTCATTATATATTTTAGCAAAAATTTCACAACTCTAGAGCTACAATTTCGTTACCTATCGGAGCATTTATTAGGTCTTACTAATTAGTACTCCATATTTATTTTCTCTATTTATTTTAAACATCCAAATTTTTACTTCTTTAGTGAGCTCATATGCGCTTATACTAATTTGTCCTAGAACTATTTGAAGATATAGTCGAATTGAATACAGTCAATTGAATAAAGTCGAATTCAATACAGCGAATTGAATACAATGAATTGAATACAACCTATTTTCGCTCATTATATTTTTGGATACAGCCAAGTTACGTATTTGAATACAGCGGATAACATATTATAGTTGGTAATTAGTAGTTATGAAATGTAAATACCTAAACTATATCTACATGATGTTAGATGCCTACAAACAATAACTTTTATGTAAGTTACTCTTCTTTTATACAAGTTTTTGCGTGGATTGTCCTTCAAAGGCACTGGTCTTTAATTTTTGGCCCTCAAATTGCTGGTCTTTAATTTTTGTCCTTCACTTAAAAAGATGGCCGAAAAAATTCCTAGGTTGTGGGTTCGGACCCAAAAAAAAAAAAAAAAAAAAATTCGCAAGCCAAGGCTTTGCAAAAAATCTGCCTTAAGGCATAACCTAAAGTCTACTGCCTTAAGCAAAAGACAGACTTTTCACGAAGCCTTGCCTTGAGATTTTTATTTTATTTTTATGACTAAGCCGGTGTTCGAACCCATAACCTCGGGCCGACAAACTTTTAGTTATACCGTAACGAAAAGTCTGCCACGTATAAGACAAACTTTTCGCTAAGGCTTGCCTTGCGATTTTTTATTTTATTTTTATGACTAGGCCGGGGTCCGAATCGTGCAAATTGCCCTCTTTTATATCATGAGTTGGGCCCGGGCTTAGCACGGGCCTCGTGCAACTAGTATATAAATAATTAGAGCATGTTTAACTTGTCCTTTCTTGTTAATTTTTCATAAATGGAGCGTCTATAAGATGCTTTATTTCTTAAGAAGTTGGATACTACTCTAGAAGTACAGCCAGCAAAAGTGATGTAGTCAATAATTTTTACAATCACTGACACATTATTCAAATTATTAATAAATATACACTGATGGTGTAAAGAAGTTTATGCTATCAGTGTTGCAGGACTTATTTTTAGGATTATTAATCCCTCTTACTATGGACAATTAGGTGTAATTATCTCTCAAATGACCAGATAGGGTACAACTAATTATAAACAGTTAGTGTATAAATTTTAAACTCAATATAGGTCGATAAATCAACTCTAGTGAAGTTTATTTTGAGCCTTGGCACGATAATTTTTTCTCATGAATCACCTAATGCTAGCACGGCCGGTCAGTATTGTCAAAGATATAATTAAGTAAATAAAGTAACGACTTAGACTTCTAGACGATATAATCATAAACTTCAACATGATACCAGAGCAAACATATGTCATGGGTTCAAGTTTTACCGCCACCTATTACGAAAAAAATAATGTAATCTTTGTGCTTGAAAGATTATCTGAAAGGAAAAAAAGACAGCAGAGAATAGAGTTAAAAAGCAATTCTCAGCCGGCCGGCTTTTGGTTTTAGTGGTTGTGTTTTCCGCCAAATGGCACCAAATTAGTCGATTATCAACTATTCAAACATTGGGAATATCCACAATCATAACTGAATAATTCATCATATATAATTTGTTTTCCACTTTAGAAATCTGTTTATTATCCCACTATTTTGCACCACATTTGCTAGTACTATCATGCAAAAATGAACCAAATTCTCACTTTTGCTTTGCTCTTCATTTCATTCTTTCTCATTTTTGACACAACCAAATGTGATGAAACAGTGACTAGAGATGCATTGCTCAAGTTTCTTGCAGAGGTTTCTAACAATAATAGTTCAATTCTTGGAACTAATTCAGGCTGGAACATAACATCTGATCCTTGCAAGGACAATTGGCTTGGCGTTACATGTAACGCGAAGTCTCTCTCAGTGGAGAAAATCATTCTTGATGGTTATGATTTTTCCTCTGGAACGTTCGATGCCACCACGATTTGTAACGTGGAGCCTATCGCGGACACCCTTTTCTTCCTGAGTCTCGAAAATGGCCTACTGCAGGGGAAAAACTTGGACAGTATAGATAAATGCAAGCATTTAACACACCTTGTTCTTGGTGGAAACCGGTTCTCGGGTAGCATTCCACAATCATTTTCAAGATTGAATAACTTGAAAAGGCTTGACATATCCAACAATGACTTATCGGGGGTTCTGCCTGATTTATCCAGGATTTCGGGCTTGATAGAACTCGAGGCTCGGAACAACAAGCTATCAGGGGAGATACCTGAATTTGATTTCTCGAACTTTGTTGCGTTTAATGTCTCTTTCAATAATTTCAGTGGATTGATTCCGCCTGAGGGTGACCGTTTCCCCGTTAGTAGCTATATGGACAATCCTCTTTTGTGTGGGGTCCCGTTGGCAAGAAAATGCTCATCGTTGCCCGAAGAGTCAGAATCAGATGAAATTCCCGTCTTGCCCGAAAAGTCAGAACCAGATGATCATGACAAGCCAAAAAGCAGCTTGCCGAGAGATGAAATTCTGATGTTTTCAGGTTATTTCCTGATAGGCCTGGCTCTGGTTCTTGCTATCCTACTATGCATCTACAAAAAACGGAAGCAGATACAGAAGAAGAAAGAATCAAGAATCGAGGCGATGAAAAAAGTGGCTATAGTTGATCATGATAGTGAAAGGCTTACTATTACATCAATGGAATCAAACAAAGGCACGAGCAATTCAGATATGTCATCAGCTGTAATTTCTTCCGATGAGAGCAACACTGCGGTTTCACAGTCACTCGTGGTTCTTACAAGTCCTGAGGCGAATAACGGATTGAGATTTGAGAATTTGCTCAAGGCTCCAGCAGAGTTGCTTGGAAGAGGGAAGCATGGTAGTGTTTACAAAGTGATGTGTGAAAATCCCAAAATGACACTGGCTGTCAAGAGGATAAAAGATTGGTCAATAACTGGTAGTGAATTCAAGAAAAGAATGCAGAAACTAGACCAAATTAGGCATCCAAATGTGTTGCCTGTTGTTGCATTTTATTCTTCTAGACAAGAGAAGCTTTTGGTCTATGAGTACCAAAATAATGGTAGTCTACTTCTACTTCTACAAGGTAAGTTTCATTCAATCTGTCCTTCTGTGTATTGAGTTGTGTGACTGTTTCATCTTAGAACTTAAACTGCACAAGGGTCTGATTCTTTTTCATCAGCCAAGCATGTGGAAATTCTTATTAACAATGGGTGCACGGTGGTGAGATTTCAATATGTTCTAATACCGTATGGAATTGTAAGACATGGTCATCTAAAAACTTTTAATGCTGAAAAGGTGCAAACTTTTATTTACTTAATTACGTTGAGTAGTAATTAGGCTTTTAGGCGTGTGAAATACTTTGTTTAAGGTATTAATTGGATAAGTGACATGATTTAACTGCTGAGGCGGATCCCGGATTTGAAGTTTATGGATTCTGGATTTGAAATTTATGGGTCATGAAGTTTATTATATGTACATTTCTCAACACAAATACATGGTTTGGACCAAAACTACAGGTTTCTGCTGAACTCGCACTTCCCATGCTAGATCCCCCCTAGATCTTAAGTGCCAAGTGCTAACCAAAACTCTAAATATTGGTTTAGCAAATTCAACTTCCCTCCAATTCTTCTTGTTACATGATTTGGCACATCCCATTTTGTAAGCCCTTTGAAGCCTTCGTAAAACACCATTGTGGGATTAAAAAATTTCTTTGCCTAATATTAACAAAATTTTACAACAATTATCTTCAACTCTCATGTATAAATCTGCTTATCAGGAATCCAGAAGGGCCAAACATTTCATTGGAGCAGCAGACTTTCTATAGCAGCAGGCGTAGCCGGCGCTTTAGCTTTCATGCATCAGGAGCTTCAACATGACAGAATTGCTCATGGAAACTTGAAATCATCAAACATTTTGTTGAGCAACAACATGGAGCCATTGATCAGTGAATATGGTCTTATGAGCATTGCTGAAACTAGTACTAGTACTGCTGCAAGCAGCTCCAATTATGTCTTCCCTATAACTGATGAAAATGTAGGAGCAATCTTTAAAGCAGATATTTATGCATTTGGTGTCATTCTGTTGGAGTTGTTAACAGGAAAAGTGCAAAACAATGGAATAGAACTTGCTAGTTGGGTTGTTAATGTGCTAAGAGAAGAATGGACAGTTGAAGTGTTTGATAGAACTTTGATCCAAGAAGGTGCCAGTGAAGAGAGGATGGTTAATTTGTTACAAGTGGCTGTTAAATGTGTGAACCATTCTCCCGAGGCTAGGCCTAGTATAAACCAAGTTGCTCTCATGGTTAGCACTATACGAGACGAGGATGAAAGGTCCATCGATGTTTCTGCAAGTACTAGTACTATCATCTGATCAGAACTGAACGTTTCAAATTGTTCGTCATCTTTTTCTCTTCTAGAATAACCATTCTCCTGAGGTTAGGCCTTGTATAAACCAAGTTCCTCTCAAGGTTACCACTATACGAGACGAGGATGACAGGTCCATCAACATTTCTACAAGTACTAGTACCGTCATCTGATCAGAACTGAACGCTGCAAACTGTTCGTCATTTTTTTCTGTTCTAGAATCGAGTTAACTATTATTTTAAGATAGATTTTGGGACGAAGGATGTACTTATTATTTATCAAAAACTCATGAATCACTCTAGACACTCAACATGTTTAGTAGGAGTTGATATTCTCCTGCTTGTAGCAATGTCTTTACTTGTCTTGATTTAAGTCTGTGACATACATTATTAGATAAGATTGAAAATGATCATATTTGCCCGAAAATGCAAGTAGCATGCATTGAAGATAAAATAAGGGAAGGTCATTTAAGATGGTGAGATCATGTCCTGCATCAACCTACAAAATGCCCTGATACATACGTGTGAAAATGGTGGTGAGTGAAGGTGTTAAAAAAGAATGAGGTAGACCTAAAATCACATGGAAAGATGTTCTCTCGAAAGACCTATAATTTCTTGTGAGCAAAGCGGACTTAGCTAAAGATAGTGCACAATGAAAAAAGAAAAAATTCATATAGGTAATACTACTAGTGGGAAAAACTGAAGATTCATATAGTCGACCCCAACTTGTTTGGTTTCAGGAGTAGTTGTTATAGTATTAGTTTGTAGTTCGTACAATCAACAATTTTATTTGTGGACATATAAAACCAGTAAATCAAACTCACATCATTACTCTGGAATTCAAGATTAGTAAATGAAATCAACTGACAGATTCTATATTTGTAAACGAAAAAAGGAATACGATGTCTATGTTGTCTTAATGTAAGCAGGTTATTAATTTTGACATTATGACTAAATTCCTGATGGTCCTGTAAAGAATTTACAAATTTCTATCTAATCTTTGAAGGAGAAAATGGAACCACCTCTATGCACCAATTTGCTCAATATGCTTTCCAAAAAAATCTTCGTTGCTGTCCCTACAAGAAAACAGCCTTTATTCCCAATAAGGGAAAGGCCACTGTTCGGAGCCCAAAATCCGATTTCTTATAGATATCCTCAGAAATTTTCTCTACGAATGCAGCACTGATATAAGGTATGTCATGGTTCTAAGTGCTGTGGCTAAGACTCAAGAGGGGAGGTTACTGAAGCCGAAGTACACTGTTGGTTGTTGAAATGCATTGACTGCATAGTCCACCTGGAAGTGTCCCAACTGTGACTTGAATCTAAGGCCATATCCGAGCCCAAGTCCGTTTCCCGGTTTGCCATGCCTAAGAGCAGGATTTCCTGAAATGCATCAATGGATCAGATGTTAGAAAACACTTTTTATGAAACTAGGACAGTGATATCTGGATAGTGTATTCTTTTCATCCACAAAAACACGGACAACCATCGAGAAGCTAAAAATTTTTACGTATGAGTTTCTGAGGGATACACATGCGTGAAATGATGAAGCATTTATTTGCTATGTTGCTTGGACCTCCAAAAACAATTGTCGTACCTGTGTCGAATCCTTCAAAAATAGCATTTAGAGTATCCGACACACATCCGGCAGTATTTTCAAAGAGTCCGAGCAACATAGTTTGTTTGTTCCTAAAGCAGGCAATCATCTAAATATAGAAGTCCAGAAGTCTGAGATTCAAAGAGTTTGTACCATGCAAATGCTGAAGTTTAGTCCGTCCAATGATCCAGAAACTAAAAAGTTTGACCATTGTTGTAATGATCAAATGTCAAGCCCTATTGGAAAAGTCTTGCCATTTTACACAAACAACCAAGGCCAGAGCTTTTCATTCTGGCCTATTTCTTTGTTTTTTTTTTTTTTTTTTTTTTTTTGGGAAGAACACGACAATTGAGCTCGAGCCTATCATTTGAGATTCCTCTAGAATCCTAAACCAGAACTTTTAACTTGTATATCTTATTTAGAATAGTGCTTTATCTTGCTCGTTGATATTTGTATATCATACAATAAAAGTGTAATTCTTTCTACCAGCTTAAACTTTTAGATGAGATGGCACACATTTCCACATGGTACCAGAGCAGACAGAGGTCCTGCGCTCGAGTCTCACTACCACCTACTATCAAAAGGAACCTCCGTGCTTGGTCCATGAAAAAGAATCAGGTTTATGTGTAGAAACCACAAAAGGAAACAAATAACCTACTCTAGAGAATTAGGAACCTAATATTTTGTAAGATTAACACTAGCTATTATAATTAAAAAAAAAAAAAAAAAGGAAACAAGAAACTGAAAGTATTAATTCTAGAAGTCTGTTGGCTCACACCAGGTTTCTTCCCTTTTCAACCCCTCAAGTTGGCATTAAGTTATAATTCTAGGTATCTAGTAGCTGAACAAATCAGATCCTTTCTTTCTGATACACCCCCTCAAAATAGAATCAAAATAGTTTCTATTGCTAGATTACGCAATAAATTGTCCCGATTGTTTCTACTTTCTTGTGAACTCCTCGACAGAACATTTGCCAATTGATTAAAGGTTGATATACAAGGCATATTCATTATTTCAGTCTCTAATTTCTCATAAATAAAGTAGTCGTACACCTCTACACGTTGGGTTTTGTCACTAGAAATTGAGGTCACTTTCTTCTTGTCACAGTAAAAACCATAATAGCTGATGGTATACACATTCTCAAGTCAGAAATTAGCCTTTTTATCAACAACTCCTCACCGAAACCAAAAGCAACCGAGCTGAATTCTGCTTCAGCATTGTTTCTTGCCACGATATTGTGTTTTTAACTTCTACATGTGAAAAAATTTTGCTCCAACAAAAGAGCAACAACCAGAATAGATCAGCCATAATAAATCTTTCCTCATTTGTAACCCGAACCCAATCTGCATCTTCATAAGTTTTTATTCGCAAATATTCTCTTATTCTGAATAGCAAACCCTTCTTAGGTAAACTTTTCAATCAGGATTCAAAATACTGTCTCAGAGTACAATAAAGCACTAAACTAAGGAAATGAATGAACTGACTCACCATGCTAGCTCCAAAGGATTTGTGCGATAAACAGAATTGCCTTGAGTTAAAATAGTGTTACTCTAATACATATTCCAGGCCGCCTTAAAAATGATTTAGCAAAACCAACAAATGCTACTCTTAACACGTTTTTCAGCAGACATTCTCATCATCTTGTAATGGTCGTTTTCACGCACTTATCATAAATACCTTAAGAGAATAACTGGGGATCTTCGTATGGACTTAGATCTCAAAAGTGGTAGTTAACCATAACCAGAGCATTATTAAGCTTAATTGCTTAAGTCATAAGCTAAATCATTAGTAGCTTCACTGGAAACAAAAGGTTGAAACCCTTACAACAAGTAACCGACTCAATACAAGCCCAACAACAGTAAGGCATGTTAAAAGCACAAGACAAACAAGGTTAAAAGAAGCAACACAAAATACACAGAAAACTAAAAACCAATTTTAACAATAATTTCTCAAACCGATTATTTGGAGTTACCGTATGTATATTGGCAGCCCCTCCTTCCTCCTCCCACCAACCCTAACCCAAGCAACATAAGAAACAGAGAAAGACCTTACAGCTAAGCAAACATACATTCTCAAACATTCCCAAAGGAATAACCCACATGAAGATTTTCTAAAATTCTCAGATATAATTTTCTAAATTTCAACAGTAGTCTCTAACATAAAGCAAACGTTCTGCATAATGTAAAAATTACTAAGTCACTAACCAGGCACATGACGACCTGAGCCCAAATCTGATCCACAATCCAAGAAGACGGCACCATCAAGCATCTTGCTCTGGATAAGAAACACTGGGTGTGAGACTCCACAATACAAAATTTAATAGGTCCAAATGGATGCAGACAGGAACTAGTGATGGTAGGTAGCATCTGAGACTAGTACATACTAATTTCACAAAAGGGTAGAAGCAAGTAATCGATAAATGAAATAAGGGAACTTCGTTCCTCCTCTTGCAACTTGCAAGTGCAGATAAGAGGACACAGCTAGCATTTTACTTTTGAAATCCTGTTATATCACTTCTTGCAGCTAATCTTTTCCTCTCTTTTTTAACAGTCAATTCTGACAACTAATCTTTGTAAATAAAATTCTTTTCTTCAAGCTAGAAAAAAGGTTTGTTTGACTTTAAAGCGCTCTCAAATGATGATTTATCTAACAATATAATTCTTACATAACGATAGGACATTTCTTCAAGGTCAAATTCTTCAACTAAGACAGGACATAATTGCCAATAAAAAGACATGTATTCCCCTTAAAAGTTTGTATCATAGAGTTCCAGAAAGATGAAAGAAAGGTCTAATCAAAAGTCTAAAAATACATTGTGGTATTAAAGGGGCCAAAGGGAAAAAGAAGTAAAATTAAGCCCTTGCGAATCCCACTCAGAAGCCAACAAAATTGAAGTGATTGACAAAGTATGACGTGTTAATTGCAAATTCAGAAGATCCAATGAGTTTGCTTGTATTTAAGAGTTGAGTGTTTCTGGTATTTCCAGCTGCAAACTTGATTGAAAAAACTGATAGATATCGAAAACTATCAGATTCAAATAACACTCTTGAAGATTTTTCAGAAACCAAAATAAACAAATCCATTTCTCAAACCTGTGCTACACAGTTACTCTTTTTTGTTCTGAATCATTGAATGCCATTTAAAATTACCAAGATTTCATCCATATTTTGCATAATTAAGGAAGTTAAGAGACTAGAATGATAATAGAAAATATTTTTGCAAAAATGTGCAACCAAATGATTGTCTTACAAGCAAAGATCCAATAATATACAAATCAAACCATACCAAAGGAAATGTCAGTTCATTGTTAGCAACCAGACAAGATCTACCACAACCGACAGCTCCTTCACCATACCCTCGGACACTGCCAGGCCCGCCAATTGCAAAAGCTTGATAGGGAGCTATATCCCCCACGATAGAACCACCCGTGAGGCTGTCACAGAAAAAAATAGGACTTTAGGATATGAAAAGATGCATTAGAAAGGAAACAAGAAAATAAAACTATACACGATAGAAAGCATTGTTTAACAGCAAGGCTTAAGATTTTTCGCAAGCCTAATATCAACATGAATGTATCCTCCAGAAAAATTCCCTACTTGTTGAAATGACCCATGAACCATATGACCATGAGTGTGAGTGAAGTCAGACTAGAGTAAACAGTTAAAGATATATTTCAAGAATAACAGAAGCTAATAAATCTGACTAACAATTGAAGATACATTTATCAAGAACAAACAAATAAATAAAAGCAGAATCCACAGTTCTTAAACTGCTGACTTATATTGAATTTGAAGAGCGAAGTAGAGCTAAAAACTCAATATCCTATTACTTCAAAAATCAAAGTAGAGTTAAAATCTCAATAATTTCTACTAGTTCCAAGTCCGGCTTCCATGTGTTTACTTGTTTCTATAAATATCAAAGCACAGAAATTTTGACCTTTCCAACGCATTAGTCGTATTTCAAATATCTTTCACATTTGACTTCCTTACATTGTTTCCCTGATGCTTCGATAATTTAGTTCATTACTTCCTACAAGCTTCCTCTTGTGCTTCTCACGTTAATATTTTCCAGAATAACTTGCCACTAAATCATCAGACACTTGAAAGCACTTCAAAGCACAGAATGCCAACTTTCATTATTTTATATATGTCGTCGTCGTGACAATTGGATGCTTACTTATCTTTACTTCATTTTTATATCTTTGTTTGACTAGTAAATGTTGTACCGGTTGACCTGGCAGTAAAATCAACTGTGCCAAATTGATAAACCTTCAACTGTCAAATAAAAATGTTGCTCACCTTGTCAAGAGAAAAGCTGGCCCGAGTTTTAGTCCCTTTGATGCAGCAAACTTGAATCGGTTGAAGATCAGCCACTTGGAAACAATAGGAACCCCTTGTTCAATTTGCAGGCTAAACTGGACAAGTGTGCACATGTTTTAGAAAGCATATAGACCATTGCATACATTATGATATCAAAATCGAAGAGAATATTTGCATTATCTTGTGTTTGAAGGTGAATTACTTGAGAAAAACTACGATCGTTTGCTTTTGCATATCGAGACTCCTGTTTAACTACTACCATGCTATCATTATAGCCACCACTGCAAAGCAAGCATTTGTCAGTATACGCAGAGTTAGAACTCAATTAAATGAAGTTAAGAATCAATAGTAGCTTAAGCTACCTGCAAGTCACCGGGAACCCATGAATATCGCTGTTTATTGAGCGACCCTCATCACTTACAGGACGAATATGCTGCATGAGAAATAACATTTATGCTTTCCTCAAATAAATCAAGGCCTAGAACATCACACTTGAAGTAGGACCCGTTTGTCCATAAAATTATTCACTTTTTTTCCGGAATAATTTTTCACTTTATTTCAAAATCAGTGTTTGGTTATAAAATTTCCAAATCCAACTTGGAGTTGGATTCTAAATTTGGATAAGTGTTTCAAACCTGTTTTCCAACTTCATCTTCATAAATTACAAATAAGGTGCTCTATTCTCTCCTTTGCAGATAGTATAACCAAATACAACTTCAACTACATAAATACCAAATAAAGTGAAGAATATTTGGAATCTACGGCCAAAAGCCTAATATGTCTATAAAGTTGTCAGTAAGTTCTATGAGTTGCACTTACTTTCTATAAAGTTGTCATTAAGTTCTATGAGTTGCACTTACTTCAAATTTTATACTTGTCTTGCTGCTCCAGTTGGAACTTGCTGGCTCGCTCAAATCTAACCCAGCAGAGAAGCGACATAAGTTAACTCCGCCACTTCCTGAGCGAGAGAAGTTGTCATCTGGTACTCCATGGACCCCAATCTCGGGAGAAACAGAATGCTGGACAACAAGTGTAGTTCGGATTAACATCCATAATGTGTCCGATTTTCCATACATAACAAATAAGTAGTTCTAAAGCCTACCTTCAAGCTGATACTTAGAATTAGGCAGAGTTGGTTTTCATTTCAAATAAATGTGACTCCAAGGCAGATCGGGTTACACAGAAGAGTTATTCTCTTCACCGCAATATGGTCCTCTCTTATAACTGATTTAACATTGGTAATGAAATTCTAAGAACAATGGGAGGTGAAATTGCTCATTTTAAACATACTCAGACCCACATATTTAATTTGAATTCCAATCAAATTAATTCCACAACCCCTTCACGAACCAGATTATTTCAAAATTCAAATTTTTCAGTCCTTGACCATTTATTCTTCTTTGACCAAAAAAAAAAAAAAGATCAAATAATTTTTGAGTTTAACACACCTGAACGACAAAAGACTGTTGAGCAAGCCATTCTGGTCTTGGCTTCCGGTAAGTAATCAAGATATTGGAATCATAGAGTCCTTTATCCCACAAAACATCTAGCTTCTCGCTCTTGCCAAATAAATTTGGGTGCTTTATGCAAAGACTGCCAAATAAAAAGAAAAAGATTACCAATCTACGTACGAGTGGGGGGTAAAAAAAAAACTGTTTAAATCCAAACCCTCAACTCTCCATCCTTAGAAACCCCAACAAAAATTTATAACCAAACAAAAAGAAGCTTAAATTTTCAAGAATAGAGCTCGAGAGAACTATATTACCTGCCAACTACCAATTCAAGGGGGCTGCCAGAATTCCTGTTTACAGAGACAGAACAGCAATATTAGAAAGAAACAAAGAGTGAAGAACTGATGAATAACAAAATCAATCGGAAAAAGTGCTTAAATATGTAAAAACCTTAAAGGCTGGAGCATCAACGCAGCGCATAGTTTATGGGTGAAATCCACATTGACATCTATTTTTGCTGCAAGAAAGACCAACTCAAGTTAAAGCAAGTAGACAAAAATTCAATCTTTACAATATAAAGCACAAAAAAGAACTATCAGTCAACACCCACTATGGCCAACCAAAAAACATATTCGCATAGACACAATTCAAAAGAAAGTTTCCAAAGAGAAACGTAAGAAGAAAGAAAATTTTCAATCTTTGCAATCATAATCCAATTAGGTTATGGGTGAAAACTACATTGACATATTTTAGATGCAAGAAAGACCAACTCAAATTCAAGAAACATAAATAAAAATTCAATCTTAACAACATAAAGCACAAAAAAATAACTATCAGCACCCACTATAGCCAACCAAAAACACATTTGCATAGGCAGAATTCAAAAGAAAATTTTCAACCTTCGCAAACATAAAGCAAACCAAGAATAAAAGGTACCTATTATTGGCACCCAAGCAAACACTTCATAAAACACAGATTTTATCGAGTTATGACGAATAAATTGTGAGTTTTATTTGAGAAATGCAGGAGAAAAAGAGAAGACCTTTGACAGCATGAATGCTTTTTTGAGCACCCATTAATGAGTTTCTCACCATTCAAATTGATCGAAAATTCAATCTTTACAATTTAAAGCACAAAAAATAACTATCAGTCAGCACCCGGTATAACCAACCAAAACCACATTTTTATAGGCACAATTCAAAAGAAAATTTTCAATAACCAAGACTATAGATACCCATTATCAGCACCCAAAGAGCACTTCAAAAAACACAAATTTTAGAGAGTTATGAGATAATAAATTGTGGGTTTTATATGAGAAATGCAGGAGAAAAAGAAGAGACCTTTGCCTGCATGAATGCTTTTCTGAGCACCCATTAGCCCGTTAATGAGTTTACCACCATTCAAATTGATTGAAAATTCAATCTTTACAATATAAAGCACAAGAACTATTAGCACCCAGTATAATCAACCAAAAACACAAATGCATAGGCACAATTCGAGAGAAAATATCCAATCTTTGCAAACTACCCATCATTGGCACACAAAGAACACTTCATAAAACCCAAATTTCAGGAGTTACAAGTTAATAAAATGTGGGTTTTATTTGAGAAATGTAGGAGAAAAAGAAGAGATCTTTGCCAACATGTATGATTTTCTGAGCACCCATTAGCCCATTAATGAGTTTCCCACCATTCAAATTGATTAAAAATTCAATCTTTACAATATAAAGCACAAAAAAGAGCTATCAGCACCCACTATAGCAACCAAAAACACATTTTCGTAGGCACAACATAAAGAAAACCAAAACAATAGATACCCTTTATTGGAACACTTGATAAAACACAAACATTAGAGACTTATGACAAAATAAAATGTGTGTTTTATTTATGAAATGAAGTGGAAAAAGAAGAGACCTGTGCCAACATGTATGCTTTTCTGAGCACCCATTAGTCCATTAATGAGTTTCCCACCATTTAAATTAATTCAAAATTCAATCTTTACAATATATAGCACAAAAAAGAATATTAGCACCCACTATGGCCATCCAAAAACACATTTGCATAGGCACAATTCAAAAGAAAATTTCCAATCTTTGCAATCATAAAGCAAACCAATAACTGTAGTTTATGGGTGAAATCCACATTGACATCTATTTTAGCTGCAAGAAATACCAACTCAAATTCAAGAGAATTAAATAAAAATTCAATCTTTACAATATAAAGCACAAAAAAGAACTATCAGCACCCATTATGGCCAACCAAAAATCACATTTACACTTATAAAACACAAATATCAGAGAGTTATGAGAAAATAAACTGTGGGTTTTATTTGAAAAATGAAGGAGAAAAAGAAGAGACCTTTGCCAGCATGAATGCTTTTCTGAGCACCCATTAGCCCATTAATGAATTATCCACCATTCAAATTGATTGAAACTTCTACAAAAGTCTGTTGTATCTCTCACAGAGAGTGTTTTTTTTTTTTTTTTTTTTTTTTTTTTTGTATTCAGTTTGTTGTAGTTATAGTAGTCTTATAGGCTTGTGTATTGTATAGAGGAAAACAGGAATAAAAAGAAAAACAGAAGAAGAGGGAAAGTTGGGAATCGCAAGTTAAGGAAGTTATCTCTTGCTTTCTAGATTGGCTTACCACACTCTCTGCACGTGGTGTATAGTTCAGCCTTTCAATTAGAGGTCTGTTTGGAAAGCCACTTGGTAATTGGAATTGGTGCAATTACTGGGGTAGGCTAGTACTAACTAGGGCTGGGCATAAATTACCGAAAACCGAATTACCGAACCGAACCGAGAATTTCGGTAATTCGGTATTCAGTACGGTATTCGGGAATAAAATTTCAAAATTATGGTATTCGGGTTCGGGATCGGTAAGAGGCATTAGTACCGTTCGGTATTTGGTAATTTCCCGAATACCGAATTATTCACTCTAATGTGTTTACTATATTTTTGTACTTAAGTTGTGACCTTGTGTTGTCCTCCATTTGAATGATTTTCATATCCAGTTGTTGTGGAGATCTTTATCTTTTCCTCCCTTGTCCCCCGCTTACTTCTTTTTCACTTTGTTTTCCCTACGTTCGTTTGTCCGAAACTATGCTTCAATTTGAATATAAAAGCATGTTTACGTAGTAGAATATGCTTCGTTGTTGAATTTCAAATATCTTTGGAATGTAAAGAGTTACTTAGAAGAATACAAATCTGTTTCAATTATATTGTACCTCAACTTTTGTATACTTTGTTTCCTTAAACGGTAAATCCCGAATACTGTATCGAAATTTACCGAACAGAACCGAACTTTTTTTGTTTGGTATTTGGTATCTACTATCAATTACCGAACCCGAACTTTGAAAATACCGAACCGAATACCGAATGCCCACCCCTAGTAATAACACAACGACATGCTTGTTTGTCATCATGTAACTGCAGTGTTATTGCAAGTGTATTGTTTAGTTTCACAAGTGTAATTACACAGTTAGCTTAATTTAAAAATAAAAACAATTAGCTTTTTACTTCTTTCCAGAAAGATTTCTACATCTTAAGATTTTTCTTATGGCTATTATATAATATTAGAACATCGTTATCAAGAGAAAGTAGGAGAATGCTAGGCACGATCTTGAAGCATGGTAAAATTTAATTATCAAAAATTAATATTTAAAAAATATGTGCTTTTATAAATGATATTAAATTACGTATTTAACAACACATTATTTCTTGAAAGTATATTAATAAGTAATCATTTATTTGCAACTAATATTGTAAAAAATAATTGATATATATTTTTCAAATTAATAATATTTTAATTTTAATTAATTATAAAAAAATTAAAAAGCAGATTTTTTGTGAGAACATCATGGATTGGATGCTTGACAAAAAATTAATATTTATAAATATAATGTCATAACATTATTCAAATGTTTGACAAAAAAAAAATCTATCAACTGTAAGTAAAAGATAAACAGCATGCAATGTGAAATAACAAGTCAATAGTATTAAAGCAAATAAATCAAAATTGAAAATATAATCTAAATTCAAAATCCCCACCCCCTCTCCGCTCCACACCCCCCACACCCCGCAAAAAAAAGTTTAGCATAAAAAATCTTATGTCAAATTCCAACATTACATAAGTAAGTTTCAATGTAACTTAAATAAATATAATTTAAAAGAATGGGAAAATGAAAGTCTATAACCTCATTCACAATGAAATTCTACTTTAATAACATCATTCATTATATGTCAAGTTTGTTAATGACTCATTCTTTCTAATACTAAGAAGTGTAATTTCAAAAATTAGAATAATAACATAGTTATGCTATATAAATAAAATTTAAAAAAAAATACGAGCAATTACATGGAATCACAAGAAGTAAAGATCGGGAATGAGAAAGAAGGAAATGAAAGATAAATAATATAAAAAGAAAAAATATATTTTCAAAATAAAAATAATTAAAAACTAAAAACAAAAAAAGAAGTTAAAATAAAATAAATTAAAAAAGAAAATAAATTAAGATAAAACTAAAAAGTAACCTTAAAAAACTAAAACTAAAAAGTTGTGTGACAGCCTAAGTAGGAGCGTTCGGACATAAAAATGTGAATTGAAAATAATATTTGGAAATTAGAGTTATGTACATGAATTAAAAAAAAATTGTTTGAAGTTTTTCGAATGCCAAAATATTCAGTATTCAACTTCAAGTTATATTTCGGAAATTGTAACAATTTTATGTCCAAACACGCTTTTGGAATAAAATTCCGAGAAAAAAATTATTCATAGCGAAACAAGCCCTGAGTTAATTAAAGATAAGAACAAGTTCGAAGATAACATTTAATATGCAATTAATAAATAGCATTTCTTAAATACGACTGTAAATTGCAGAAATATAATTTATAATCGCATTTCTAAAATGCAACTTATAAATAATTCATTATATTAACTTTATTTTGCATATTTAATTGCTTCCACTAGTTGACTTATAAAATCAAACTTAACTTTAACATGTGAAATATTTCGAGTCATTTGTTTTGACATTTTGTTATTGTTCGTCAAACTCACTTCTTTTTATTTTCACTTTTTTGTTTTAAATAGGCGATGCTTCAATTTGACTTGGGTTGTTTTTAGCTTTTGAAAATTTAAGTTTTGCAAAATTTATGCGAGTTAAAGTGTTTTAAACCTGTATGCTTAGATTATTTTTTAAGAAATAAATTAAATTTTGTATGTTTTAGATTATCCTTAGGAAAATTATAAATAACATTAAGTTTTGCAAAATATATACTTTGATTGTTTTTAATATTGGTGTATGAACTAAAACCAACTGGGTAATTATACTTTTGAAACAGACTATGACATTAATAATTATACTTGTCAAACAAATATAATATTAAAATTATATTGTAATTACATTATGACAAACAGGTTGTTGAAATTGCCAGACAATATAATTACTTGATTATGTAACTAACATGCCCTTAGTAAATTTCCAATTAAAGACGACGAATTAACCAGCTTAACTATAATATATCTGATCAAATAAAAAATGCAGCATTACTCTTAGCCATAATTGCCAAAATCTCATAATATAAACTTTTCCATCTTAGTGTCATCTCTTAATTTTGGGGTTATTATAGTAGATAACAAAAATGTGCCAGCACATTTTATTCTTTGTTGCCAGCTAAAAAAGAGCAATTATTTTTCATTAATGACAAATTTAAATTATTTTTAAAGATAGGTAGCTCATTAATCACATTCTTTGTATGGATTATCTAAAAGTTATTAGTTGATCACATTCTTTATTTGGACAATTTAAAGATCATCACCCCCATAACCTCTATTCTTTTAGAAAGTTTTTTTATTTTTATTTTTTTATTTTTTTATTTTTATCTATCTATATATATAACATAAACAATAGAGTTAACTTTTAAAATCAAAATGAAAACTTTCAAGTGCATTATTTATATTCTTTTTCTCCTTATTGTTCTTTATATACTTGTTTTTGGATCATGTTCTTCAGCAGGAGGGATTAGTATACATTTGCCAAGGCATCAAAGAGTGCAAGTACATGTTATAAATAGGCTTTCAAATGGATATCCTATGACTCTTCATTGCCAATCTCATGACAATGACTTAGGACAATCAATAGTGGAAGATGGTGATGAAGTTAATTGGAATTTTAGAGTTAATTTTTGGGGCACTACTCTGTTTTATTGTGACGTTCAATGGGATAGTGATAGTACCATTTGGTACCATTTTAATGCCTATCATGCCGATAGGGACTACCGTCGGTGTCGATCAGAATGTTGGTGGATGATCTCCCAAGAAGGACTATTGTATGGTTATAATCAAGAAATTGAATACTGGGAACTGTTTCCCTTCACCATTGGATGAATTGTCTTAGTGATGCCTATTGCCCTCGTGTTATTTAAATATTGTAAATTTGTCATGTTTGAAACAAGAACTCATTGTCATGTTCAACTTAGTGTACACATGTTGTATGCTTAATGTCACGTGTGATCTCAAAGGTCCATCAAAACTTGAAAAAAATCGTTATCTTCTGAGTTCTTACATTCTAAAACATTAGTTTTATTATCTATCTCGGTTTTTCCTCTAATAAGTTAATACTTCACGCGGAAATAACTTTATATATATATAGTTAAATCTTATATATGCGTAGAGTGTGTGTGAATCCGCATGGAGGCGGGGGATATTGAGTGTGTACTATATGTTAGAATAGAAAGTTGGATGTGCAGGTTTGTATGTCAAATTCACACCCTTTTTGTACATGTCTACTTTTACCTTCTCAGGTACTCCCATTTTGCTCTTTGACCGCACCTAATAATATGAAATTAAATAGTGGACAGAGAAAAGAAAAATTACCTTATTCAGAGAGAATTACCACAGAAAACGTTAATATTTATTAATTAATGCTCCTCTTATCTTAATACATTGTCTTTTTCAGTTTTACATTTGTCCTTTTAGTTTATCTTAAAACTAGAAAATTGATCCGCGCTTCGCGCGGTTGTTAAAATCTTACTAAAATTATGAAATAATTATCTTTTTTTTTTTCACCATCTAAATTCAAAAAGAATTTCATTAAATAAAAAAAACCTAAATTTTTTAACTCACATTCTCTTCACAATGATATAGTTTTAAAGTACTCAAACGATGTTAACAAAAAATTTGACACCTATATTTGTAAAAATACTATCGACATTTTCTTTTATTTTGATAAAAATCATAAAATATTATTTCCTTTGAGTTCAATCTAAATAAACATAATGTTTGAACCTATCTTTATTTTTAAATATCATATCCTCGTATAAGTAATGCTTTGATTTTTTTTTTCTTGGTAAGAAAATTGTTTATTTACAAAACGAAATGCTTTGATTTTTTCCTTGTATATAGTAACTTTTTATGTAGTTTTTACAAAAGTTTATATTATTTCAAATTTTATGAAAACTTTATGTCCGAACTCACTCCGAAAATTAGATAATTTGACCTCACACCAAATTGTGTCACATAAATAAAGTGGGAGGAAGAGAATATTATTTTTATGCTCTACTCTATTTTTTAGTGCAATTACAAATTACATCCTTAGGTATTTCATTAACATATAATACTCTTTAAATTTTCTAATAAGTTTTTAAAAGTTGATCCTTCTTAGCGTTGCTTTCTATTCTTACGTACTATTCCTTTATATCTATTTCTTTCGACCACAATTTTTTTTCAGACATAACGAAACACGACATAAATATTACTACACTTTCTTTTTAAGTGAAAAATTACCAAAGTTCAGCTTCTATTGAGCTTTTTTAAAGAATAAAAAAACAGAGGATTCATGTATACTAAACACCATGTCTTCACCACCATGTATATACAGGCTGCTGACATTTTAGTCTATAGTAAATATCTCACTCGGACATCAACAATTTACATTTAAGAGTTTGAGTTGATTATATACTTTATAAATCTATATAGTTTCAAATGTTCAAACCTTATGAATCTCTTTTGGTTTGTATGAATAAATCAAACCTACAATTGACGTTATGCGTAAATGATTGGCATAAGCAGAATGTTAAATCCAAAAAATGCTTACAATATTCACAAGTGCATTTTGAAATGTATGTTATTAAGACCCTTTAACAAAACAATACCTGGTATTAAGATTCTACATATCTTATCAAGTCAAAGTATACATGGCTTGGAAAACTCCGTTAGTTGCCAAAATTATTGATAAAGAATCGCCCAATTGGGTAAAAAAACCGAAAGTAAAATATATTTCATGATTGTTCTGAGAAGGAGAGTGAAAAACTTATATGTCCTTCACCTCAATTTATAGTATGGCGGGATACATCATGTATGAAGGACGAAGGTATGCATTTATGGATATTTGGAATATGTTTATAAACTTTACACAGGTAGAGTGATAGAGAAGGTGAAATGGACAACCATTTACCGGTTACTTGACACCCATTTGCAGCTATTTAAGAGCTTGTACAACCTAATAATGTGAAAGAAACGTTTTTCCACATTAAACACCATGCGGTACAATAATTGGGATAGTGGAATTAAAGAAAAAATAGAGAAAATGCAAATAAATGTCAAAAAAAAAGAAGAGAAAAAAGATAAATAGGAATGAAGGCAATAGAGAGGTGCCACATCACCTTATCTATGCCTAGCTTTATATTATATATAGATATAGATAGATAGTGTCTTTGTCATTTTCTCCTTTTTAAAAAAGAGCCATACTATCTATTACTCCACATATATAAGATTGTTGCACATGTAAAATTCCAGCGCAGTGAATTAAAGCTGAAATGGATGCTAGTGTAATTAGTTTGAAAGGATAGGAGTATTACGGTCAAATTGCATTTTATCAATTAATAATAAAAGGAAAGGGGTCATAATTTCTCCTCTACTATTGAAAAACGTTTAATATTTCCCTACGTTATATTTATCTATTTATATATGCCCTTGAAATTATAAAAGCGACTCAAAATATGCCCTCCCCCGTTTTAACGCCAACTCACGTAATCAACCCTTCTTCTTTTCTTACTATTCAAAATCACCATCACATTCACTATATATGCCATCACCATCAAAATAAACCTATCTTAACATTATCTAAGGTAGATAGTTTATGTTGGTGATAATGGTATATATGACAAAGGTGTTTGTGATTTCGGATAATGATGAAAGGAGAGAGGTTGGGTCGGTGAGTTAGTTAACATGTCATTTTGATTGAAATAGATGAGGTTAACAAAT
Organism: Lycium ferocissimum; assembly: GCF_029784015.1. NCBI lineage: Eukaryota > Viridiplantae > Streptophyta > Magnoliopsida > Solanales > Solanaceae > Lycium > Lycium ferocissimum. Next base: position 49,619,807 of record NC_081348.1, on the reverse strand, counting down.
GAAGGGTAAATTTGAATCACTTTTATAACAGTAAGAGCATATATAGCTCAATAGTAAAACATTGAGAACATATAGTATAATGGAGGACAACATTAAACCTTATTTATTAGAGATAATGGTATAAAAAAACCTTAAATATCACTTTTTTTAGTTTCCTACGTGAACTACAGTAGGTGTGGGAGTTTTTTTACCTAAACTATCACAAATTAATATGCAAAACACACATCAACTATCAGTTGTTCACCTTTCCTATCTAAACTATCACTAATTAATTTAACAAACACACCTCAACTATCAGTTGTTCACTATGAGTTGTGTTTTGCATATAGTTTGGGGAAATTTCAATAATGTACAATCTAGTATACAAAATTATATTTGCGTAGCCATATTTTTAAATTACATCCCGCATAGCCACTTTTTCACAATATACAACTTTATACATCTGGAGTAGACAATGTATCAAGCTTGTATAAAAGTGTATAATAATGTATAAGAGGTGTTTATATCCAAGAAAATTCAGTTGTATACAATAATATACAACATTTTTTCAAATTTAGTGAGGGTAAAAATATACAACAGGCTTTTGAAGCGAGGGGTACAAATTGGGCCATTTCGAGTAATTATTTTTCCTAAATAATCATAGAAGATTATTTTCCCTATTGAAAATTTCCAGCATCAAGTATTGCCTGTTTACTTTATTGTAGATTTGTTATGTTTGAAACAAGAACTCATCGTCATGTTCAACTTAATTAGTGTACACATGTTGTATGCTTAATTAGTCACGTGTGATCTCAAAGGTCCATCAAAACTTGAAAACAATCGTTATCTTCTGAGTTCTTACATTCTACAACATTAGTTTTTATTATCTACTTGGGTTTTTTGTCTAATAAGTTAAATCAAAGTCTAATACTTCACGCGGAAATAACTTTTTATATGTGTGTGTGTGTGGGCGTGGCGGGGAGCTGGATATCGAGTATGGACTATATGTTAGAATAGAAAGCTGGATGTGCAGGTTTGTGTGTTAAATTTACATCCTTTTTGTACATGTCTACTTTTACCTTCTCAAGCACTCCCATTTTGCTCTTTGACCGCACCTAATAATATGAAATTAAATAGTGGACAGAGAAAAGAAAAATTACCTTATTCAGAGAGAATTATCACAGAAGACGTTACTTCCTCCGGATCAAAAAAAGTGTCCACTTAGCCTTTTTTTTGGGTCAAAAAAAGTGTTCACTTATTAAATCAAGAAAGAATTAATCATATTTTTTTAGATTTGCCCCTATTAAGTGTTATGTGAACAAATCCCAATACATATTTAATTAGGGGCAGTTTAGTCAAATTATCTATTTTTGTCTAGGAGTTAGTATTTTCTTAACGGGTGTGTAAATGGCTAAGTGGACACTCTTTTTTATCCGGAGGGAGCAATATTTATTAATTAATGCTCCTCTTATCTTAATACATTGCCTGTTTCAGTTTTACATTTGTCCTTTTAGTTTATCTTAAAATAGTGTCTTCGGCATTTTCTCCTTTTTATGTAAGAACTAGTAAATTTGCCCGCGCTTTCTGGAACATAAAAACTTTAACAAAGAGATATAAAACCCGGCTCAACAATAGAAATCCTAATAGTTCAGCCACCCGGCGATTCCACTTCTTTTTTTTCTTCTCTTATGAAATTAGTCAAATAACCAAACCCTCATTACTATGAGAAAGGAAATCATCGATAAATAGCATTGGTTTAACTCATGAATTTCTTACTTATTTTATAGCAGTTGAGTCAACTATAAATTACCAATAAACCTAATTTAAATCGTCCAATGACTAACAAAAAGTAAACATTACATAAATTTTAGTCTTAGAAGTTAGAACTACTAACTACACGAAATAAAAAGAAAATCAATTTATTATTAAGGGATATTGAGAAGATGAAATTATATAAATTAAATACATACTTATTTATTTGCTATAGCAACAAAGATCATTTCGAAGACAATTTCCTCTTCCCCCAGCAACAAACATTTTTAAACTTCTATGACGTCTAACTTTATTACATTATATATATATATATATATTGAGTTATTGCAAGTTTGCAACATTAAATTAGAGTAATGACACAAGTAACGGAATTTTTTTTAACCAAGTATTGAACCTTTCACTTTTTTGTTTAAAAAAAGAATATGTTAATAACAGCCCTATTAAGAAAAGATACCCAAATTAATTTTATTATAAATTCTAAAAGCTCAAAAATTCTTTTCAAACAACTTAACATCTTAATTACTTTATTTCTAACACTAACTTGTCGTCCAGTGATACTGATTTTTAAACTACCAAAAAATGACAACCTGAGAAACAATGTTTATTTACTTATCCTTCTCAAAAGCTTTTAGCACCACACAATTCAAAAAATACATTTTTATCCATAGCATGAAAAATCTTTTTTGTACCCCGTCAAAATACTTATGAAACTTACTCTTTTTTTTTTTTTTTACTTAAATAATTCAATCACTTTAAATAGATAGCTTTCTCGTTCTAAATCAGAATATTGAATTTAATGATGTAATAAATGAGGTCTTATATGTCTTACTAATTATTGAATTTAAGCTATATCAAATTGATGTGATGTCTTAGATGTTTACTAATTGAGCTTAAGTTATTTAAAATTGATAATATAGAAGATTTCAGTATATAAATGTCATCTGCCTATTATAACATGTCATTCTCTTAGATTACATTGCGTGTTAACTAAAATAGTGAAATGCCTTGGCATAACCTTTCTGATACAAGTCAAGCTTTAAGGTGGCGATGATTCAGGTGGTGATAGAGCTGTTATTATTCCTCTCTTTTTTTCTTTTCTTTTTTCCAAGAAAGGTGACAGCGCCAGATTTTTTTCTCCTGAAGTCATTCATCTTTTGAACTTCTCTGTATTTGTATTGGTTTCTTCCTTTCTCTTTTGAAGACCAAATGAAAAAAAAAAATTATTAAGTAATATGAGAGAGAACCTAAGAATTTTGAGGAAAAAACATACTGAGATAAACATATTCTAAATTTACATACTCATTTAAAAATTTATAAAGTTAGGAGAGTTGATAGAAAAACGACTATAGACCATGAAAAATGATAAGGAAATTATTGAAAAGAAGAAATAAAGGCAAAGGCACTAAATAGGGGTTCATGTGGCAAAGTCCCATATTGGGATAAAACGTTCCTTAATATGACAACAACGATAAATTTATGACCAAAAAAAAAAAAAAAAGCACATCAGAGTCTGGATTCCAACTAAGAAACAATCACTACTTAGAGTTATTGCAATTCAAAGAGTGTGTGTGTGTGTGTCAAAAATGGATATCAAAATCTCCATTTTGTGAGTTTTTTTTTTTTTTTTTTTAAAAAACAAAATCACTTCTAGTTCAACATATACAATATAAACATAGAGATGACCAGATCAAAGACCAATTGATGAAACTATGAGAGTTGTGAAATAGGCTTTACTTTCGGAAAAAATAGGCTTACTTTTGAAAAAAAAGGCTTTATTTGATCTTTGACTCGTTAATTGGCACTTATTCTTCAACATTCTCGAAATCGTAGACTGAAAGTAGGAGATATTTGTGCATTTACCTTGAACAAATGAAAAGGAAAAAAGGCAAAGAATAAAATTTTAACAATACCTTAGCGTAGTTTTTCTTTTTCCATCCGCAGCCTTAGACATAAAGATATAATTCAAACCATTGTAAGTAGGATAAAGTTAGTAAGTTAGAAAATGGGGTTTGCACCACTGTCAATAGCAGTGATATGAATCCCAACAACATAAGTTGATATCCATTTTTGACACACACACACACTCTTTGAATTGCAATAACTCTAAGTAGTGATTGTTTCTTAGTTGGAATCCAATGTGCTTTTTTTTTTTTTTTTTTTTTTTGTCATCGATTTATCGTTTTTGTATAAAGAAAATCTCTATATGCTCTGCCTTTGCCTTTATTTCTTCTTTTCAACAATTACCTTATCATTTTTCATGGTCTATAGTCGTTTTTCTATCAACTCTCCTAATTTTTATATATATATATATATATATATATATATATATATATATATATATGAAATTGAAATGGAAAGAAGATAAACGGTATTTTTTACCTGTTTTGATCTTTTTCAAGTGCTTCGTATGAAGGCTTTTAATTTGTGCGTTTTCGACAACCATCACAAATGATAATATCCATAAAGAAAATGGTCCCAACAGTTCACATAGTAAACAAAGACTTCTTATCAATTTACGTCACCAGTAAATCGAAGATAAAATACTTGAGAAGTATTATATTTATCGTTTTCAAAACATTGTTCACAATGTTACATATCTATACTATTTTTAAGGTAATCTAAAGCGGACAGAAATGGGCAAATTGTTACCTCAGTTTCATAATCGAATGAATGATCTGTTTTGCACAAGTCTTCATGTTGGTTCTTGTCTCTTTGAATCCCTTGTAACAAATCTTACACTTGTTGGTAGGCAGTGAGTTTCATCATATAAATACCAACTTTCAACGTTACAATTTTTGGAGGAAAAAGCCTACAGAAGAGGAAGAGATAGGTGCATTTAAGATAATTACATTGAGTAGTTATGAATTATCAGTGCATTTAGCTTTGGGAAGGTAAATGCAGTAGTCGTGACTGTGACTTTTCAAGAACCAATGCATTAGTCATTCAATAAGTAAATAACTGAATTAAAATGAGGAGAAAATCCAACAAATGCCAAAAAAAGGAGAAAAAAGATAAATGTCAATGGAGGCCATAGAGAGGTGCCACATAGGATTGTCTATGCCTAGCTTTATATTATATATAGATTATACTATCTATTACTCCACATCATATAAGATTGTTGCACGTGTGAAATTCCAGCGCGGTGAATTAAAGCTGAAAAGGATGCTAGTGTAATTAGATACCGAACCGATCGAACCTAATCATACCGAATCGATTTATAGTGTTTTTTCAATAAAATCGTGAATTTTTATTTATGCTTATAACCATCCCGAATAATTAGGGTGGTCTTTTTAATTTAGACAAAAAACCTAAAAATTCCCGAACCGAACCGAATAGCCTTACATGTATGAAATATATTTTATATATTACAAATATGTTAAATGAATATATAAAATATATTTTATAAGTTCTGTTTCAAATATAATAAAGAATTTTGGCCACTAAATTTTGGGCCTTTAGTTGATTGGATTTAGTTTCAAAAGGATACCTCATATACATAGTCATACGGTCATAGATTTAGATGATTTAAGTAGGCATTTTTTGTTATAGTTAGCACTAACAGAAGTTTAACTCCATCTTGGTCTCCTCTGCTATGTTGCTTGATGTATATGTATCAAATTCAAGTTGTGGTTTCTGTGACCTACAAGCTAATGTTTGTTTTGGCTCAATTCAACATTGTTGTCTTTGGCAAGTTATTCTTCTCCCTGGTCAATCAGTGAGGATTCACGTCGCGATGATGCCATCATTATTGTCTTGCTACTTGATATAACGCATTTCAGTTTAATTACTTTGTGTAGTTTTTTTAATAGCTTTTACATTAAATTTTCATAAGAAACAAATAGAAGCTTTATTTGATGGTGTACTACAAATAGGCTTGTGGACGTCTGTGTCGGTAAATTTTAATGGTGGTGTATTTTTAGGTGACACTTTAAAACTAAAATAACCGAAAATTAACCGAACCGTACCGATACCGAAGAAAAATCGAGATGATGGGACGGTCTCGAAAGGTCTAATTTTGGTTATACAAAATAAAATAATCGAAAAATTGGGATGGTATAATTTTTTTAAAATAACCGACCGAACCGTCCCGTTGACCCCCTACTATTACTCCACATCATATAAGATTGTTGCACATGCGAAATTCCAGCGCAGTGAACTAAAGCTGAAAAGGATGCTAGTGTAATTAGTTTGAAAGGATAGGAGTATTACGGTCAAATTGCATTTTATCAATTAATAATAAAAGGAAAAGGGTCATAATTTCTCCTCTACTATTGAAAAACGTTTAATATTTCCCCACGTTATATTTATCTATTTATATACGCCCTTGAAATTATAAAAGCGACTCAAAATATGTCCTCCCCCGTTTTAACGCCAACTCACGTAATCAACCCTTCTTCTTTTCTTACTATTCAAAATCACCAACACATTCACTATATATGCCATCACCGGGATAATAGTCAAAATACCCCCCAACGTTTGACCAAAATGCCAACTACACACCGAACCTTTGCGGGGGTCCTATTACCCCCCGGACAAATTTTTCGGTAGCAAAATGGCCCTTTTTACGTGTGGCAGAGAGCGTGAATACACCGCCGGTGGCGCGTGACGGCCTTTAAAAATCTGCACTCCGTTTTGGACGCCAACTATCACATGCCACTCCCTCCACCATCAAAATAATACCATCCCCATTTTTTGTTGTCAAAATAATATCCATTATAAAACGAAAATCTAACCGAAGAAAATCCACATATGAGAACAACTTGTTAAAGAACAACTTTCCACCATAAACGAAAATCAAGAAAAAAATGAAAAATCAAGAAAGAAAAAGGAAAAAATCTGGAAAAAAAAATAAAAAAGGATGAAAAATCTAATCTTGTTAAAGAAAATATAGTTGCTTGTTTGAATGTGCTTGGTTGGAGTTATTTAAGCACTAATTCTTTGAGTTGATTTGGGGAGAAAATTAAACTCCATTGCTAAGAATTTGGAGAAAATGAAAGGAACACTAAACGGGTTTCTCTAAATTCTCGATTGTTTAACAATTTTTTGCACGGATTGCCACTTCTTTTCGGGGTGGTCTTTAAAATTTTTTCATATTTGTGTTAACTTAAGTTAGTTAACCCCCATGTCATTTTGATTGAAATCAGAGAGTGAGGTTAACAAAGAAGGGTAAATTTGAATCACTTTTTTAGTTAAGGCATACTTTTGGTTACGCCTAATTAAAATATTCTAAGAGCATATATAGCTCAATAGTAAAACATTGAGAAAGTTACATAACTTTATAGTATAATGGAGGACAACACTTTTAGTTAAGGCATACTTATTTATTAAAAAGAGAAAATGTTCCTTAAGAAAAAATTTTATAAAAACCTTAAATATCACTTTTTTTAGTTTCCTACGTGAACTACTTTGCCTTGAGAATTTTTTTTTTTTTTTTTTTTTTAACTTTTAAAGGCACACTTTTAGTTTTTACTTAATTAAAAAACTATAAGGCATAGTTCCTTAAGAAAAATTAATATGCAAAATACCTTGAGGAAAAGTTATGCCCCCCACACTCTTAGTTTTTCCTTAAACTTTGCCTTGAGACATTTTTTTTTTTTTTAACTTTGTTGGGCATACATGCCTTTCCATAATTCCCCTTAAGGAAAATCTAAGGCAAAAATTATCACTTTAATTATGCCGAGAGGGCAGACTTTTGCCTTGAGACTTTTTTTTTTTTTTAAACTTTTAACTTTTAAACACACCTATGCGCCCAATTCAAAAATCATGATAGTTCGTAGGGAAAAGTTTTGTTCACTATGATAACTTTAGTGTTTTGTTATATATAGTTTGGGAAAATTTCAATATTGTAGCAAGGGCAAAACTTAAAGAGTATACAAAATTATATTTGCGTAAGCCATATTTTTAAATGGATGAACTTTGTTCCCGCATGAGCAAGTTGGTGATGATTTTTTTTTCACAATATACAACTTTATACATCCGGAGTACGGACGGAGGAAGGAAATTAATGTATCAAGCTTGTATAAAAGTGTATAATAATGTATAAGAGGTGTTTATATCCAAGCCATCACCATCAAAAAACCTATCTTAAAATTGTAGATATAATAATATACTAACATTTTTTCAAATGTAGTGAGGGTAAAAATATACAAAACGATGAGGTTAACAAACGAAGGTTTTGAATCACTTTTATAACGCTAAGAGCATATATAGCTAATAGTAAAACATCGAGAACAAATTGGGCCATTTCTTTAATTATTTTTCCTAAATAATCATATGCAAAACATATATTATTTTCTTTCCTATAATGTAGATAATGGTAACAAACACAACTCTCTCACAAGTGATAGTATTGTATTTGAGTGTAAAGGCTTCATATACAACTTTATACATCCGGAGTATACAATGACGTTCGATAAAAGTGTATAATAACGTATAAGAACACTCAAGCAATTATATATATAATAAATACATTTTTTCAAATTAGCGAGGGTAAAAATATACAATATGAAGCTGCACAAATTGGGCCCAGTAATTACCAAATAATCATAGAAGATTACACTCAAAACGTAGATATGAACATCAAGTGATAGTATTGTTGAGCGTAAAGGTTCATATATACATTCAGATATACAAGACACTCATGCTTAAATACATATTAGATACACATGAAACAAATACATACGTATTTAAATACACTCAAATAATAACGTGTTTAGTTGGTTCGAACCCATGAATTAACCACGCCCAATAACCAAACCATAGCTATGGATAATTTACAAAATTACTGTAACGATTAAATATAAATAAATTAAAAAATAATTATTATCAATAATTACCTGTTAGCCGTAGCTATGCCGAGTAATTATTCTTACCTTCTAATAAGTGATTTTAACCTTCAAACCATTTCATTACTAGAGGGTCGAATGACCTTTTGTCATTAACAAGCCCACACACGCGCAGAAGAAGAGGAAGAAAAATCCCTTTGAAACTACCTTCCTTCCTTTTCCCCGCTACTGCAACTCCTATTGGCCGCCCCACTCTATATAAGGCAGCCAATTTCACCACCGCCTACGGGGGCCAAAATTTATATACAGAGTCAAGTTTTCAATCTAGGGTTTGCTTATCAATCATTTTTTCAATAATCAGAAGGGCAAAAAAAGAAGAAAAGAGCAGTAATGGGGAAAGGAGAGAAAACAACGTTAGGTAGGGCACTGGTAAAGCACCATAACCAAATGATTCAACAATCTAAAGAGAAAGGACGATTCTTTAGAAACAATAACAAGAAGGTTCTAGAATCTGTAACTGAAGTCACTGATTTAGAAGCTGTTATTGAGCAGACTGATGAAGCTCACCGTCTTTACTCTGACCTTAATCCTCCCGTTAATCTCCTCGTTAATCTGTAAGCACCTTAATCTTTACACAAATAGCCATCCTGATTTACTGTTTACTTTTACTAGGCAGTATACATTTCTTTTGGGATGTTTACACAAATAGCCTTCCTTATTTACTGTTAAAGCCTATATACATAGATTGTACACTAATTATACACGGTTATACACATATTGTACATGAATTATACACATATTGTACATGAATTACATGTATTTTACATTCGTCGGCTATTTTTAGTTTACGTGATTGGGTGGCGGCATTTACACAAATAGCCATCCTGGTTTGCTGTTTGCTTTTATTAGCTTGTATACATAAATTATACATGGTTATACACATGTTATACATATTTATATGGTCACCAGCTATTTTGAGGTTAAGCGGTTAGGTGGGAGGCTATTTATGTTTTTTTTTCTGTTATTGTTTTGAGGTTTTTTAGAGTTGTAATGCTTGAGGGTTTTTTGGAAAAAGGAAAAAAAAGAAAAGGAAATTAGGTGTTTTTGGCTAATTGGATTGAAAGAAAAGGGGAAAAAGGGAAAAAATACAGTAATGCGTAAAGGAGAGAAAACGTCGTTAGGTAGGGCACTGGTAAAGCACCATAACCAAATGATACCGCAATCGAAAGAGAGAGGTAGATTTTTTAGGAACAATAACAAGAAGGTTCTAGAATCTGTTACCGAAGTCACTGATGTAGAAGCTGTTATTGAACAGACAGATGAAGCCCACCGCCTTTACTCTGACCTTAATCCTCCCGTTAATCTCCTTGTCAATCTGTAAGGCCCCCCTTTCATTAACATTTCCTTTTGGATGTTTAGACAAATAGTTAGCCTGATTCACTGTTACTTTTTCTAGCTGGTATACATCGATTATACACATATTGCATATGGGTTACATATATTACACATTCGCTGGCTATTTTTAGTTTAAGCAGTTGGGTGGGCGGCTATTTAGGTTAATTCTTCTTACTCAGTTTGTTACTTAAAAGTTGGTCATAAAACTAAAAATTCAATGTTATATTTTCCTGTTATTATTTTGAGGAATGACTTGATTGGTGTAGATGAAGTTGTGAATTTGAAAGGAAATGGGGCAGTAACACGTTTGAAATGAACACCGAAAGAAATCCTCTTAAGTTTTACATATTCAGTGAAGGGGAAGTGAATCATATCCCAATCAGAAGCTGTTGTGAGTCAAGGTTTCCACGCCTTGTTTTATTGCGGGTTTGCTATGTTGTAATTTGTTTTGCTTGAACTCGTCTAATCAGTCAACATTACCTGAGCAAAATAATTATGGTCTCTGGAATAGTGGCACTGTTTTGAAGTTGAAACTAATTTAAACAATAAATTTGCTGATTATGTGTCATGGTCAGCCCTTTAAAAGTTTGGTCATTTGGATGATCTTCTCTTTTCAGATTCAGTAATTTTGGTTTACCCCGTGAAGTTTACAGTTGCATTAATATACTAAATTTGCTTTTCTAAATTTCCATAGGAAATTCTAGTGTAGTGTGGAGTGTGGACCATGGAGATCCTATAACAAGTGTCTTTATCTGCGAGAAACAGTTTTTGTGCTATTTCACTTCTCATCTTTGACCTGGCCTTTTTGCTTATCTTAATCCCTTTGCTTTTTGCTTATTTCCTAACTCTATGTATTAGTTTCCTCTCTAACAGTGTTGAAAGATTACATACCCTTTACACTAATGCTGGTTGTGTCCTGACTTTTTTGTAATAGGGACTCTGGATCTAGTACTAGTGATCTGACACCTGAAGAGAGAAAGAAGCAGCAGAAGAAAGAGGAGGCTTTACATGCTAGTAGTCTTCGTGTTCCACGCAGGTAATTGTTCTCCTTTTTAACCTAGTAATCTAGTGCACTATCTGATGTCCTGGTCCAAGGTTCTGAAGTACTTCTTTCCAGGCCACCATGGAATACTAGAATGTCAGTAGAAGAGCTTGATGCCAATGAAAGACAATCTTTTCTAGCTTGGCGCCGCAATCTTGCAAGGTATGTTCTGTGAGAAGACATTTTACTGCTTATGCTACACTGATGAATGCATGTTTATGAATTTTGTTGCTTTCATCTTTTTTTTTGGGGAAAGGGGGCATGGACTATGAACATTGTAAATTTTAGATGAATGTTTAACAGTTTTAGATATCTTGCATTCATTTTCCTATGGAGACTGCTTACATTCAATGTTAGTTACTATGGATTATTTTCACTTATTAAAAAAAGTTACTATGTATTTTTTTGTAATGGTAAAGGTAATTGTTAGTTACTATGGATTTTACATAGGCAAAGCAGAGATTAAGCTAGGAAGTTGCCTGGTATATATTCAGAGTATTTGTATCTTCCCTCCCAGTTTAATTCGTCAACCATTATTTTGACGTGCACTTAAATAAACTAGTTTGTTTGTATGTAAAGCAAATTCTATCTCTTTATAGTAAATTTATGTGTGATGTAGTTATGACCAGAAAATGTATCAGTAGTACATTGAGAGCCTTTCAAATAGGCTCTCGTCTTATATTGGGCTATTGCTTAGCATGTGAATTTTGTTTATGTACATTTTTTGCTCTAACAGATTTTAATTTATATAGGCTTGAAGAGAACGAGAAACTGGTTCTCACCCCTTTTGAAAAGAACCTGGATATCTGGAGACAGCTTTGGAGAGTTGTTGAGCGTAGTGATCTGGTGAGATTCTGGTCATTTGTACCTTTATGATGTTATTCCTTAAGAGGATAAATATTTTTTGTGGCAGTTTAACAGTTAGAACCTAATTCTCGTGTAGTTTATTTGATCGAATTATGTAAGACTAAAACGCTGAGAGAAACTGTTTCTTCAAACTCAAGGTTCCCTTTCTGTTGAACATTTTAAACTAAAGTGAGATTTCCTGTAAAGAAGCCTGAAAGTGCTTGGTAAGATAGTTTGAAGATTGGTTGTTAATCTGGTATGTAGTAACATTTCTAGCCTTGTGCTGAAGATACTTTCCCATAACAAATTGTCTCTGTCAACGTTGTTTCAATTGGGCTGAGTAGTTGGCTGCAAATGTTTGAGCCATGAAAACTTGTAAGGACCTTATAACTCGTCAGTGTTTACTACTGTAGATGCTTCAATTCCAATAGTCAATTATTCTTAGCCATAAGTTGCTTTCATACTTCTTGTATAGTTTCCTCATTTATATTTCCCTCCCACCAATTTCTAGATTCCCACAGTATATTAGTCATTGGTTGATTGTATCTTTTGGATTAGATAGGCAATAATGATACTGCGAACTTCGGAAGCATCCACTATTTCCTATAACTATCGGATAATATTAGCAATGCTAACTATTGAAAATTTCCAGCATCAAGTATTGCCTGTTTACTTTACTGAACAATTTTGACTCCGCAAAAGAAGTTTGTGTAGGCAAAGAGCTTAAACACGTGACTGCAGAATCAGACCACTTCACTTAGGCCTGTCTATTCTGGGCTCTTCAGATAATAGTTGACCGTGATTAGATCCTTAGGATTTACTTCTTTTGCATCTTCCTGCTAGTGATATTCCCCCATTTAGATTATGCAGTATGATTTTGCAATGATCTTCTAGTTCAATCGGGAAAAGAGTAATGTGTTTCTATCTGCTACTTGATTGTTGCTTATTCTTTCTGATTGGATGATTTCCCTCTTTCTATGGACGTGCTTTTTAATCTCTCTCCGGAGTACTGCTGATTATTTTTCTTTGTATTCAGGCGCGTTTTGCCCTCCATTAATAAAATTTATTACTGTATCAAAAAAGTATTTCTGATTATGTTAATGTTTCTTTGTCCTCAGCTTGTAATGGTTGTTGATGCACGAGACCCACTTTTTTACCGGTGCCCTGATCTTGAGGTAAATATTTCAAGGCTTCACCATAGATTGAAGTACCTTTTGAGTGTTACCACAACTATGATATATTTTCTATTTGTTTACTTGGATAGTCACATTTTCTTGTGACTGCCACTGAAAGAATGTTGACATGTGTTGATATCTTTTTCATATTATCGCATGTGGCTGTGCATTTTTTTAATGCACTACTGTTGAATTCTGTTTTCTTTTCTTTTACTACTTTTCTTAATGAAATTTAAAGAAGTAGCTAATGGTTTCGTACATATACCAAAAACCCTTGCACTAGTGATGTGTCTCTTGTTTTACCTGTATCGTACAAGCTGTGAAAATGATTATGCATTGACGGGGGCAAATTGCAGGCTTATGCACTCGAAGTAGACCAACACAAAAAAACAATGCTGCTTGTTAACAAAGCAGATCTTTTACCCATTTCTATTAGGTCAGCATGCTGAAAATACAGTTGCTGTTTCCCATCAGATTTCTTATTTTTGGATGTGCAATTTATGGTTCTTGCTTTATCTTCTGCAGAAAGAAATGGGCTGAATACTTCCACAAGCAAGGGATCCTTTTTCTGTTCTGGTCAGCTAAAGCTGCCTCTGCTGCTCTCAGTTCTTCACAAGTACCAACGAGCTCTCAAGAAGCAGGTGATGCTGATACGAAAATTTTAGGCAGGGAGGAGCTATTGGCCCGTTTACAGTCTGCAGCAGAGGAAATAGTTTTGACTAGGAATAGGTCAGCTTCTCATGCTGATGAGAACTTGGCAGCAGATGTTCAATCTAGAAGTGTGATGGTGGGGTTTGTGGGGTATCCTAACGTTGGGAAAAGTTCAACCATTAATGCTTTGGTAGGTGAAAAACGAGCTGGTGTGACATCTACTCCTGGGAAGACAAAGCATTTTCAAACACTCGTGATTTCTCCTAAACTTACTCTATGTGATTGCCCTGGTTTAGTGTTTCCATCATTTACAAGTTCGAGATATGAGATGATTGCATGTGGTGTTTTGCCAATTGACCGGATCACTGAGCATCGAGAGGCAGTACAGGTGGTGGCAAATCGAGTCCCTAGAAAAATTATTGAGGAAGTCTACAACATATCTCTGCCGAAACCAAAGCCATATGAGCCACAGTCTCGCCCCCCTACTGCTGCAGAACTTTTAAGATCATACTGTGCCTCTCGTGGTTATGTTGCTTCAAGCGGATTGCCTGATGAAACAAGAGCAACACGTCAGATGTTGAAGGATTATGTTGATGGGAAGCTTCCACACTTTGAATTGCCTCCAGGAGAATTAGACGATGAAGCTAGTGAAGAGGACGACGAAGATGTTACAGAGGATGCTGATGGACCTAGAATGTCTGGTTCTGATTATTCCGATGATAATGGTGATGAGGAGGATGATGAAGATGAAAATGCACGTCTAGATCATGTGCTGAGTGATTTGAGTACATTTGATATGGCCAATGGACTTGCTTCTGACAAGGAAGCTCGCAAAAAGAAGCCCACAACTGCGCACCATAAACAACATAAGAAAACACAGAGAAAGAAAGACCGGTCATGGAGGGTCCAGAACGGTGAAGGTGATGGTATGCCAGTAGTAAGAGTCTTCAGGAAAGCAGCAAACACTGGACCTGTAAACGTGCGGTAGGTGTCAATGGAAGTTGCTGGCTTTCTTGGCTCCTGCTCTGCTGCCTTGTGAACTGTTGTTTCTTCGCCTATACATTACTGCAAGCGTTATATATTACACGCATATCTGTATGAGGATGGTGCGGTATATATGCTTATATTTTTCAAGTAGCACTCTCACTAAGGGAGTTAAAGGGTAAGTCTTATGTAGCACAAACTATCTTGCTTTGTTTAAAACCATCTGGATTAATGTTGTTCATCTGATCTTCTGCGTGTAATGGTTCTTCATTGAACAAGAAGCTGTAGTAGAAAAGCATGTCAATGTCTAGCTTTTTCCTTGCTAGTATAAATTGGTCATAGTGGTTGATGTATTGCCTTGTTTATGTTATTTTGTTTACAAAACTAAGCGCTTTGGGTGACTGGTGTTCGATCGTTGGTCCTCCGGCTAGGGCTGGTATTGGTGGTGGTGTAATTTCAGTCGGAGTCCAGTTCTAGCTCGAGCCAACTAACAGGTCAATCCAAAATATAAAAGAACGAAAGTCGTATGAGTTCCATTTAAGACTGTGGCTAAAAGTAAAAAAGAGTTTCTTTTTTATTATCGATGACTTGTGAGGCAGTGGTACACTTTACGGTGGATGTCAGCTATTTGATTTGCTTATCTTCAACTCGTGCTATGTCTAGCCTAGACTAGCCAGAGGTGGATCAAGGATTTATCTTTATGGGTTTGAGTTCAGGATTTTTCCGGTATACACTTAATTTAATGGTTTCTATAGAGAATTCTTGGCTATTGGGAAAAGGTTCTCTCTGAAGTATTTTTTCGAGGCTAGCTCATAAATAGCCTTAGTTATCATCCTCAGTCGGTGAATTTGCCTATACATCATAAGACTTGGGGGGGGACTAGGACAACAATGAAAATGGCAAGGCTCAAGAGGGACCTTTGTTTGCAATTTGAAGGCTATTTTGGTTCGAGTGAAAAAGATGATAGATGATGTCTACAACACACGCTGAGGCTAGCTCATAAATCCCGTTAGCGTGAGCCTTTGTTATCATCCTCACCCTATTTTTTTTTTGTTTTTTTTTATTTTTTTATTTTCAATTTAAGAGTAGGCTTGGTCCTTTGGTTCGTAAAAACAAAGGTCTTACCCAACCAAATGAAAACAAAAATATAACCCAAAAACTTGGGATAACTTGAGATTAGGGTGGCGAGTTTAGTCTACTAAAACATGATCGGCTCAATTAGTTCAAATTTTGGCGACTTATTTATTAATTCAATTCATCTTGACCGACACAATTCAACCTATTTAATAGTAGGGCTAATTTGGTCTAACAATGTAGAAAACATTGTTAAAATAATTTTAAAATCAGTTAAATTATTTGGTTATGGTTCCTTCACGTAGAAAGTATGTTATATTTTCTGTACTGATAGAACTTACTATCGTCAAGCATAAGTAACAATACAAATTACTACTCTATATAAGCATGTTAAACCCATGCTTCCAAAAAAAAAAAAAAAAAAAATCAAGTGGGCCCCATGCTAAAAACACTAAGAATATTTTTTTAAAAAAAAACGGACCATATTAAAAAAATAAAGAATATTAAAAAAAAAGTGGGACCATATTAAAAAAAACAAACAATGTCAAAAAAAAAAAACATGCACTCCATATTAAAAAATCAAACAATATTCGTATCAAAAAGACTTATTTCAATAATCTTTTCATTATCATTACACGATATCAACTCATTACGCGGAAATGAAATTGTACAACTTCATATATTGCTTTTCTTCAAAAGGGGTTAAATGCAAACCATACAATTTTTTTTCTTTTTCTTGTATTAGCATGAGATCTAATCTAGATATTTAACTCGCGTATTTTATTCCGCAATGTCATTTATTTGTTATGTTTACTAAAATAAATATACTTAAAATATTTATATTTTAAAATAAGATAGAAGCTAATTACTTTTTCATTTTTTTCCTTACTCTAATAAATGTGAAAAGAGATTAATGTCGTAAAAGAAAAAATAATATTAAATGGAGATCAAATAATTAATAAGGTAAATTAGTCTAATTATAATTCTAATTGACGTTTCTTTAAAAAAATCGTGCAAAAGACAACATGACATGTAAAATGAGCTAAACCAATAATATTTACCAAAAGTTAAAAAATAGTAGTTCTTCGTTTAAATAGAAAATCAAATTTCTATTTTATTTCGTTTTAAACATGTAAAATTAATTTAATAATTAGAATTAGAATTATCCAAATCAAAATTTGATAAAAAATAATAAGTATTGTTTAGGTCCAATCTACATACATTAACAATATAATATTTTACACCTTTAAATTAATTGAATTAAAATTCAAAGTATCAATTGATTCTTAAATATTGCTATTGTTTTTATCTTAAATAGAGGAAAATAGTTTCCTTTTAAACAAGTCTTCTCTTTTAAAAAGTATTAATAAATTTTTGCCAACTTTGTATTCGTAGCAAACACTACTATAATAAAGTTCTGGATACGGAGCACAAACTACAATGTTATATTAATCATGTCTTGAACACACACACACACACATATATATATATATATATATATAACAATGATAGAATTCATAAATAAAATTATTAATGGAAAGCAGTAGGGAAAAAAGATAGAATAGAAGAGTAAATAATCTTAAAAAAAAAAAAAAAGAGATTTCAAAAACTTCAAGGTAATAAGAATATGATCAAATCTAAGGAGGGTTATTTATTCGATATTTCTACTATCTACAAACCCATGCTTCGTTGTCAGTCATCACTCTTAAAAAAAAAAAAAAAAAAAAAAGGTGGCCCCATACTAAAAACACCAAGCAATATAAAAAATAAAATAAAAAGTGGGCCCCATAATAAAAACACCAAGCAATATTAAAAAAAAAGAAAAAAAAGTGGACCCCACCATCTCCAAACTCATGTAAAAAAAAAAGTGGACCCCATATTACAAAAACCAAGCAATATCAAAAAAAAAAAAAAAGTCGATCCCATATTAAAAAAAAACAAGCAATGTCAAAAAAAAAAAACGCTGCACCCCGCATTAAAATATCAAACAATATTCACGAATTACAAGATCCCCATTAAGTCAATTATACCCCATATTATTGCTTTTCTTATATAATATACTAAACCATACATTTCTTTCTTATACACATATGATCTAATGCTATACATATGTATTTGCTATTCCACCAACAACAAGCAATATAAAAAAAAATTAAAAAAAATAAGGTGGGCCCCATACTAAAAACACCAAGCAATATTAAAAAAAAAAAAAAAAGGAAAAAAAAGTTCACCATCTCCAAACTCAAAAAAAAAAAAAAAAAAAGTGTACCCCATATTACAAAAATCAAGCAATATCAAAAAAAAAAAAAACGACACCCCATATTAAAATCAAACAATATTAAGTTAATTTTCAAAGTATCCCCATTAAATAATTGCTTGATCTATCTTTTGCATATTGTTCGAAAGAAATCTAAAATTATTATACAACAAAAACATTCGATTCCCCCATATTATCGCTTCTTGTTTATTTTGAACTATTTTATTTCTTTTCTCGTTCAGATAGCATGAGATCTAATCTAGAGCATTTAAATCATTGTATTCTTTATTAGAATGTCATTTATTTGTTATGTTTACTAAAATAAATATACTTAAAATATTTATATTTTAAAATAAGATAGAAGGGTTAATTACTTTTTCATTTTTTTCCTTACTCTTAATAAATGTGAAAAGAGATTAATGTCGTAAAAGAAAAAATAATATTAAATGGAGATCAAATAATTAATAAGGTAAATTAGTCTAATTATAATTCTAATTGACGTTTTAAAAAAAAAATCGTTGTACATACATGACATGTAAAATGAGCTAAACCAATAATATTACCAAAAATTAAAAAATAGTAGTTCTTCATTTAAATAGAAAATCAAATTTCTACTTTGTTTTTCGTTTTAAACATGTAAAATTAATTTAATAATTTGAATTAGAGTTATCCAAATCAAAATTTGATAAAAAATAATAAGTATTGTTTAGGTCCAATCTACATACATTACAATAGAATACTTTATACTTTTAAATTAATCGAATTAAAATTCAAAGTATCAATTGTCTTGACAAATATTCCTATTGTTTTATTAAAAGTAGGAAAATAGTTTTCCTAATTTGGTCTTCTCTTTTAAAAAGTATTAATAAATTTTTGCCAACTTTGTAGTAACAAAACTAATATAATAAAGTTTTGGATAACAAACTACAATGTTATATTAATCATGTTAAAGATATATATGCATAAAAACAGTGCAAACTTATGTATGTTTATTAGCAATATAAAATATATATATTATTACTATCCAAACACAACTACATACGTATAGATACGCTATAATCCAAAATGTTGGGCTCGTGCATAGCACAGGCATACGCCGTCTAGTTACTTTACTACTCTATGTAAGTGGCAATCAAAAGATTTTGTCATCCTCACATCAAATTTGATCCAATGGAGCTCTTACACGTGGTTGTTGCCCTCATTTATTTTGTGAAGACATTTTCTACTTCGTCCTTTTGGGCTTTTGTCATTAGTGTATTGTTGACACTGTAGTAATTTCCTTGTGGATTTCTTCTTATCCCTAATAGATTACTCTTTCGTTTCTTTTGTAATTATTTTTTATTATTAATTTTTTTTTCACTTGTTTATTCTAACAAATCAAGGTAAATTTAATTATTTTTTGATCTTACTCTTATCATTAAGTAAAAAGCATAAAATATTCATAGTAAAACTTAAGTTTTCAAAGCATAATTAATAAGAGTGATTTAGTAAAACGAACCCCGAATAAATAGTTTTTTAAGGAAAGTGTCAAGTCAACAAAAGACAATAAAAAGAACGGAGGGAATTTATTTTTACATTATTTGTCATTATATATTTTAGTAAAAATTTTGCAACTTTAGAGCTACAGTTTCGTTACCTATCGGAGCATTAATTAGGTCTTACGAATAGTACTCCATATTTATTTTCTCTATTTTAAACATCCAAAATTTTACTTCTTTAGTGAGCTCATATGCGCTTATACTGATTTGCCCTAGAACTATTTGCAGCTATAGTATTAATTTTCTTTTACTCTATTAATGTACTTGAAAGATTAATTTGTGTAAAGGCTCTAAAATTATTTATAAATATTATAGTATAAACTTGAAATCATTGAAAATTTTGCTGCATTAGATGAATTTAGAAGATGAAAATATGAGTCTTTTCTAATACAATTGAAAATAAAATATATTATTAAAATTATAATTAATTCAAGATAGACATAAAATGAGTTTGAAGTAAATAATTCCAGCACAATAAAAGTTGAAATGTTAAAGGAATAAATTGAAGTTTTGCCTTTTTATATTGAAAATGCATTTATTTGAAAATTTGATTATCATGCGAGATTTTTAGTTTAGGTGTTTTTAAAGCATTTATCTTACATACAACTAATTTTAGCTATGAATGAGTACAATCGAATTGAATATAGTCAAATTGAATACAGTGAATTGAATAAAGTCGAATTGAATATAGTGAATTGAATAAAGTAGAATTAAATACAACCTATTTTCGCTCACTATATATTTGGATACAGCCGAGTTACGTATTTGAATACAACGGATAACATATTATAGCTGATAATTAGTAGCTACGAAATGTAAATACCTAAGCTATATCTACATGATGTTAGACGCCTGCAAACAATAGCTTTTTATGTAAGTTACTCTTCTTTTATATCATGAGTTGGGCCCGGGCTTACCACGGTCCTCGTATAACTAGTTTTGATATAACACATGAGTAATTAAATAATGAAAAAATAAATAATTTGTGATAACTTCATAAATATTTACTAACAAATGGATCAAAAGTGCACAAATCATGATTTAATGTGCTTAGGCAGATACTCTGTCTGAATCAAAAAAAGAGTCCACTCAGCCATTTGGACACCCTTTAAGAAACTACTCACTCCAAAAAAAAATATATGTAAATTGACTAAACTACCCCTAATTAAATAGGCATTGGGATTTGATCACATAACACTTAATAGGGGCAAATCTAAAAAGATAAGGTTAATTGTTTCTTGATTTAATAAATGGACACTTTTTTAACCCAAGAAAAAACGGCTAAGTGGACACTTTTTTTGATCCGGAAGGAGTATAATACTAGGAACTAAAATAAGCATTTATCAATAGTTAATGCACCAAAAATGCTATTAATGCTATTGTTTTTAAACAAGGGAACGCCGTCGTTTGGTGATCTTTCTAAAAAAAAAAAGTAGTAATTGGAGTTTAAACAAATCCCTCATTTCAAAATATGCCCAAGACTGAGAAAGACTGTAAGTTCCCTTCTTCCTCTATTTTTACTTTTTAGAAAGTAAAAAAAGTAGTTTTGATATTTTTTCTTTTGTATACTTTGATTGAAAATATGAGGGTGGATCGATATTTTCACTTGTCTGTTTTGATAATAACTACTATTTCATTGTGTTATAATGTTTTCTTTTTGTTTGTATGTTTCAACTTTCAACAATATATGCCATCAAGTCTTTGTTATCAATTCATGAACTGAATGAAATGCTGGCTTGCAGCTATAACTGTGTCATTGGGTGTGTTCGGTACGAAGGAAAATGTTTTCCAGGAAAATAAGTGGTTTCTTACTTATTTTTTTTTTATGTTCGGTACGCTAGCAAAAAATATTATCCCAAAAGCATTTGTATATAATCTAGACAAAAACTATGGGCGGTGGGGGGTAGGGGTTGGGGTGAAGGTGGTGGGGTGAGGTAGGTGGGGTTAGGTGGGGTGGGTGGTGGAGGTAGGGGTGGCGGTGAAGATGAGGTGAGTTCGAGGGTGAGGAGGTGACAATCAATGTGGATTAACACTTGTGGGACTTGTTTTACCTACTTTCATTAGGGAAATCATTTTTCTCATATTTAAGGAACTTGTTTTTCTTTAAGAAAATGTTTTCCAAAAATTTTAGCCGAACATGAGTAAGTTGGAAAATGTTTTCCTCCATACCGAACACACCCATTGTGTTATGTTTTCTTTTGTTTTGTATGTTTCAACTTTCAACAATACAACAACAACAAGAACAACAACTTACCCAGTGTAAATTCACGAGTGGGGTTTGGGGAGGGTAGGATGTACGCAGACCTTACCTTAACTTTCAACAATATTTGCCATAAAGTCTTTGTTATCAATTCATGAACTAACGGGAATGCTGGCTTGCAGCTAATC
The DNA here is from genome assembly GCF_029784015.1 of Lycium ferocissimum. Taxonomy (NCBI): domain Eukaryota; kingdom Viridiplantae; phylum Streptophyta; class Magnoliopsida; order Solanales; family Solanaceae; genus Lycium; species Lycium ferocissimum. The sequence continues at coordinate 49,597,920 of NC_081348.1, read as the reverse complement.
AGCTAACATATATTTTTTTCCGGTTTGCAACGATTTCATTTTTGTTGCGTTTAGACTGGCCAGGCAAACTCAGTCATGCAAATGTGAGAGTAAATATTATAAGCTTAATTAGGCTTTATAGAAATAAGTACTCCCTCCGTCCCACTTTATGTGATGGTGTTTGATTGGGCACGGAGTTTAAGAAATGAAGGAAGACGTTTGAAGCTTGTGGTCCAAAACAAGCCATAGATATTTGTGTGGCTATAAATCATCTGATTCAGGGGCAAAATACTTATTTTAAACTTAAATTGTTACTAAACATTAAAAAGTGTCAATTTTTTTGACGGACTAAAAAGGAAAGAGTGTCACATAAATTGGGACGGAGGGAGTAGTAAGTTTGCTTGTTTGATGTCGAATCTAGCTGAAGCAGTACTAAGCTGTCTGGTTGAGTAAGAATCACCAAATATTTGACAAATCTTTGTTTCATTATGGCTATCAATGTGAGTTGAGAAGTTTATTTCTGTGCAGTGTGATACTCTAATGGAACCCTGCTGATATTCCTCTGCTTCCTTGCATTTGCAAAACAAGTAAACAAGGCACTCTCCCTCTGACCGCTCTCCACAATTTCCATTGGGAAACATGTCGAGATTTGATTACCCAACACTCCCCCGACAAGACATCATCGCTGTATTAGCCGAATTTCAAATAGCCTCTGTCAACGACGAAGATCTCCTCAAACCCACTGCTGACTTTGTCACCAACCTCTACTCCAGCATTCTTCTCCATATCAACACTCTCCAGGATGATCATGACCAGGTGGATTTTTCAGCTCTGGAGCATCTTGAGAACCCGGATCTTCATGTTGACTCTTTTCGGGTCATGAATTTGTTTCATAAGATAAGGGAGATGTTGTCAGCTTTGGATTGTCCTGAGATATTTACTCTCAGGGATTTGATCAAGCCTGAGCCTGATCGCACCAGGTTTTTTGTCGGAGCCATCCTCAATTTTTGTCTTCACAGGGACACTAAATTAAATGCTATAAGACCGATTGTGGATGATTTGACTCTCATTGATGATCAACGGCTAGCTTTGGAGGATAGAATATCTCAGTTAAATGAAGAGATTGAAGAACAAAATGAATCAAGAGAAAGGGAGATGCCTCTGGTTCAAGAAATAGATTCTAGTGTTAAGGAACTGAGGCAAACAATTTCTGGTCTTAACAATCACCAAATGTCCTTGAAGGCCTCAATAAAAAAACTTAAGGAGAGGGCTAAAGAGATGGATGAGAAGATTTCTAATGCAGACTTTGCATTGGTACAAGCTGTTCAGGACAATGCCAATTTACGTTCTAAGATTGTCCAATCACCGGATAAGCTTCAGAGAGCACTGGAGGAAAAGAAATCATTTCAAGCTGAGACAAGGAATGCTGAAAGAGCAGCAATGCAGTCTTTTCAAAATAAAACTGCAATTCTTGAGGTTTATACGAAGGCTCACAAGAAAATGTCCAAGAACTTCAATCAGATGCAGGCTATACAGGAACAGGTTAATTCAACTAAATCTATTGAGAAAGATGTTAAGGTTCTCAAACTAAAGCTGAGTGACGAGGAAGTACTGGAAAAAACCCTTGACGCTAAACTAGTTGAAAGGCAAGGAAAAGTGGACCAATTGGAAGAATTAAGGAAGCAATTAGAGAAAGAAAGAGATCTTAGTTATGAGGAGGCTGCCAAAGAATTGAAAAATGTAAAGACGGAAGTGGAATCAAAGAGGCATGGTCTTGAAGCAAGGCAAAATGACTTGGAAGGTGTGCTTGTAGAGGCAGATGCAATAACTGAAAAAATTAACTCAGTAAAGGAATCTGGAGCATCTAAATGCCAAGAATTGGGCCGTCAGTGTGAAGAAGTCGTAGCAGAGTTTTATCGCCACTCAAACTCAATCCGGGACTTGCTACCGCACATTGACGTGGACCAGGCAGTTGTTGAGAAAAGGAGCTGATCTTTTATTGTATCATTATAGTGAAGTAGATAGGAAGATATGGAGGTCGCGGATTAGGATAGAAGGTTAGAAGGTACTTTGATTGTTGTATCGCTCTCCTGCAGAATAGGCTTGGTGGGTAGTTAGTTTGAGCGCTATTCTTGTAGTTTCTTGTCCTTCGATTACTATTTCTACCCGTAGTTTCTTGTGCTTCGGTTAGCACATTATTTTGCTATGAATGTTATGTTACACTCTTTCTATTAATTGTTGTGCCTATTTGCTTATGTTTTTTCTGTTTCAAACTGCTTTGTTACGCGTTACTTGAGCCGAGGGTCTTTGGGGAACAACCTTTCTATCTCCATGAGGTAGGGGTAAGGTCTGCTTACACTGGGTATGTTGTTGTTGATTGTTGTAGTATAGTGAAGTAGAGCCGTTCTACAGTAACAGTTTGGTAAGAGTGAGAAAAACCTTCACAACTCTGATTAAAATCTGCAACATGCAAGGACTCAAGATCCAAAAGGAATCACACGTACATACTGTATTCGCTCAATTTGATTTATGATACAGTTATGTCTAAGTTGTCTATATTTTGCCTTATGTTGAACTAAACATTTTAGTGCAGACACATTTCTTCTTCAGACACTTTGCTTTCAAGATATCATTGATTAAACCAAAAACAAAAAAGCACAAGATCCTTTTATTCTGGTATATGTTCTTTTTGTTTTTCCTTTTGAATTGCAAATCTGTGCAATTCACTAGATATATGAGGTATGATGGACAGATGGAACGGCAGAAGAACCTTAAGAAAAGGGCTTAACATAAAGAAGCAAAGAAAGAATTTGTTGTATATATTACCTCTTTAGTTTCATTTAATTGGCGGAGTATGAGTGTTGAACTACTTAATTTTTGATATAATATATGACTTAAAAACTTTACTGTTTTTTGAAATAAAATGTATATACTCTATCCATTTCAATTTGAATAGAGACGATGTGAATGAGATTTTACTTCAAGCACCTGGACTCTTATTTTAAAATGGACAATAGGGATACCCCAAGTCAAACAATCATCGAAGACAATGAGAGAATAATTTGTACATGAAAATTCATGTGGTGACGATTTTAGTGACATGGAGGCTGACTTATTTGATGATGAGTTAGTCAATAACCATGGAAAGACAAAACAGTGGATCATGGATGAGAGAGAGCTTCTTAGTGTTGATGTAAAGAGAAAGATCACAGCTATAGAAGGGATTCTGATTGTTGTGATTCTATTGGTATAAGGAGTTTGCATAGTGATTCTAAAACTAAGAGTTATATAAGTATCTTCAATTCAATCTAAGCACTAAAAAAGGCAGTGTTACATTAAGCTCTCGCTATGCGCGGAGTTCGGCGAAGGGCCGGACGCTGATCTATTGTACGCAGTCTTATCCTGCATTTCGGCAAGAGGCTGTTTCGATGGCTCAAACTCGTGACCTCCTGGTCACTTGATAGCAATTTTACCAGTTACGCCAAAGCTGCCCTTCAATTCAATTCAAAGAGTGATGGGGATAATCCAATATTAGCTCTAGAGTTGACTTTTGGGAGCCAAGGGGAATTCAAGAATCCTATAGCAACACCTGAGATAAGAAAAGGAAAGTATATCAAATGGTGCAAGAATGACGAAGAAAGAATCAGGGCAAAGTGTATACATAAAGTGAAAATGGAAAATCATGGCATCTAGAACCCAACGAGACAAATCTTTCCAGAATAAAACATGCTTAGTCACAAGTAAAGAGATCAAAAGTGTACAACTTATTTAACTGAAGATTTTAATATGCTTAGTCAAATATACTTGGAATTAAAATTAGAATTTATCAATAACTAATGGACCAAAGTGCTACTCTTTCCATCCCAATTTATGTAATATAATTTGACTTAGGCATGGAGTTTACAAAAAAAAAAAAAAAAAAAAAGATTTTGAAACTTATGATCTAAAACAAGCCATATATATATGTGGGGCTATAAATTATTTCATTATAGAAAAAATGAAAGTTTTAAGTTAAATTATTTCTAAATATAGAAATATATTATTCTTTTAGATACAGACTACACAAGAATGTGTATTACATAAATTGGACAAACGGAGTATTAAATCGTACTTCATCCGTCTCAAAATATTTGTGCAATCAACCCTGCTCAACTTTGACCAAAGTTGTTACGACACACTTTACCTTTTCCGAAATCCTATTACCCCCTAAACTATTTTAAAGTGTAATAAACAACACCCTAAGTGCTGACGTGGCATAGAGAGTGGCAAAATGAAAGTTACGAAAATAATTTCAAAATTAATTAACAGGTACAAGTGTCATTTTTTGATTGGACATTACACAATTAAATACATCTAATCAATTAGTCTCCTCCATCTTCTACACCTCTTGTCACACGCACAAGGGAGGACCTGAACATTGATTTTCTTGGAGATGAAAAAGGATTGAGATAATAGGAAAAAAGAAAAAAGGGATTTTAATGGGGCAAAAAAACAAGAAAAAAAAGATTTAAAGCAAAAAAAGTATGTGAAGCACGTGTCATACGTTATGTATGCCATGTCAGCATTAAGGTTGCAAAGAAATAAGGAAAAATTATAGTTTAGGGGGTAATAGGATCGGGGAAACGCAAGGCGTGTCGTACCAATTTTGGTCAAAGATGAGGGGTACTAGTGCCTTATCTCTTCTATTTAACCCAAGATAAAATTAAATAATTTTTTTATTTTACCCTTGTATTAATTACATCAATGGATTGATTTTATGAGTTCACGCACCAATATTTAATTTTATCATTAATGGAGTAAATATTTATTGAAGAGAACATCGTGAAAATGTTAAGAGGGTAAGATAATCAAAATACTATCCTTATAAATATTTTCTTAATGGGCGTGTAAATCCCTAATTCCAAAATGTGCCAAGACTGAGAAATGCTGTTTTGCTGCTTCTGCTAAACCATACATTCTCAGCAACTGTAAGTTCCTTTCTATTTTGTTTTAGACAGTAAAATTAGTTTTGATATTTTATTGGTTTTGTTTTTGAGAATTAAATATTAAGTGAATACTGTGCATTATATATTCATTGATTATGTGATTGTGATTGAACTGGTTTTCTGCTCCACACTTGTAAAGGAAATAAGGTTCACTGAGCCTTAAAATAATGGTATAAACTATTTTCTTTAATGTATCCAAATGAATTAATGGTAAAAAAAACACTTAACTATCATTTTTTCGAGAGTTTCACACTCCAACTATTAGTTGTTTTCTTTTCCTACCTGAATTATCACCATTTATATATTAAAACAGAGGGGATCTTAGTAGCTCAGTTGTTTAGCTACCTGAACTTTTACCTTGTTGATGAGGGTTCGATTCTCATCTCGTAATCTCCTCTCTCATTTCTCCTTCCCCACCCCCAATGTAATTAAAGAAAGTTAAAAATTAAAAAAACAATATGTATATTAAAGCACACCTCAACTATCAGCTGATCTATTTTCCTACCTGATAGGGTTTAGGGTTTTCAGGTAGGAGGTAGGAAAAGGGAACAGGTAATAGTTGAAATGTGTTTTCAACTTTTCATACATAGATGGTGATAGTTCAGATAAGAAAAGGGAACAACCGATAGTTGGGGTGTGAAACTCGTGGAAAAACCATAGTTCGGGTGTGTGTTTTTCCTAAGATTCTCATGTCTGTCATGTATAAAGGACAGCCTGATGCACAAAGCATCACGCGTTCACGTCAGTACGGGGAAGAGCCACACCCTGAAGGGGTGGGATGTAGCCCGATGCACAGAGCATCTTCGCTAGGTTCTATAATTATTTGAAGTATCACTTAGTAATGTTAAATGTGACATTATTTTCAGTTCCCATTGTTTTCAATTGCTGACTTTCCCAGCAATTTGAGAGTTTTCAAATTGTGGGCTTAAAGCCACTAAGATTATATGGGCCATGCAAATTTGATGTCATATATCTAGCCAAAATCTCGAAACAGCTAGTAATTAAGCTAATTGCATCAGTTATAATGACCTGTTACTGGGAAGGTCTTTTTATTCTGTAGCAATGATCAATCTCATTTCATATGTTTTTTCGAAGCAACAGGTAATTTAATTCTCGTTGCTGTTTCTTCATTTTATTCAAGAAGTATTGATGGAAGGTGTTCTTGGCGTAAAAAATGCAAGTCATACATCCTTGCTTTTCTTCTTGCAATTGTGGTGTATTGATTTGACGACGTGATTAGTTATCTTTTGTATTTTTTTCCTACTTTCTCCAGATTCTTTTTGGTGATTGTTGTTGACTGATGCCTCCTACGGGCAAAAAAAATCATTGCCCCAATGTTCTCAGCAACCTTCCTGAGGATGTAATCAATGCCATTCTGATGTTTTTACCTTTACAAGATGCTGTCCGGACAAGCATTTTATCAAAGAAATGGAGGTACAACTGGTGCAGACTCCAGGCATTGACTCTTGATCGTAGTCTTTGGAAATCAGAAAAGGATAAAGAATATCCTACAACTAAATTGGTAAATGTTATGTACCACATTTTGAACTTTGTCACCAGACCGATTACTAAGTTTTCCCTGGATCCTCCTTATTTGGAAAGTGGTCCCAAGATTGACAACTTTACATTTCCTTTCTAAAAATGGCATTAACCATCTTGTTCTTAACCTCACATCGACGAACCTGTACAAATTGCCGCTTTCATTTTTCACATGTTTGCAGATGAAGCATCTGACTCTCCAATATTGTTTAATACTTCCTCCACCTGACTTCACAGGATTTGATAGGTTAATTAGGCTGGAACTATACAACGTCACAATTTCTTCCAAATCTCTTGAAAGTTTAATCGGTCATGCCCAGTTTCTCGAGCATTTGGCGCTGGTTAATGCTCCGGTCTTAGATATTTCAGATCACATTCAAATTAATACTCCCAAGCTGAGATTCTTAGACTATACAAGCAGTATAAGATCTATTTCTTTAGTAAATGTCCCTCTTCTTGAGAAACTTTTTTTGACAAGTGACGAACCTTCAGAGAACTCAAGAATATGCGATATTGCCACATTTTTCGAATCTTGCAATTCTCTCGAGCATCTCGACTTGAGTTCCGATAATATCAAGGTAAATGTAAATGCTGCTTCACGACTTCAATTTGATGACTTCCATAGATGTATCCATTTTGTGGCATGATTAAGATTTTTAGCATTTTATTCTTAGGTCTTCGCTGAAGGTGGCGTACCAAAGAGGCTTCCCTTTGATCTTATCTGTGTGAAACGGCTATGCCTATGTATTGGTTTTGATGAAGTAGATGTGGTCTTGTGTGGACTTTGCTTGCTAAGAAGCTTCCCATAATTACAATATCTGGAAATTGAGGTTCTTATAATTATTTGACTCTGGTTTTTTCTCGTTTGTTAGTTAGTGACTTTCTTATTTTCTCGCTCTTTAGATGCTCCCTATGTTAAAAAAGATGTCTTTCTGTTAATCTTTCTTAGGTGAAATATTGTTGTGTTGATGTTCCCGCTCTAGAATGTCTAGAAGTGGAAGGTTGCTCAGACTTGACTTTTCCTCACCTCATAGAAGTTAAGCTATTCGTAATAGGCTCAATCCCAGAGATGCAGTTTATCAAGCTTCTTTTATCCAAGTCTCAGGTGCTGAAGAGAATGCTAATCGAGTCCTGGATAGAAGATATATGGAGAATAGACAAAAGACTTGATGAGCTTGCAAATTGTTGGCGTGCATCACCTGAAGCAGAAGTTGTCTTTGACCTTAATAAGGTTCCATATAACAATCCTGTTTGATCTTCTGGACTCTTTAGTCAGATCACCATGATCATCTTAAGCTGAGATCTTTTGAAAGTTGAAGTGAATAGAGAGAAACAAGTGTTGATACAGTAGATACTGGTTGATGGTGGAGGTGGTGAACCACTAGAGCAAGCCTCACTTGTCACATACTATAGATAAGTGAATCTTGATTATTGATGTTTTGGCTAGTCTGTTTTGTAATAACTTTGTCTTTACGAGGTAACCTTTCTACATTACTTAACTGTTGTTGAAAGAACTATGAAACGAGACTTTGGTTGTTGATTTCAAAGTTATGATGTGGGTTGTGATTTTATTGCTGTCTATTACGCCCTGGCTTACCTTTGTATGGGATTAATCTGGCCTGAGCTACTACTAGTTAGGTGTCTTCTTCCTAGTTTTCCATCATTGGATATAGTTTTCACAAAGTAGCAGGCATGCCTTAAACCAAACAATTAGACATGGCTGAACAGGTTTAGTTGCGAGATAACATAGAATTTATTTACATTTCTCAATGACCTATTAAATCTACTTGAAGATTATATTCTTATATTTCTACTGTAAATAATATTCCTAGATTTGCAATAATGTAGGGATACGTATGTTTATTGTATGAGAAGACATTGTTGTAGTTGTTGTAATTAGTGTTTGTGCAGTTTTTATTAGAAGATGATGCCATGTGGATACAAGGAGTAATCAAAGGTGGACTTCTTAAATTATCAATGTTATAGTTTACCTTTAAATAATTGAACATCATTCCACATTAAAAAATTATGGCTTTACGTTTTGTAACCTTGAAAACTATTTTTCATAATCATTCCAAAAGTTTGTAGCAATAGTTAGGAAATGGGTTTATTCCATGTTCACGTCCTCTCAAAGGTTCAATTCGTTGCACATACAGTATATAAACTCCTCGACAAGTGGTTTAGCAACTAAGATTACCTTAAATTACAAGATGCAAGAATTTAATAGGGTTATTTTAGGAGATACTGAAAGGACTTAAAACGCTCTAATCAAAAGAAGAACTTTTAAGGCATCCATTAAAAATATCTATTCATAATTCATTGGTCCTTGGACCAAAACGCTCTAATTAAAAGAAGAACTTTTAAGGAATCCATTAAAAATATCTATTAATAATTCATTGGTCCTTGGACCAAACAGCCCTTTATTTTTTAGCATCTTCATATGGATATATGTTGTATTTGACTTTGTAAGAGTGAGGTGATTCGAAGTTTGTGAATTCGAGTTCTAATTCTTTAAAGTTCTTGGGTTCTTAATTAATAATTTGTACATATTCGACAAAAATTTTAATACAAATATATGGTTCGTGACAAAAGTTTTCTAGTCCAACTCCCAAGGAGCTCCGCTCCTGTTTGTAGAACTATATTACCATCAAACATAAAGTAACAAAATAAATTTACTAAATACACGAGTAATTAAGTGGTGAGACTGTTATTAATTTGTACTTCTTGCGTTCATTTTTACTTGTCATGTATTGATTTGGTATCAGGGGCAGATCCACACCATTGGGTGTGGGTTCACAGGAACCCACAACTTTTATCCGAATCTTGTATTTATAATGTGAAACCCTTCAAATATATAAGAAATTTGAGAGACCCACAATAGAGACACTTGGTCAGAAGCATGTGCCAAATTTCAAATCTGGATCCCTTTATTTGTGCAACCAAAAATAGAATAACAACTTTATTATATCACCCCTAATTATTGCTAAGTAAGAAATAAATAAAACATATTTTAAAAGTTATGCAACCACTAAAAATTCCTTGAACTTGTCAACCCAATAATTAATAATAAGGGTAAAATAGGTATGAAATAGTAAATTATCTCTTTATTTTCCAAACTGGACAATTAGAAAAGGACAACTATTTTTAATATACAGGACAAATAAAAATAGACACAGGGATTAGTAAATTTGTCCATATTCACCTGCAAAGGGATACAAAATGGACGATTCAATTAATTGAAAGTTTAGTGTGCTTTGTCAAATACTGCCTCCATTCACTTTTAGTTGTCCACTTTGGACTTTTCATGCTGTTTAAGAAATAATAAATGAAGTGCATAATTTACTAATGTTCTCATATTAATTGATGCATATTAAAAGTGAAATTTTATTTTTGGAATACGGACAAGTAAAAGTGAACGGAGGGAGCATATAATAACAGGAACTAGAACCCGAGTTTATCAATAATTGATGGAACAAAAGTGCTACTCTATTACCTTATTACTATTTTGGAACAGAAAAAAACACTGTCGTTTTGTGCTCTATCTAACAAAAAATCAATTAAAAATGAGTCAAGGGCCAATTGGGGTTAAACAAATAGTACCTAATTTCATTACGTGCAAGAGAGAAATGCTGTTTTGCTGCCTCTCAGTGTTGTCATAGCAGCAACTGTAAGTTTCTTTTCCCTCTATTTTCTTTTAGAAATTAAAAGTGGTGTTGATATTTTATTGGTTTTGTTTTTGAGAATGAAATACTGTGCATTAGATATTCATTGAATAAGTGAATGTGATTGTGTTTTTTGTGCTCCATACTTGTCAAGGAAATAACAGTCACTTAGCTTGTAGATAATGACATAAACGAATATTTTTACTATATACAAATATCACATTATGGGTGTGTTTATTTTAATCCAGTGGGAGTGGAGGAAGGGTAGAGTGTACAGACAAGAGATGGACACACCTTGAGAGGTAGAGAAGTTGTTTCTGATAGACCCTCGGCTCAAGGAAAAGCATATCAAGGCAGATGTTTGGTAAGCAAGTAAAAGAAAAATATCCCAAGAGCATTTATACGTAATCAAACATAACACTACGGGGGTGGGATGGGGGGATGGGATGGTGAAGGTGTGAGGGTTGGGTGGGCGGGGAGGAGATAATGAATTTGAAATGTCACTTATAGAACTTGTTTTCCTGTGTCCATTAGGGAAGTCATTTTTCTCATTTTTAAGGAACTCGTTTTTTTAGAGAAAATATTTTCCGGAACAATTTGACCAACCAAACATGAAAAAATTGAAAAACATTTTTTAGAAAATGCTTTCCCCCACACGAAACACACCCTATGCTTTTCCTAAGATTCTCATGTGTAAAGGGCAGCCCGGTGCATAATGCATTTTGCATTCACGTAGGGTCTGGAAAGGGCGTATTCTAACGGGGTGGGATGTTGGCAGTTTACCCTGATGAAACCATGTTGATTCCATTGTTCGAACCCGTGACTTAGCAAAGGCGAATGCAGCCTTGTAGCACGGGTTCATCTGAACTCAGCACTTTCCACGCAAAGTATAAATTTATGCATAAGAATTCACTAAAATTGTAACAAATACTGTACTAGGTCTGAACCCATAATTAAAATATTAGGTTTGATGCTAAAAATTTTAAAGGTTAAACCTGTGGATTTTAAATTTTGTTCTACTTATAGGTCACGTGGAGACAATTTTAATGTTGCTCCAAGGCTCCCATTCTCATGTCTGTCATGTGTAATAGTAAGTAGTTTATTTTGCACTTTTTCAAACCCCTTTCCCTCTTGAATTTTGATCCCTTTAAATATTCTTCAGTAGAGTGGCGCAGAGAAAGTGTTAATAATCTTTCTATCTGGCCTCTATAATTGTAACTAATAAATGTTAAAGCTTCTGGGATTAAACGTAGGGAGTATCTGTTGAGTTAAACTACAAGTCTACAACTAGTGGAACTAAAATACTTGGTGCTGATATTTTCTTTTAGGCTTGAAACAGATTAATGCAACATCTTCTTGGTCAAATAGTGAAGAAAACTCCAACGAACTCAACTAGAAAAGAAAACAATCTTTAAAGCACCTAAAAGTAAACAACCAGGAACATGTGGTTCATAGTTGATGCATCAGATTCTTAACAGTGTTTCATTTGTATTTCTTTTGTGTGCATACGACTGTTAGATTGATCTTATCACTAAATATTTACTTTATGATTCAGTTTCAAAATTCAATGAAGAAGTATTTTCCCAAGTACCAAAACCGAGTTTGACGCCTCATAATCAACCTAACCAGGAAGCAAATGTCAACCAATTAGAAGAACCATTGGATTCATTCCAGATGACTTCTTATCAAGTTAAGCATGAGGATCAGGTTCGCTTAGCTGCTTCGGTTGATGTGGTAAGACTTCTTATAAAACAAGGAATGTCATTTTGGGGTTATGATGAATCTGAATCATCACATGACAGGGGTAATTTTCTTGAAATTCTTTCATGGTATGCGAAAAGGTCCGAGGACGTTCATGATTTTGTATTGGAACATGCTCCACAAAATGATCAAATGACTTCTCCGATGATTCAAAAAGATATTGTGACTGCATGTAAGATAGAAACAATTAAGGCTATCATAGATGAATTAAACGGCGACTACTTTGCCTTATTGGTTGATAAATCTTTTGATGTGTTGCACAAGGAGCAAATGACTATTGTTCTACGATATATTGATAGAAGGGGATTTGTGATGGAGCGTATCATTGACATTGTCCATGTTCAAGATACTGGTGTTTTATCTTTAAAGAGGGCAATCGTTGATTTACTTGCTCATCATTCCTTGAGTCTATCTTATGTGCGTGGACAATGTTATGATGTAGAGAGTGACATGCATGATAATATCAAAGGTCTTAAGATGTTGATTAGACAAGAAAATAGATCGGCTCATTCTCTTCACTGTTTCGCTCATCAACTTCAACATACTCTTGTTATGGTTTCTGCACAATGTGTTCAAGTGGGGCAACTTGTATTATTGGTTTCAAATATTATGAATGTGTTGGGAGCTATGGATGAATTCCAAGTATCTCAACGAGAAAAAATTCGAGAGGCATTAGATATGGGTGAGCTTACAACTGGTAGGAACTTGCTACAAGAACTTGATCTTATTAAAGCTGGTGATATTAGTTGGGGATCTCACTACAAATCTTTTAGCAATTTTATCCTTTTGTTTGGCTCCATTATAGATATACTTGATGCTATTGTTACAGATGCACATTCTTTAGATGAAAGAGCTAGGGCATCGGAATATCTCAGAACTAGTCAAACATTTGAGATTGCTTTTATATTGCACTTGATGAAAGATGTTTTAGCAATCACATATGAGCTTAATGAATCCTTACAAAAGAAGGAGGAGGACATTGCAAATGCTATGCTACTTGTTGAAATAGCAAAGGGAATGTTGCCAAAGTTAAAGGACAATGGATGGGATCCCCTTATTGATAAGGTATCAACATTTTGTATCAAACATAACATTTTGATACCTAATTTTGATGAGCCATATGTTACCTTTGGAAGACGACGTAAACCTGCCGATTATAATGTCTTACATCATTATCATGTTGATGTGTTTTGTAAAATTGTTGATTGGCAACTTCAAGAACTTAATGATCTTTTTGACAAGGTGACAATTGATTTGCTTCATGGAGTTGCTTGTTTGAATCCAATTGACTCATTTTCTAGTTTTGATATTAGGAAGGTAATGAGAATGGCCGAATTATATCCTGATGACTTTGATGAGTTTAGTATGGGTGCTCTTGAGAATCAACTTGCGACTTACATTATTGATGTTCGTGATATTGATGAAAGGTTCTCCAATGTAAATGGACTTTGTGACCTTTCAAGAAAATTAGTTCAGACAAAGAAGCATCTAAATTATCATCTTGTATTCCGCTTAGTGAAACTTGCCTTGCTTCTACCAATTGCAACTGCATCCGTTGAAAGAGCTTTTTCGGCCGTGAAGTTTATCAAGAATGATATGTTGGACAGAATGGATCATGAATTTTTGAGAGGTTGCTTAATACCTTACGTAGAAAGAGAGGTATTTGATGCTATTTCTAATGATGCTATTATAAAAACTTTTCAAGAGATGAAATCTCGTCAAGTACAATTGTAATAGTTTATTTGAGTTGTGCTTTCAATAGTAGAACTGTGTTTCCTTGACTTTATGGCGTGTTTTCTTCTTTATATTTTGAATGTCGTGGTGAAAGTTCTGCAGCTGGCACTGATATGCTTGATATGTTACTTCATAACAAACAAACAAACTAATTAAGGAAGTACATTAAACTGTGTTGTTCCATTTTTTCCTCCTTTCTTTCCTATGCACAGTCAGTTGAAATGATGCACTGGGAGATTACGTTTTAATTGGCTAAGCCAATTTTTTTTAAGGAAAATGAAAAGAACTACTGCTCTTAGGTATTCCCAAATTGTGTAATGTATCCCACTTAAGGTGTAAATAGCCTTGCCTGTGACTAAAGGACGTGAAAATAACACTTGGTCATTGTGACGAAAAAAATTGAATAATGAGTAACCCACTTATACCAATAAAAAGTTGGATTATTGTACGAATGCTAATCTCCTATTAGCCCCATTACAATAACAATTCTTGTTACTAGGTCATTGTATTTATCATTTCTAGATATGGTACAAGACAATATAAAGTTTTGTTGATTAGGCAATTACACCAATCCAAATATCCAAAAATAGTTAAGGGACTGGTTCAACAGTCAAGGTCAGGTTATACTATTCTTGCTAGTAGACTAGTCCTTTTTTATCTGCTTAAAAGCCTTCTCTAGCTGAAACAAGCTTTTTCATTTATGAACATTTCTTTGAAAGGATCATACACATACTTGTGTTTTTGGTTCTTTCTTTCTTTTGAGAAAACCATGAAATATGGAAATATTTTGATTAATATAAGACATATGGTTTGGTTGACAACTGTGGTTCATTATACTATTGAATCACTTTTTGCAGTTTGGATATATTTATGTAATGTCAAAGTTGTATATTGACACATCTAGTGTTCCCTTTCCTTCCACCACAACAGGACAGCCTGCACTCACTACCTAAAAAGGTAAATATTCAACTATGTTTCATTTTAAGTGACATCTTTTTTACTAATTCATTAAAAGAAGAATGATATTTTTATTGAAAACAATTTAACTATAAGTTCCAAGTTTCTCATTTTACCATACAAACTAAGAAGCCTTTCCTATTCCGTACTGAATCAAATATCCCCACATGATTGGCACTGAGGGAGTAATTAAAACTATTATTTAGTACTCTCAATGTATTTTCTTTAAGAAATTTAAGATATGGAAAATATTTTTCTTTTTTTTTTTTCATGTTTGGTTGGTTAAACTATTTTGAAAAATATTTTCTCTAGGAAGACAAACTCGTTAAAAAATCGGTAAAATAACTTCACTGAATGTAGGAAAAATAAATTTTATAAGTGGAATTTCATGTTGATTGCCCCTCCCCTCCCCCACCCCACCCCACCCGCACCCAACCACATAGTGTTTACCTAAATCAATATATAGATGGTCTTGGATTAATGTTATTTACCTACCAAATGCCAGACAAAAAAATGAGCCTTGCATAGAAAAGAAAAGGGAAAAATAAGTGGCTAAGTTGATTAGATTCCCAATATTAACAAACAAACCAAAAAAAAAAAAAAAAAAAAAAAAGAGAAGATAGTCATAGTTGCTTTTATTACTTGTTTTTTTTTTTTTTTTTTTTTTTTTTTTTTGGTGGATCCAGGGTTGACCCCTGGCTACTTGATCAGTTAGGTTGGTGCCTTCATTAGAGGTCTTAGCTTTTAGTACTTAATCATCATAGAAAATGTGGATACTTAGATGTTGATATAAATAACATATAAATAATCAATACAGCTATACATGATTCTTCCATAGAATAAGTGAGTAAATTAATTTGTCGGCTTTTTAAGGAAGTATTGGTTAGAATATTCCACTTGACTGTCTATACTTTACTTGACAACTTTTAAACACCGAGGAAAAATGGTAAGTATTTCTTCATTCTTAATCAGAGGTCTTGAATTCGAACTTTGATATTAAGTTACATTGATAGGGAGCGATTACGCTCAATGCGGATATTCTCGGCATGAATTCGGATTTGATTGGACCCCAATACGAATAGCAGACACAAGATGAAAAATAAAGAGCAGTCCGATGCACAAAACGTGGTAGCATTGTCCGGGGAAGAGACAGGTGATGGAAAATAAGAAAAAAAAAATATATGGCAAGTTTCTTCAAAGTTAAAAACATAATTAAGAATCTCATTTAATCGGAATGTTCCCTTTTATGGATGACTTTAAATTTAAAAATGCCTTTTTTATATACTTTTAGTCATGTTGATGTTCTCACTTTATACGCTTTTAATGGAATTTTCGTACTTTACTCTGGAGTAACACAGGGAGGATGACAATGGAATTCTTTTTTAATTCTAACAGAGTATTTTGAGTTGTTCACCTAGATTTTAACTTTGTCATAGAGCTTCAATTTCTCCTTTTCTCTTTCGTAATAGCTAATGCCTAATTGGTCCATTTATTTATTTTTTAATTTAAAGGATTTGCATGCACTCAGGGTGTGTTTAGTATAAAAGAAAAAAAATCACGGAAATATTTTGCTGGAAAATAAGTGAATTTCATACTTATTTTTTATGTCTGGTAAATAAACAAACATTATTGTTTCAAAAGCAGAGGCAGTTCCAAAGCTTTACTTATACATTCACAATAACCAATAGTTTTGTTCACTATATATCCATTAAAAAATTCACTAAACATATATAAATATTTGATTGTAAACTCAGTTAATATTGCAAATTAATTTAAGATTACTCTAAGAACCCATAAACTTCAAATACTGAATTCGCCTTTGTCCAAAAGCATTTATATATAATCTAAAAAAATATGACGAGGATGGGGTGTAAAGAGAGTTTGGATTTTTTTTTTGGTTGGGGTTGGGGGGTCAGTGCAGGGGAAGTGGAGGGTGTGGAGTGTGGTAGTTCGACCGAATGTTGTAGGGTGAGTAGGAGACAATCAATGTATAACGTCGCTTATATCCACTCAAATATATGTTGTCCAAATGCTTAATAATTAACTTAGTTAAAAATTATAGCCCTGCAAAAATAAAATATTTGTAGCACTACATGTCAAAAACCAAAAACAAAAAAGAGAGGAAAAAAGTATGAAAATGACAAGAATTAATTTTGATGTGTGACACTTGTCGACATTACTATAAATTGTTTGTCTGCATTTTAAAGTTTTGCTTTCACTTTCCAAAGTTGAATTCCATGCAACTTTGACGCTGACACTTCTAACTTAACGGTCCCTTTCTCAAGTTACCAGAACCAACTTTCGGGAGGTTTCTCTTTTTTCAATTTGGTGTTAGATACTTATTTTGCGGTTCGACTAATATGAATGTGCGTTAAAAAAAATTCACTAATTTAGGAGTAAAACAAGGGGAGCTAGAAGTCTTGATGCGCGTTTGACCGAACCAAATAGCTTTTGCTCAAACAGTGTATTTGTGTTAAAATATTCATTAAATATATCCAAATATTAAATTTATAACTCGGTTATTATCACTTGAAATCTTATTCTAAAATTCAGAACCCACAAAGTTGAAATCTCTGCTCCTCCTCGGATCAAACACCCCTTTATCAAAGGCAACTTCATTCAAGGGCTTTAATATAAGATCTCTAATTAAAGATTGAAAAGTAAATATCATCTCAATACAATCTTTATTGATAACAACGGGGGCTTAATTGAATGAACTCTCACTCTCTTCTACTGTCTAAATAAAATATGATAAAAATATTTTCTTTTCTAAAAAATAAAAAATTTTGATTATCAAAAATCATTTTTCAAGGACATAAGTTGTATTAAAAGATAAATTTATATCACTGGTTCAACCGATGTATTAATAGAAATCTTTAAAGCACTGGAAAATGTCATCAAAATACAATTCAATTTGCTAATGTTATTGTCAATCTTTAATATTAAAAGTTTTTCCCATAAGCAAGTTGACACTTGACTTAAACAATAGTGAGTTAGTGAGTCATGATAAAATGAATAATTATAAATTTCTAGTCAAAAAGCAAATTGATAACCATATATAAACTACTCGTGTCTATCTAGTGGAGTCAATTTAAACAAAACATTATTTAAGTTATGATGTTGATCTTTTTTTCTGTTTAACTGGTTACCATATTTCTATTTTAAGTTCATATATATTTAATTAGTGTCTCTTAAACATTCAATAAATCACTCATTGCATATGAACAATTGAAACTGTAACATTGAGATGAAAGTTAATAAACCTAAAAAGTATTTAGAAGTTAAAGTAGTGTTTAAATATGAAAACATAGTTGACGTTTTGTGAATGAAAATTTGAAAAACTCCTAAAAACTTCTTTTTCAAATTTCAAATTTCATATTTCAACTTTGAAATTGAAATAATGAGTCAACTTGATAAACATATACTTATTTGAAATAAACTTTAAATAATTTCAAGTCTTTGAGCCAAAATCTATGTCCAAACGGGTCCGAGTTTTTCTAAGTTTTTACTCGTAAACTTCAAACATGTTTTCATACCCCCATCACAACTTTCAACTTCCAAACATCCTTTTATAATTTCAACTTCAAATCTTATTTTATTTTTTAATTCAACCAATTCGTGTCCAAACGCCTACAATGTTTTGGCAAATTCTCTTAGTTCTATGTCTTCTAGTAGAAAAATTGCTCCTGACAACACACACTAATGAGTTTAAATTAGATGCACCAATAATATAAATAAAAAATCTACATTATTAAATCATTTAAAGAATATGTATAAGTAACTCCACATAAAAGATGAAGTAGGAGGTAAGCCTTGAAGCAACAGTAAAGTTGTCTCTGTGTGATCTATAGGTCACGGGTTCAAACCGTGAAGCAACCACTAATGCTTGCATTAGAGTAAACTGTTTACTTCACACCCTTTGGAGTGCGGCCCTTCCCTGAACCCTACTAATGCGAGAATTGTTTTGTGCACTAGACTGCCCCTTTAAAATAAGATATGTTATCTGCTACAATATATAACATGATATAAAAGTTGTATTTGAATGAGTACTATTTATGAACCATCATGTGGTAGGATGAATAAATCCCTTCATTCTTAATCAAATACCTCGGGTTCGAGCTCTAAGTTGGAAAAAATTCTAGTAGGAAGAGCATTCCCCTTAATGAAACTTACGTAATATGAATTCAGATTAATCAAGGCCCAGTATAGACACCAGAAAGTGAACAACAACAACAGACCAGTGAAATCTCACAATATGGAGTCTGGTAGGGGTGTTCACGATTCGGTTTGACTCGGTTTTTGGTTAAAACCAAACCAAACTAATTAAGTCGGTTTTTTTTAATATTCAAACCAAACCATTATAGTATAAATTTCGGTTTTGGTTTTTTTGGTTTTGTCTGTTTTATTGGTTTGGTTCGTTTTTTGCTGTTTTTTCGGATTTTAAAAATGTATGAATACAAAGAACCTTTAAATTAAATGGTAACTAAATACAGCTTTGACGTGATCCATTCAAATCTAAGAATCTTCTTAATTATTTCATTAACTTTATTTAGGTATAGGCCTATGGCTATGGGTATAGGAATTACATAAACGTAATATCTACTTTTCATGATTCTAGTTATCTCCCTACATATAGCCTTTTGATATTACGTGTAATTCTCAGTGAATTTTTGTTAGCCAGACTCATCTTGTTTATGAAGCATTGAGAAGAAAGCACAAAAGTTAAAACGGAAAATGATAAACGTAAAAAGACAAAGTCATCTACCAAATCTTTTTAAATTCCAATTGCCATTTTCTTCCCTTTAATTTGTTACGAATAAAATGCTAGTTTATTAGTAGTAATTCAGATGGCATGTAAAAGAGGGAATTGCAAAATTGGATAAGGGGAAAAATTTATTTTACCTTTAGCAAATTTTTATTTTATTTTACCTTAAACTTAAATGGGCTACACTTTTCTTTCTAATTATTTTGAATTTATATTGGACTCGGGGTTCTTTAAAATTTTGAAGAAGATATATATATATATAATATTTTAAATATGTATGTATTTATCGGTTTGGTTCGGATTTTTTTGGTTTAGCATCAAACCAAACCAAATGTTATCGGTTTTTTAAAATTTAAAACCAAATCAAGTCAAACAAAGCCGGTTTTCGGTTTATTAAGTCGATTTGACTCGGTTTAATGGTTCGGATCGATTT
Organism: Lycium ferocissimum; assembly: GCF_029784015.1. Taxonomy (NCBI): domain Eukaryota; kingdom Viridiplantae; phylum Streptophyta; class Magnoliopsida; order Solanales; family Solanaceae; genus Lycium; species Lycium ferocissimum. The sequence continues at coordinate 49,578,105 of NC_081348.1, read as the reverse complement.
TTCGGTCTCATTTGAACACCCTTAGTAAAGTGTACGTAGACCTTACCATACTTGGAAGAAAAAAATCATATTTATAAGAGATAAGGAAATTACAAAACAAAACTATTACTCCCTCCGTCCCAGTTTATGCGGCTCATTTTTCGTTTTTGGTTTGTTCCAAAAATAATTTCACATTTATATCTTTAGAAGTAATTTAATTTAAAATTTCTCTCTTATCTTTAATGAGATAATTTACAATTACACAAATCCCTTAGACTTATTTTGAATCACAAATTTTAAAAATCATCTTTTTTCTTTTTTAAATTTTCTGTCTAGTTAAATGGTGCCACATAATTTTTTATAGAAAGAGTAGTATGTAGTGTATGATATACTCATTAGTTAGTAGAAATAAAAACACAATAATCTTGGCTAAAGCCAGCTCACCCCATTGTATTTGTCAGGCCGGATCATTTTCCCACTTCCTCCACACGCGCCGATTCCGCGCGTTCACTTGTATCCCCAAATGCCACGTTGATATCGCAACCGGTTATCGCCGTTGACCAAAACCACTTCTCCGGGTTTATCCGGTAAAAAAACATAGATGAATTTACAGTACCTTATTCTTAAACAGCCTCAGGTAATTGTACGTCACGATTCCTGACTTGTACCTTACGTGGTCGTTTGGTTGCTAGTCAAAATAGTCCCGGGATTACAATCCCGGGACTAATTTATCCCATCTATTGGGATTATTTTATACCATCTAAAAGATGGTATAAAATAATCCGATAAAGATGAGTTAAGAAGGTATAAGTTGAGTTATTCAGCTAATTTTTATACCGCGTTTGGTACAAGGTATAAAATAATCCCGGATAAATCTATACCTTATACCAAACGCCAGATAAAATTAGTTACGCAAGATAACTCCATCTTATACCCTGAACCAAACGACCCCTACAAGGTAAAATTCAAGTCTTCAGCGGCGTCACTTTTTTTTCAAGTAGTAGTCGGATTTTCTCTCTGCCGTACATATACATACAATAAAATATATCAAAAAATTACAAAAATAGCCCTTATCTATGTTGTAGGTTCAAATTGTCCCTTACACTTTGTTTGGATAGTTGTTACCCATCGTTTGATAATGCACATGTGCTGTATTGTATTATATTGTATTATTTTGTTATCAATTGAGCAGTTTTGATTTTTTAAGTTTGCTAAATATTCGTTTTTGTTATTTTTGTTTTCATGCTGCTTTGAATTGCAAGTCCTTACCTTTTTTGTCATGCTTTCTCTTGAGTCGAGGGCTTTCGGAAACAGCCTCTCTACCTCTCAAAATAGGATTAAGGCCTGACTACACTCTACCTTCCCTAGCCCTCAAGTTGTGAAATTTTCCTAGGTATGTTGTTGTTGCCAAAAGTGAGCATTTTTAATCTCCATCAAATATTTACCAAACTTGTTTGAAAAACATAACCATAAACAACAAAAAATTCAGTCAATATTTCATAAACACCAGCCAAAAAAAAATAAAATACATCGGACACAAAAGTTAAACTAAAAATAAGAGAAATTGCTCCTCAAAAGGTTGGGACCAAACTCTAGAAATAGATGAAAATTAACATAAAGTACAAAATACATACTTCCAAATGTGAGTTTCCATTAATTATTTTCTATATATTCATAACGGATATTAAAAGTGTTCACTTTTGACAAACTTAAATGGACCAGAACTGGACTATTTTGAATCTATTATTATCCAAGATAAGGGACCATCTTTCTCATTTTTTTCTAAATATATATATATATATATAGGTAGAGAGAGAAACAGAAATGGCGGATGATGAGGCCTAGAGAGAGAAAGTTTGTCCATTCCTAGAGAGAGAAAGTGAGATATATATTGGCCGCCTTTTACAGAAGAAGAAAAAACGAAGCTACAGTATTTATTATTATCATTTTTTGTTCGGTGTGGAGAAGAAAGAGAGAGAGAAAAAAAAAAAAAAGGATTAAAAATTTGAATTTTCTCTCTCTTTCTAATTTAGGTTTGTGATTTTATTGCAAAAAATATTTATAAAAGTTTTGAATTTAAATCGAAGGATCTTAGGGCTTAAATTGAAGTTTTCTCCTATCAATTTTGTGCTTAATTAGGGTTTATTGAATTTTAATAGAGAGAAATGTTGATTGGAAATGCATATTATTGAGAATTTGAGAATATTAGAGTATTAAAGGATTTTGCAAAATATTTGGAAGTGTTTTGAATTGAATCGAAGAATCTGAGGACTAGAATTGAAATTTTTCCAATCAATTTTGTGCTGAATTAGGGTTTATTGAGTTTTGATAGAGAGAAATGTTGATTGGAAATGCATATTATTGAGAATTTGAGCTTCGATTTGGAGAATTTGGAATATTAGAGTATTAAAGGATTTTGCAAAATATTTGGAAGTGTTTTGAATTCAATCGAAGAATCTGAGGACTAGAATTGAAAATTTTCTCCTATTTATTAGGGTTTTTGAATTTTTAGTAGAGGGAAATGTTGATTGAAAATGCATATTTGTTGAGTATTTGAGCTTCGAGTTGGAGAATTTGGCAGATTAGAGTATTAAAGGGTTTGGAAAATATTTGAAGTGTTTTGAATTGAATCGAAGAATCTGAGGACTAGAATTGAAATTTCTCCTAGTTATTAGGGTTTTTGAATTTTAGTAGAGGGAAATGTTGAGTGAAAATGCATATTGTTGAGTATTTGATCTTTGATTTGGAGAATTGAGAATATTAGATATGGATGTTGATTCTGATCACGATCCAACGGTTCAGAATGATAGTTCCACATCGGAACAGCAACTTAATGATGAATCATCATCATCTTTGCAACACCAACATTTACAAACTCAACATCAAAGTAACAGTAGTAATAGTACTAGTAGTAGTAGTAGTAGTCCGGTTGTTGTGGGGCCAAAGTGTGCACCGATGTATTCTGTTGTGCACGAAGTAATAGAGAAAAAAGAAGATGGTCCAGGGCCGAGGTGTGGGCACACGTTAACAGCTGTACCAGCTGTTGGTGAAGAAGGTTCGACGAATTATATTGGTCCTAGGCTTATTCTATTTGGTGGTGCTACTGCTCTTGAAGGGAATTCGGGTGCTTCTGGAACCCCGTCGTCTGCTGGAAGTGCTGGAATTCGTAGGTTATCCAACTTAATTCATCTGCACAACTGATAATTTTCTTATTAGTGGTGCTGATATTATTGCTTATCGACTGTTTGGTTTGTTGTATAAAAAATAACATGCATTTCATAATTTGAAGTAGTAAGTAATAGGGTGTATGAGAATAAGAATAGTACTCGTATTGTTAATGTCATGATTTAGTATGTATAAAAATAGTACTGAATAGGGTGTATGAGTGCTGGGATTCGTAGGTTATTCAACTTAATTCGTTAGCAAAACTGAAAGTTTCCTTTAAAAATTGTTAGTTCTCTAAACTGGTGGATTAGGAGAGCATGGAGATCGAGGATTAGGGGAGACGGTTAGTAGGCAGTCGAGCGTTTTCTCTATCCGTTCCCTTTGCCAGTATTGGTATTATTAGGACTGTTGTTTCTTTTACTTTGATTATCCTTACTATTTTTACTGTCAGTACTTTTCATTCTTCATTATTTCCATCATAACCTTTGACTCTTGCATTTCTTTCAAACCTATTCTGAAAAATATTTTTCTTAAGCCGAGGGTCTACTGGAAATAGCCTTCCCTACCCACAAAGGTAGAGATAAGGTCTGCGTACACCCCACCCTCCCCAGACGCCACCTGTGGGAATATACTGGGTATGTTGTTGTTGTATACTGTTGTTTCAGGCCAGCTTGTGATCACCTCCATTATTCTACGCATACCTGCATCTGTCTACCATTACGGGGTCGTTTGGTTCGAAGACAAGTTATGCTGGGATTAGTTGTGCTTGCATTATTTCTTATCGACTTGTATTAAAAATAACATGCATTGCATAATTTCTCGATAGTACTAAATAGGATGTATAAGTATAAGAATAGTATTGGTATTGTTAATGTAATTGTTTACTATGTATAAGAATAGTACTGAATAGGGTGTATAAGTAATACCTGTAATAGTTGTACTGGACTTAAATTTGCAACCAAACATTGTACTAAAATTTTATACCAGCACTGTTCTCCCTAATACACCTTACCAAACGACCCCTATAGGTATTGGGTAGCTATGCCTTCAGCATCTAGGCTGTTGTCTTTGCTGGGATTTGAAACCGTGGTCTCCTTGTCTTCGTTCTAGCTTCATCCTTGTTAGGGCATACCCTCGGGTGTGCTAGTATAACTGAACCTATGGGTTTTAAATTTAAAATGATTTATCTGAGCTTTCGTAATTAATTGCAGGCTTAGCAGGGGCTACTGCTGATGTGCACTGTTATGATGTTTTGACGAATAAATGGTCTAGGTAAGTCTTAATTGTACCAATTACAAGCTACATATTGGTTTTTGGTGCTTAGTTAGAAGGTTGAATATGTGATGAACTTCACAGGATTACTCCCATTGGAGAGCCACCCACACCAAGGGCTGCACATGTTGCTACAGCTGTGGGAACTATGGTTGTTATTCAGGTTTGTATCGGCTGATAACTTTGTTGTTTGCTTCGTGTATGATAATCTCGTTCAGCTACTTAAGATGCTCTATTACCAATCCATCGCAGGGTGGAATTGGTCCATCTGGTTTGTCAGCTGAGGATCTTCATGTTCTGGACCTTACTCAACAACGGCCACGATGGCACAGGTTAGCACTTTTGAAGTAATGTCTGTAATTGTTAAGATGAATGTTGCCTGTGTGAAGATACATGAACCCATGAAGATTTTGTGTTAAGTACTACTGAAATGATTTTGATCTTATCAGGGTTGTGGTGCAAGGACCTGGTCCAGGGCCACGTTATGGACACGTCATGGCTTTGGTGGGGCAAAGATATCTCATGGCAATTGGCGGAAATGATGGTTAGTCTGATGACTAAGTCAGATCTATTTCTTTTCAGCAATGACATAGTTTAGAAAAATCTAAATCATTCCACTGTTCAGGAAAACGGCCCCTAGCGGATGTTTGGGCTTTGGACACAGCTGCCAAGCCATATGAATGGAGGAAGTTGGAACCGGAGGGTGAAGGTCCACCTCCTTGCATGTAAAGTTCATATACTCTCCCTTGAGGATGTGTGCTGTAATTTCTTTGTTACCCAATACGTTATCGTTTCTCTTGATTGTATTTATTTGCTTATTCAACATTCTATACTTTAGAAGGTAGTGAACCTCAAGAATTACTTGTACATATCTGTAAGTATTACGTGCCATAAATAGTGTCAATGAGGCATTGTCTGTTTGGTTAGCTTGCAAATTATGTGTATATGATCTGATTAGAGAGTGTATCTGATCTGTTATATGGAAACTCGTTTATCCTAGAGCTGTATCTGTGGAACAGTGTTTGCTCATGCTAGTTGGAGATCAATGCAATAAATATTTTTAGTTCCCGAAAGTTTAGAAATTACGCCCTGGAGGTGGTTGTAGAAAATTATAAGTTTGCAATGTTAAGCTGTCTTCCTTTCCCAGACGCAGTTCTTCACAACTATATTACCTGTACTCTTCTTTTACTTTCACTGCGGTAGCATTGACAAAGTATTACATCTCTGCTTGGAATTGCTTCGCCTAACTCATGTTACCCAAGAGGTGGCAGTAAATTTTAATATGAAAAATATGTTGGGTTACTCAATAAATAGTTAATTAACACATTCATTAGCTGTTTCCTCACACGTCTCGGGAAACAAGGCATTACTGAAGTGCAACTGCCCAGCAACTCAAAAGTTTGATGGTTTCCTGTAGAGCGCAATGTCGGCTTTCTGTTTGTAGTTTTGCTGAGGAAACCTACTGTTTAGACTATTTTAGAGAAAGACATACAACTTTGCTGGAAAAGAGAGAATACTTGGAATTCTCACATCAGCTTTTCCTAGAATGATTTGGTCCTTATTTTTTAAGAGGTAGATATTTTTAATTCGTTGGCAAGATATGTTGTTAGAAACTAACTTCAAGGTGTTTTGAAGATATGCCAGGGCCAGTTCTAAACTTAAAAGTCATTGCCTTAGACAACTCCTTTTCTGGTACAGTTAAGTTTGTATAGAAGGGATAGAAGATTGGATTTCTTTTATGGAGAATCATATTTTGATGTAGGTGCTCTACCTTTTGGTATACTTCTTGTATATGGGATACTCTTAATGTAATTATTTACCTTATCAAAAAAAGAAAATTGCATAGAAGGGATGGAAAACCTTGTACGGATTACTGGTCCTTTTGACCTTAGCTGTTTTTGCAGTTCTTTCTGTTTAATTTTTTCCTCTCTCTTTTCTGCAATTATGACTGGTTTTATACATTAAAATATAGCTTGATTTTGCCCCTTGTTGGTGCCATCTATATAATATTATTTCCTTACTGATAAATGAACTAATATTAGAAAACTAAACATGAAATTTAACTAGATTCACGTGCTGGATTGACCAATGGCTTTCTTCTATTGAGCTCGTCTATTACTTCTTGGTCTCTAGTCCATTTCACCTTTTTCTGGTGGAATTTATTATTGCCTCTAGAACTTTATATTTGTCGGAACCCACTTGAGTAGAGCTTTTTTTTCCTTTTGTTCTTCCCTTGTTACCCTGGGAGGAGGCATGTGACCGTGCAAGGGGGCTTTCAAGAGTGAGGTGAAGTATTCGAATTGGTTGTCAAGACAATTGCTCATTGAAAAATCGAATTGCCTTTTATTTTTCCTGCAGTTTGAAATTTTGAATTGGTTGTCAAGACAATTACCAAATTCAACCACAGTTGCACCATCCAAAAAAAAAAAAAAAAAAAAAAAACAAACAAACAAATGTGTATTTAATATCTCTGTTAACATCTCATAGGAGCAGTTAGCAAGAAACTGCTATTTTCTTGTGGTCTTCTGAAGCATTCATTCACTAGAGCATAATGCATAATATCATAAAAAATAAAAGGTTGGAACCAATAACGCATAAGTGTCATACTAATTTTCTCTATAACATCTCATAGAAGATGTTATTTCTTCTGTTTACTGAAGCATTTCATGCACTAGTGCTGAATACCTCTGGAGCAAGCAGTGGAAATGTCTTTCTGTTTGCTAATGAAAGCTTGTGTGTTTGGTAAAATAACATTTTATGTTTCTTCATCGTCATCTATTTTTTCTTTTTCTTTTTGATCATCATGAGTTTCCTCTGACCTTCTCCTTCTGAAATTAGATTATTGTGGATGTGATACTAATCTGACCCAACCAATTAAGAAATTAAGCGCAATCCTAAATGCCTCTCTGTCTTGTTTAGGTATGCAACTGCGAGTGCACGTTCAGATGGTCTTCTTCTCCTCTGTGGAGGGAGGGATGCCAATAGCGTGGTGAGTCAAGCATATAATTTTTATGTTGGTATAATTGTTCCATCATATTGCTGATTGCCTTGCAGTTAGAACACTATGTCATCATGGGGTATGCGTGTTTTTCATAGAGAAACGAAGGCAAATGGTGGTGCTATGCTTTAGTAACTGGTCAATCATTCTTATTTTTTTTCGTTGCCTTGGTTATTCGCAGCCTCTGGCAAGTGCTTATGGACTTGCCAAACATAGAGATGGGCGTTGGGAATGGGCCATTGCCCCTGGCGTGTCACCTTCCCCCAGATATCAACATGCTGCAGTAAGTGTGTGTTTTCATCTTCGTTAAATTGCTTCTTTCTGGAAGAGATTGTAAGGGAGTTATCAGTTGTTTCTGGTAACCTAGGTTTTTGTTAATGCTCGGCTGCATGTATCTGGAGGGGCACTTGGTGGTGGACGCATGGTGGAGGACTCATCCAGTGTAGCGGGTATTTCCTTTATGCTGTTTGTGTTGATTGCTTGTTTAGATAAACACTTTCAAGATTTGTTTATATCTTTTAATTTCACTTTGGTTGGGTGTTCGTCGTTCTCTCACACCCATGTTTCTTCTTTCTTCCTTCTCTTCTTTTGGCAGTTCTTGATACAGCTGCAGGAGTGTGGTGTGACACAAAATCTGTTGTGACTAGTCCTAGGACTGGCAGATACAGCGCAGATGCAGCTGGTGGAGATGCTGCTGTTGAATTGACGAGACGCTGTAGGCATGCAGCTGCTGCTGTTGGGGACTTGATATTTATCTATGGGGGTCTACGTGGCGGTAAGGCTATAAGATATGCATGTTCAATAACTGCTTCTCATTGTTGCAAAGATTGGAAAAAGTTGATGTGGAAGGTGGCAGCATACCTTCTACTTTTCCTTCAAATAATCATTTCCCCTCTACTTGTACTTGTAGTAAGCCCCTTTAAGTTCAATCCAATGTAGGATAAAGCTTCGAAAAGAGGCTATCCTTTGCATGTAAAGCCCAACAAACTAACTTTGATAATATAGCCTGACTAAAATTAAAAAATAGACCCCAACATCTGATTTGTGTCAAAGCCCAAAGACTATGAATTTAGATCTAAACCCAAAAAAGATAAATTATTTACCAATTGCTAAACTATGATAAACATCACTAACAACAATTATGCCTCAGTCCCAAACAAGTTGGGGTCTGCTATATGAATCCCCACTTTCATTCAAGCTCATTTTATATCATCATTATACTAAATAAAATATAGGTGAAAAATTAGTTAATAATAATAATAATAATAATAATAATAATAATAATAATAATAATAATAATAATAGAAGTTCTCTAACAAGTGTAGAACCTATCTTGTATTAGAGCTGTTACCTGTATGGATTTTTTCTTCCATTGTGACTTATCTTTAGCTCAGTCTACATTGATACCAAGCATATGTAGGTCATTTGAGACAACTTCCATCCATGTGATTTTAGGCCCATTTATGTCAAATGCTAATAATTTTTCTTTGAGAGAAAAATTGGGGTTCTCAAAACTAGAGGTTCTTTAAATCGGACGTTTGTCTTCACTAGGACATAGAAGTCTCTACCTAGATTAAAGACTTCATAAAAGCCGGATGTAGTGTAAGTGTAAACATCATCTAATCCTTAATCCTAACTAGTTGGTATTCTTACTTGGATTCTTTTGTTTTTTGTTGTGCTTTTTTTTTTTTCCTGCTATGTTCGCGTCAGTGCTATTAAAGACTTGCTTGAGGCTTTCTTAAGCGTTGAAACTTGGTGCAACTCAGACTAAGCGCTTCGCCTTGCTAGGACGTGCTTTGCAATGGCATGTGCCTCATCGCCTATAGGTGCTATGATCAGGGTAGTACTTAACGATAAATGTAATGCAATTTTAGATGTTTATTATCCCTCGGGTTTAGCTCAATTGGCAGATATTGAGGGACTTGTGTCTTAGGTCACAAATTCGAATTCTGCGCCAAGCCAACTAAGTCCAGTATTTAAGTAGAGAAGGGTAGATTGGCGGGCCCATCATCCCCGATGTACAGTGGCTCCAGATGAAGTATTCGTTCATAAAAAAAAAGATACGAGACATTATGGATGTATATGTTGGGGATTAGGAATAAACAATTATTCCCTTCATTTATAAAAGAAATTTGTTTTTTTTTTTTTTTTTTAAATTATAAGTGATGGCTGAATTACTTATTAGAGAAAAAAAAAGAAAAAGGAATGGTGGGGTTCGAAGTGTAACTATTGAATTCTTGATCTCAGTTCAGAAACGAAGCTTTTTTTTAAAAAAAAAAATTAAAAACTAAATTAGAAGTCTTTAAAAAGTCGTAATTTGTGCTTTTTACAACAAAAAGAAACCTTGGTTTTACTAATGAAAGCAAATGAAAATGGCACTAAGGTATGCTAGCTAGGTGGCTGAATAAAGAACAGAAAAGTGAAGCTAAAAAATGGATCTTTTTATTCAGCACTAGGATACTTTTTGAATTCCTCATAATTCTCTGAGAACTGATTACTCATTATGCAAGTGGATGATGGTCTCTCTGGTTGAAATCAGTGAAATATCTACTTTGTCCATATGACACATGGTGATGATGAGATACATGAGAACAATTAGTTGTCTTTCTGTCCAAGACCTGCCTTTGAAACTTAGATATTGATATTCAAGTATAGAGATATTCGTGGATATCAAGGCAATAGATTATAGCTGATCTCGGATTAAATTTGTATGTTGGGATGTTGCCAGTTATGTTGGCAAATGAAGTGTTAGATAACTACCCAACTACTGCAAAGGATACTTCTCTTCCTTCTGTTCTTGTAGTCTTTTCCATGTAAAGTACAGCAAATGAGAACCTCTGGAACTGTTATTTGGATCACTTCCTGGTTTCTGCTGCGAGCGTACTTAAGCTGTTAAAAAATTGCTGATGTTTTGGAATCCTTTTATCAACAACATACCCAGTGTAATCCCACAAGTGGGGTCTGGGGAGGGTAGCGTTTACGCAGACCTTACCCCTATCTTGGCAGATGAGAGGCTGTTTCTGATAGACCCTCGGCTCAAGTAAAGCAGAAACACAACAATTATAAAACATACCCGATAACTAGGTAACATACATAAAGAGGCAGTGATATGGGATGGCATTATAGAGAAGGCAGAAAAGAGATTGACAAGGTGGAAGACACAATACTTATCTTTAGGAGGAAGACTTACCCTCATAAACTATAGACTCTTTACGTACCTATGTTATGTCATTGTTTCCTATACCTTCTGATATTCTGAAGAAGTTGGACAAACTTAGAAGGGACTTTCTTTGGCATGGTTGCAAAGAGAATAAGGGTTACAACCTGGTGGAATGGGACAAAACACTGAACAGCAGATACGTGGGGGGAATGGGCATCAAAAACCTAAGGAGACGGAACAATAGCCTATTAATGAAATGGCTATGGAGGTATAATGAAGAAGGTCAAGCTTTATGGAAGGAGGTAATTAAGTGCAAATATGGTGAATATAACCCTTGGTGTAGTAATGTTAGTTCTGCGCCCTATGGAGTTGGGGTTGGAGAACAATTAGAGATCTTTGGCCTAAGCTAGCAGGGAACACGGCTATAAAGTGGGAGATGGTAGACAAACAAAGTTTTGTGGTGATGCTTGGAACAAACAGGCCCCATTGAAGGAAGATTTTCCTCACCTTTTCAACATATGAAACAATCCTGAGGCAACTGTCAATGAGTGCTGGACTAATCAGGGCTGGGATTTAGCATTTAGAAGACTTTTGAATGATTGGGAAGTGGACAGGTTGGCCAATTTACTTCACAAGCGGACAGGGTGGCCAGTTTACTTCACAAGCTAGAAGGTTTCTCAGGCATTACCGCAGATTCAGATTCTATCAGATGGAAGCATAACAAGGATGGGCAATTTTCTGTTAAAAGGGCTTATGAAATTGACAATGTACAACAAAACAGAAACCAGCAAATTTTGTGGAACAATGTTTGGAAAAACAGAGCACCAACTAAAGTAAAATGCTTTACATGGTTGGTAGTCTGAAGGGCTTGCTTGACACAGGAAGTTTTGAAGAGAAAGGGGCAGATAATTGTTTCCAGATGTCAACTATGTGGGGAAACAGAAGAGACCAACAGTCATCTTTTTCTGCATTGTAAATTCACTGCACAGTTATGGGCTCTATTTTTGACCCTCACAAACACAAAATGGACCATGCCTCAGCACACTGCAGATCTATTGAGTTGCTGGATTAGAAGAGAAAGTAAGAGCCAGAAGAAATGGTGGAGAATCATTCCACGTTGCATCTGGTGGACTGTGTGGAGGGAGAGAAACAACAGAAGCTTTGAAGATAGATCCAATTCCATTCACATAGTTAAATGGAATTGTATTGTCTCTTTTTATTTTTGGTGTAAAGAAAAAGAAGTAGAGGAATCAGAAATTGTAGGTTTGTTAGGCTCTCTGTAAGTAGCTTTCTTTCCTTTTTCCTTCTGTCCCTTTTTGAAGGTTGCCCACATATCCTTAATGCCGAGGAATACAACATTAACAGTTTCAAAAAAAAAAAAAAAAAAAAAACATTCACGGTAACACAATAGGATAGTAAGAAAACTGAAGCAGTAGAAACAGCAAGTAGTAGTAGAAAACTAAGAATGAGCAATATTAGAATTCTAAAATACAAAAAATGACGAAAATAGTACTAATCCTACTAGTACAGAAAGGCAAAACGTGTATCTACCCACTACTAGCCTTATACGCTAATCCTCGACCTCCACACCCTCCTATCTATGGTCATGTCCTCGGTAAGCTGAAGACTTGCCATGTCTTGCTGGATCACCTCTCCCCAATACTTCTTTGGCCTACCTCTACCTCTCCTCCAACCTCCCATCGCCGGCCTCTCACACCTCCTCACCGGCTCATTGACGTCTCTCCTCTGGACATGGTCGAACCATCTCAGCCTCGCCTCCCGCATCTTGTCTGCCACGGAGGATACTCCCACCTTGTCCCGAATATCTTTATTTCTGGCTATCTCTCCTTTTATGCGATGCTATTATTTACTTGTCACCAATTTCACAGGTGTACTGCTGGATGACTTGCTTGTTGCTGAAGACTTGGCTGCCGCAGAAACAACAAGTGCAGCTTCACATGCTGCAGCTGCTGCAGCCAATCTACAAGCAGGCAGGCTTGCTGGGAGGTATGGGTTTGGTGATGAAACAGCGAGGCAAACAGTTCCTGATGCCGTTAATGATGGCTCTGTTGTACTGGGAAATCCTGTCGCTCCCCCTGTAAATGGTGATATGTATACTGATATAAGTACTGAGAATGCCATGCTTCAAGGATCTCGGTGAGTCTGCAGTTGCATAATAATGGCAGTGCCTGTTGTCATATTTTGTAAAATTCTGTTGCTGCCTTTGGTTTCTCAATTCCACCATCTTCGGTTTGCTTTGTAGGAGACTCAGCAAAGGTGTTGAATATCTAGTGGAGGCCTCTGCAGCTGAAGCTGAGGCTATTACTGCTACACTAGCAGCTGCCAAGGCTCGACAGCAAGGTAATGGAGAAGTCGAACTTCCTGATAGGGATGGTGGAGCAGAGGCTACACCAAGTGGAAAAGGAGCATCTACTTTGATCAATCTAGATTCTTCTGGATCAAATAATTCTGCCCCAACTGGAGTCCGTCTTCATCATCGTGCCGTTAGTATTCAGATCCTTAATGTTATGTCGTGCTATCAGTTTAAGTTTGAAAAGTAATAGACTGATGATGTGCCTTTAATATACATTTATAGATAGTTGTAGCTGCAGAGACTGGTGGTGCGCTAGGTGGTATGGTAAGACAGCTTTCCATCGATCAATTTGAAAATGAAGGCCGGCGAGTCAGTTATGGAACCCCAGAAAATGCCACGGCAGCACGAAAACTTTTGGATCGACAAGTGTCCATCAACAGTGTTCCAAAAAAGGTGCGATTACCTCTTTGTGCTTCAACTAGTTAGGATTAGCAATGAGAATCACAGATTGGAATTTAAGTACTTGTGATTTTCCATGCCAGGAAATAGTGAATAGGGGTGTATTTTAATGAATTGGTCCCAATCAGATTTTTTTTTTTTTTTTTTAAAAAGTAACGATGATGTCCGGTTCAGCTGGCACACACCTAGACTATTCCAGTGGATACTTGCTATCTCCCATCAGTATAGGTACCGGATAACTCTACCTACCAAAGTTTAGGCAGAGAGGAAAAAATCACCTAGTTATTTTTTTCTCTGCCAGGATTTGAAGCCTGGTTTCAAGGTTTGCACTCACTTCATTGACTACTAGGCCACACCTTTGGGTGTTGCGGTCCCATCTAAATTCCTCTGTCTAGGAAACCTGTAGGACTCTTAAGACGCTGAATGGGCACATGAAGAACAAGTGGAAACACAAGTGAATATAAGAAATTGAGTTTTATATTTTTCCCGATGTGTATCTTGCGACTTTGGAGGGTCAGAGGAAGGTGGGTTGGGAGAGGGAGGGGAGAAAGACAAGAAGAGTTCTGAACAGGAGACTTTTGGACTGCAATAAATACTCTGGGCAGTCGGCCCATTGCTATTCACAGTACTCAACAGAAAAATATGTATCCACTTAGCAGAATAACTGCTATAAGTTTTGGGGGTCTTGTTCATATTAGAACAGAAAACTTTTTCTGTTATAATATTTTCCTCTTTCTTTCTGTCTCAGCTGATCACGCATCTTTTGAAGCCTCGGGGTTGGAAGCCGCCTGTGCGACGACAATTCTTTTTGGACTGCAATGAGATCGCCGATCTTTGTGATTGTGCCGAAAGAATATTTGCTAGTGAACCTACTGTTTTACAACTTAGGGCTCCTATTAAGATATTTGGTGACTTACATGGGCAATTTGGGGATCTCATGCGTCTTTTTGACGAATATGGTTCCCCCTCGACTGCTGGGGATATTGCGTAAGTGCCTTGACAATCTTGCATTTCTGTATTTTAGTTTTTGTTAAAGAGCGTCCTTTCGACACTATGTCGTCTAGTCCTTGTCGTGATTGAAATTGCTGAAATTGTAGCGGTTTCAGTGATTCTTTTTCTATTTTGTTGTCTTGTTGGGGCTATTGGAATGCTGATGTAATTTTTTCTGTTGGGGCTATTGGAATGCTGATGTAATTTTTTCTTTGGTACTGGGTACTTACATCGAAAACTAAAGAAACTTTGTTTGTCATTCTCATAATCTTAAATAAGCACTTGTTGAGGTTATTATTACTTACCAGTTATTCCCAAAGAGGTATAGAAAAAGAAAGGAAGACTGTAAGGGGAGAGAGAACCCCAATTTCGAGTTTTTCCCATGAAGTCTAAGATGAGGGAGGCCAGTCTTGCCAAGCATTGTGTTCAAGAATGTACAAATCTAACGAGGACATTAGAGGGCAAGGAAATAGCTAGGATTTGCTTACATGTGCCAGTTTTTCCAAGCTGTCCAACTGGATATAAAGAAGAGTTGCTTTTTAGATTTTCGTGAAGTCCCAACTCCTACAGTATTAGACCTTGTCCTTGTTGAGTGTACATGCATGTCTTTTATCGAAGCTTGACAATTTTATTCCTTTTTATACGATCTTAAAGGTCAGTTTTAACTTCATGGCTTCATTAGTATGAGAAACCCTGCATATGCATGTGCATTTTCCTGTTCACATTTTACTTTTTTTAGTTTCACGATTAGAACCTGTCTGTGAGGGAGAATGGAATATATCCTTTTATTGTCCTTCCATCTACTCAGATTTCCTGTTTAGTCCCCATCATCTTGGACAATTTCGATTTCTGCTTCTGTCTCTTCTGCACTGTTCAACATGTTCTTCCTTATGTTTGTTTTCTACATCTCTCTCTTGTTTCTTTTAAATTTAATGTTGGTTCAACTAAAAGTTCTCTTTCATAATTCTTTTACTTGAGGTATCCTACTAAGATGAATATTCTCAATCCTTCTTTTTGGTGTTTTCACCATTTTTGGGTTGGGGCAGGGAACAGTACAATAACGTAAGATGATATTGTTTGGTGGATAAAAATTTGCCAGGCCCCTTACGTTATTGGTTGTATTCTTGTTACAGAATCATTGGGAAACCACAGATCCATCCATCTAATATATCAAATCACATGCGGATCCTATCATGTAGGCATGTGATGATGTGAATTCATTTATTTCTATACCATTCAGTCTGTTCTTCTCTATATATTTTGCTCGAGCCTTCTCTTCCATCATTTTTGCTACTTGCATTGCTCCACTTTGCTGTTACTTATCGAAAAAAGAGAGGGAAAAATGACTTTTCTGTTTTATTTGTATTGTTGGTATAATATACAACTATATATAGGTGATTATGTAGCCTAGTATTTTTCTGACAGATTCCCAACAACACCCCCCCCCCCACCACCCCACCCAACAAACCCCCCCCAAAAAAAAAAAAATGTTTGCTGAATGTTGTAAATCAAGTTGAGATTTACATTTTACCATGACTAGTGAATATATCCGTTCAGACTGTCCATTATAAAACACTTCTTAGTGGGGATGTTGCAATGTGTGTCTTCTTCTGTTTCTCTCTGTGGCTTCTTCCGATTTTCATAATTGATAGTCAAATTGATCTTTTTCCAATTTCGATGTGCAGTGTTAAGTGCTTTTCTTAGTTTAAAAAATTTCTTTCGGTGATGCTCACTATGTGTAATTGCCTATTCAGGTATATTGATTACCTCTTCTTGGGAGATTATGTTGATAGGGGCCAACACAGCTTGGAGACCATTACTCTTCTCCTTGCTTTAAAGGTACCTGCTTGGGATATACTTATGCTGTGCTTCCACTTTCTGAATTACTCTTATCGATTTGATGCACATAACTTTTTGCGTTAGGTTGAGTATCCTCACAATATACATTTAATACGTGGGAACCATGAAGCTGCAGATATAAATGCGCTTTTTGGCTTTCGAATTGAGTGCATCGAACGCCTGGTATGCTACTATCATCTACCAAATGAAAGCCCTTTCCCCTTCTAGTTGGTTGCTGATCTTCTTTATGGAGCAGGGTGAGAGAGATGGAATCTGGGCATGGCATCGGATTAATAGATTGTTCAACTGGCTTCCTCTGGCTGCCCTAATTGAGAAAAAAATCATCTGTATGCATGGTGGGATTGGAAGGTCCATTAATCACGTTGAACAAATAGAGAGTATCCAGCGTCCTATCACTATGGACGCTGGCTCAATCATTCTGATGGATTTGTTGTGGTTAGTCTTTGTCTTCTCTTTTTCCTTCTACCATTTTAATATTGTCCTATTTTCTAACATTAATTTATGCCTTCTAGGTCTGACCCAACAGAAAATGATAGTGTTGAAGGTTTAAGACCAAATGCAAGAGGCCCTGGCTTGGTAACTTTTGGGGTGAGTAATTTTCTTTACGCCTTCTTTGAGGATAGTGATTGAATTAATTCTGCATTCCACAGCTCTTAGATTTTCTTCATCTTAAAAGCTGCTATATTCTTGTTCATTTGGGTGACTTTAGTTGGTTCTAAAGACCCTGAACCAAACAAGTCAGCTGCCTCACCCCTCTCTATCTCTTGTATTAAATAACTATGCAGGCTGTGATTTCTTAATTGCTTTTCTTATTAGTACCTTTGGGCAAGTGTAGCTTCTCATCTGCAACAATCCTTGTCTTTGTTTACTGCTATTGTAATTTGTTGTACAATCTTAATTTGTCGAGCCGTGGAAGCCGCCACTGATGCTTGCATTAGGGTTAGGCTGTCTACATCACACCCCTTGGGGTGCGGGATGCTCTGTGCACCAGGCTGCCGTTTTTTCTCTGTCCTAGCTCTATTCAATAATAAGAACTATATTTATAATCCTTGAAATGATTTATCTGATTGAGTTTTTTGGGTTATTATATCTCAAAAAGTTCTGATATTTGGGATATCATTGTTCTAGCTATTGGTGTTGGATGTTTCTTTGGTCCATGAAAATCACAGGTCATTCCTCTTTTTTGCTGCCCGGCTGTCGGTTGCATGTACTTTCTATAGCATTCCTACATTGCGCTTATGTAAAACCATTCTTTACATGCAGCCTGATCGTGTGATGGAATTTTGCAATAACAATGATCTTCAACTGATAGTCCGAGCCCATGAATGTGTGATGGACGGCTTTGAAAGATTTGCTCAGGGGCATTTGATTACGCTTTTTTCAGCCACCAATTACTGTGGTATGTTCTTACTGATTTTGGATGCTCGGAAGGTTTTCAACTTTTTAGATAGCATTTTTATCTATATATGGACCCCTTTTGAAGTAAAATCTACTGCTGCAGGTACTGCAAACAATGCTGGTGCCATTTTGGTATTGGGTAGAGATCTTGTTGTGGTTCCAAAACTTATCCATCCAATTCCGCCAGCTTCATCGCCTGAAAATTCACCTGAGCGGCATATAGAAGACACTTGGATGCAGGTTCCGTTATTTTCTTCATCTTTTTTTCCCCCTTTATCTTTTGTGTTTTGATCTATGCTGGTCTCGTTAATGTATGTCTGTTATAGGAGTTAAATGCTAACAGACCACCTACGCCAACTAGAGGTCGTCCTCAAGGTGCCAATGATCGAGGTTCTCTTGCTTGGATTTAGATTTATAGTGAAGATTGTTTTCATATAATTCGAGGCTCATGCTCTAACATCTGGAATTTCCAGTGATATGTACATAGCATGACGGCATTTGGAGAGTGTCGCGGACAAATATATCCTCTTGAAGATTTAAGGCTTTGAGGCACTCAGGATCTTCCTGCAGAATGGACAACAGGCCTTCGGACAGATTCAAATCTCAAAAGGGAGCAGGCACATTGTCTATTCATTTACGTGGAAGCAGTTCGGGGTCTTCGAAGTTTTCCCTTGTACATGGAGCCACAGACATAGATAGAAGGATCGACAAGTGTTGCTAAGTTCTCATGGGATGGATAGTGTTAGGTTTTCATTTTATATATTTCCCGGCTAGTCCTATACATAATTTTTTTCTCGTTTAGGCGTATTATTTTTGTCTACGATTGGTGAGATATATATTCCTGAAATTTCGATAGATAGGCTTTCATGTATTATAGTGGGTGTTGCTTGGTGTAATTTGTGTGTGAAAATATGAAGTTTTACTAGCGCAAGGAAATGTGATACAAAAGGAATGGCTAATTATTATATATTTTTTTAGCTTCTTTATCTTTAAATGTTAAGATTAACATGAGCTGTTACAGTTGCCAGCTAGAATATCCCCACTGTAACTCCTTCAAAGCAATTTGTTTTTGTTGCTTCTTGACTGGGGTGGAACTCTGAGTAGTCATTCTGTTTAGTTTCAAACTAGCATCCCTACTCAGCCTAACGAGATACTGAGACGAAACTTAGAGACTTGAAATGTATAGATTGGTATCCGCAGACAAAAATAAAAAATAAAAAAAATGGGGTCAACGCTATTACTACAGCAGCGAACAAAAAGGAAAGAGTAAATAGGAGTAGTATGATTTGAGGCTGCTGCTCTTCCTGGAGCTTTTCAATGTGCAGCTGAGCTTCGAAAAAAAAAAACTCTCCCTCGACATAATGTTCTATGTTTATGTTTTACAATTCATATACTCAGCTGTGTGAGACATCTTACCATCATACGTTGATATTATTCTGTTAGCTACATCGTAAATACTATCACTTTATCTTGCGACTAACTTCGTAGTAAGCAGATAGCGTTTTTTTTTTACTTTTTCTTTTTCTTCTCCCAATTACCAATCCCTTCTTGTTAATTCTTTTTTCCAGATCGGTAGTAATAATGTTCACACAAACTAACCTCATTAAGATCTTGCAGGTAAACTTTTATTTCATGGACGATATTGCTATTGCTTACTGAAGATCACAACACCGGATCGTCTAACTAATTTCAGAACTGTTAGCAATATAAGCTCCTGCCAGCATTCAATAATTTTAGCTCGCTTTCAGCCTATATTTACAATCACCGTCTTCGCGGTACAACTCCCATGGCTTACCTACCTTACATGCTAGCTAAAATAAGATGTTCCAACTTATGCGCACAACTAAAGCTCAGCTTTTTTGTAAGAACATTCAATCATTCAGCCGCTTGTAATAACAATGACTGTTTGATTGCAACTATTCAGACCCTAACATGAATTCAAGAGTCACCACCAGGTATGACATGCTACCAATAAGTATTAAACTAGAATGACCATACAGATTGGATGCTTCTTTAATGTACTCACTTCAACCATTATTCAGACATATTTCTATGCTTCTATGGATGCTTTGCAAATAGAGAAGTGAAAATTTGTCATCAACAGGTAAACTTGTACATCTACTGAAGTCCATTTTTACCCGCATACTCCCATTGATTCATATATCATGGCTACAACGATTGTCTGCATAAATTTCTTTGTCTTTTTGTTCAGCAACTCTGCAGTATCGGTTAACACTCAGTGCTTGACAAAATCTGTTATGTTTTGTTTTCATTGAGGAATATTCATCCACTATACTGCACGTGTTATTTCTGTGAATAGAAATTACCAATATAAGATTCTCTTCTGACAACATGTGCATTTTTCTAACTTGTTACTAATCTGCAGTGTGGTACAATTGAATTTTCTTTAATTAAATATGTAATTGCTTTATGCTTATACGCGACTAAATATAACTATGCAGGTACACATATGAGCTTTACTCTGATTTGTGCATTAAATGTGCTCGCAACTTTTATCCCCAACTAATGTGAAACTTTATATGCGTATAGCTTCCACTTTTCTTCATGATGTAGTAGCGCTATTTGTAACCGCAACCTCGTATCTAAAAAGGATTGGCATTGTTGGAAACAGTCACCGTTGAGCCGTCACTTGACAATGCTGGGATGACAAGAGCTTAATTGTTCGTATCATATCTTGTTGCTGCTCAAGTTGGTAACTTTAATTTTTAAAGAAAAAATTGATCAAAAACTAAAATTTTGAAATTTCTTATCCAATAGTTGTGCTTCAAATATGACACACTTCTTGCTTTCTTGATATTTTATTTTTATAGGGAAAACATTTTTAACTGTCACCAAAATCTAAAGCTTTTGGTGATTTGGCTTCACTTTCTTGCAGGTTCGATCACAAAATGGAATAGAAACATTTTCAGTAATTGGAGCTAAAGATCAATCATTAGTTGGTAATGTCTTCTTTCTCCAGTAATTGCTGAAATATTGAAAATTTAGTCCACTCTATGTGGTACTCTAATACTGACTATTTTATTTACACAGGGAATAGAGAAAAAAAACTGCACGCGGCGAAGCTCACCTGGTGTAGTAGCATGAACAGCTGCATTTAGAAAAGGCAAATCCCTTATGATACACCAGATCCGGCTCGGTTATTGATAGAGTGAATAGATCTGCATACTATGTGTCATGATTCCCCCATTCAAGATAAATAAAAAGACAAGCCATTCCATATATTTTTTATAGACCACACTGTTAATAATAGCATTGATCGATAGATGCTTCCGTGCTTGATAGAAACTTCGACTGATCGCCCATAAATAACTGTGAATACTGCGTTTCTCAAGCAGTGACCACTTTTAATGTTGGAAACAACTATCTCACTTAAGAAAATTATGTAGCATAATACGATGTACAAAGACGCAGAAATTCCAGATCATTGAAGGGGAATCAAAAATGCTTGTTTTCCTATCAAGTACCTGGATGTTTTCTTGTCCCTCAAGAGAATAAAGAGAGAACCTCTCTTCCGGCCTATGTTGTAAGTTAGTTAGAGATCGAAACTGGACCTGAGAGAGACTAGACTTCTAGTAAGAGTAGGTGCGCCTTAAGTTGAGGAGAGCTTACTGCTTACTGCCATGGTTTAAGCTTTAGGCTCCATAGACGGAACTCTGTTTAGGTATTAGGGAGGGGAGGACACCACTCAGCACCGCTCCGTGGGGTGGGGTTCAATGCCTAACAAAAAGACATTGGGCCTGTGCATAGCGCGGGTAACCTCCCACTAGTTCAATAGAAACCGTTCAAGATAATTGACAACGCACATTAAATTCTAGTACTTGTCATATCACTATTTGGGGAACTACTCTTTTTTTTTAGGTGTTGCTCAGATAAAGCTTGTCTATACCATTAAAAGAAAATAAGCAATCTTTACGAGCTTCGCCAAAATTGGCTCTTAGGCAGATGCGAAGAATTACCTAGACCTTTTTTTTTTTTTTTTTTTTTTTTGTTAAGATATGAATTTGACACCTCAGGATCCTACTCCTGCTTCATTGATTACTACTTACTAGATGACACTCCTGAATGCAGGGGCGAATTTAGGATGAAAATTTGGGGCATGTGAACTCATGATTTCTCCGTAAAATTAGGTATTATACATTTTTTAAAATTGGTATAATATTATCTATTGGAACCTATAGTACAAAAATGACGTATGGTGCACTTGATTGAAGATTGAGTTATTTACCTAGAGTATTAGGGAATCAATTCCCACTTCACACATTTTTTTCTTTTCTTTTTTTTCTTTTAGTGATGAACTCATATTCTAAAAATTCAAGATCTGCCTGCTTGAATGTATTGGGAGAACTACTCTTCTAAAGCTTCCTAACTCACCTCGTCCGCCACCCTTCCCCAACCTAGCACTCCACGTGCTTTCCATACTTCCTCCGTTGCAATTTATATGATACTTTGACATTTGAATCAATTAACTTTACACTTTGCATTTATTCTTTATAAGAATTTTAACCACACAAATGTTATAGCTCTTTTTATAACCACGTGTTTCTATTCAAATCATAGTTTAAGTAGCTAGTCATATTGGGTTGTTAATTAACTTTTTAGAGGGAAATTATCAAAGAATTTGAATTGTTGGAAATTGAAAATTCTTGCCGTTAATAAATTGGTCCTTGTTAAGAAAAAGTCTGGATTTGGAGTATATATGGGAAAATTTGGCCCATAGTGGACCTTGTTGACTCTGAAAATGGGAAGGGTGAACTACTTTTTCTTTCTCTGACAACGAGTTTCATTTGACCAACTGTTCCAAGAAATTCTTGTATTCAGTATGTGAAACGCAAGAAAAAATTGATTCCAAACATCATAAGGCTTGTCAAATCAAAGAAAAAGAGAAGGGAGTTTCTAAAGCATCCTAACCTCATGACCACTCTCACCAACCCAACAGCCCACATGCCCTCAGCTTTAAATATAGTATTACGTAGTAGAGTATTCTAACCTTTTCACTTTGTTTTCCATAATTTGACAGACTTAATATAAATTTAATAAAATAAAATAAACTTTTGAAATGTATGGTTAACATATTATAATATTGAGAAAATTTCACGAATAAATATTGTTTGCACGCTGTTTGCAAAGCGTAGCTATTGTTTCTTTAATTAATGTTTGTAGCTACAAAGTGTTTGTCATAAGGTGTATTTCGTTATATTCATGTCATAAGGTGTATTTCGTTATATTCAATTCGGTTGTACATTCAAATACGAAGTATAGCTATTAATAGTAATTAATTTAAATAATGGTTTATGGTAGGTAAATACTTCTTATATGTTATTTACACCTTGTAAATTTTGCTATATTATAAAAAAAATCATAAATGACTATAGTTTGGACGTTGTTTTCAAGGCGTAGCTATAGTTTCACTAATTAGTGTTCATAGCTACAAAGTGTTTGCAATAAGGTGTATTTCGTTGTATTCAATTCGGCTGCGACTATATGTAATTCGACTGTAATCAATTCACTATATTCATTGATAGCTACTTTACACTGTATTGACCCCTTTCCATATAAAAAATGAGAAGTGTGTTAACAATCCCAACAAAATTTTCATTGAGCATGCCTCGAACTGATCAAGATTCTTGCGAGGTTGCGGTACAAAGGATTAGGAAAGAGAACAACTGAATGCTAGCATGATGTTGTAGATTCGACATGGGCAAGTTGGCTGACGAACAAGCATCATTAACCGGTAGGGTACTAACATCTACAGAAAGAAGATATGTCTTAAGAAACCAAAGATATTTATCTAAGGACGATATTGAAGACTTCAATTCTGATGATGATTAAGAATATTGTGATTTTAGTTATATGTTTAATTTATGATGATGTTGTTAATTTGAAGAATATTAGTATGTTTAGTTTTGCGTTGACTCAAGGGCAAGAATTGATGAATGTATTTTAAGTTTTTTCATTCTTTGATGATTGTATTTTAACAAGTTTGGGTTTGTTATTAATGAACAAGTTTAAGTATTTTCATATTGTTATGAATGATGCGATTTAATTATTTTGAGATTGGTATGAATGATGCAATTTTGACTACCTTCAAACAAATATGGACTTCGAGCACTTTTCAACCACTAAAACGACAATCCGAAGTTTTGCGTATCCTTGATGTGTTGAGCCTACCTTAATAATCGCACAAAAATAAGTCCGGATTGTCACACCCTAATTTTCGATAGGGCATGATGGGCACCCGACCCTTACCTAGGGCCGAGCGAACCCGCTGACTTTCGTAATACTCATAATCATACTGGGCCCGCAAAACATAACATAAGCACATACTGAAAATTTTCGGAAAACAAACATGCCTTCCTTCTTTTTTCAAATCAAATAAAATCTGTAGTCATAACAAATCTGTAACATAATGCCTAATAATGCACCGGCTTACATAGCCGCTTACAAAATCGACATATCACACACACGATTGTCTGCAAAGTCTCTAACATAACTGATACCATATCACACATATGCTCCGACTCGTCCGGAAAAATATGGAGCTCGCCAACCCAGCCGGAACATCTTCTCTAACATCA
This sequence comes from Lycium ferocissimum, assembly GCF_029784015.1. Lineage (NCBI taxonomy): Eukaryota > Viridiplantae > Streptophyta > Magnoliopsida > Solanales > Solanaceae > Lycium > Lycium ferocissimum. The sequence goes on along the minus strand of NC_081348.1, from coordinate 49,553,914 downwards.
CCTACTCAAGGCTCGCGGGTAAACCAAAGAGAAGTACCGAGTATGCAAAGCGGGAAAAAAACGAGTCATAATCGAAGTAAAGTGCACCAAACGCGAGCATAATAAGCCGAATACCAAGGTACTTACATCTGACCTCCAAATCATACATAAGCGATACAGAAGACAAATAGGATAATCAGAATGTCAAAATGCTTCGCTTTCTTTTTGAAAAACATTTCTCGTATATACGAAAATCAAACATACCACATGAGTCGACATTAACCGATTTCGAGGAACGTACGCCCATCCATATATAACATAATAATGCCGAGAACGTACGGCCCGATCCGTATATAACATAATAATCATAAACGTACCGTCATATTATCACACATCATATCACATATCATATTGTCAAATCATCACATATCACATACCATATATACACACATCGGTCAAATATTCAATATTTTACACACATACACACATACCGCGGCCGGGAACCCGGCCGGTAATATCACATTACGGCCGGGAACCCGGCGGTAATATCACATATACACATATGTAATATCACATATACACATACCGCGGTCAAATACCCAGCGGTCAATATCACACATACCGCGGACAAATACCCAGCTGCAATATCACACCACATACCGCGGACAAATACCCAGCGGCAATCTCACATCACATACCGCGGACAAATACCCAGCGGCAATATCACATCACATTTCGAAATACACATCATTTACAAACCGAGAAACCATAGTTACGTATCGGAATCATAAGTATACGAATCAACATTTCAGACTCAACAAACAAATATATAATCATATTCAGGGGTCGAAAAGGTAGTCATATTAAGTTCTTTTCAAAAATCGTTAGTACTACACAAAAAAAGTCGCGGGTACGGACGAGCGTCCACCCAATCCGGGCCCGCCTACGAAAATCATAGTCATCCTATGTTATCGAATCATTATTACAAATTCAAAAGATAAGTAAAGGCGATCGTACTTGAAATCGGAATGATAATCATATCATATCCTTTCAAAAATCGTCGGAAGTACATAAGGAGAGTCGCGGGACTCACGAACGGTGTCGACCGAGCCGGGCCCGCCTATGGAAAACATAGTCATCATACATCATGGAATCATTTTTGAGCATATCAAGGCCATCCGGTTCGTTTGTGAAAGTTACGGACGTTCGTAGTTTTTGGAATCGTTTAGAACAAAACTCTTTTTAAAACCAACTTTTATGCAACTTTTGAAATTTAGTCATACAAAAGACACAAGATTCTTTCGGAACAAACCGTGTACATAGCATTTCAAATCCAATCATATCAAGGACATACGGATCATATCTTGACCATATTAAGGATGCCAACATCACAAAGCGAATACGAATCATAAACATGTTCGGATTTTTCGAATGGAATTACCCCCAAGGCTCATAACATATCATACCTTACTCATATCTAAGACATGCCCAAAGAAGGAAAGGTAAGCCTTACATACCTTGATTGCTTCCTAAGCTAATCCAAACTCAAGTCTCGTATTCTCAAAATCTACAATCAACATCATTGGATACTAACATTAGCCATAAGCACTTAGGAATTCAATTTCATGCCATCACTTTTATCTGACAATTTCCAAAGATTTCCCCTATAAATGCAACAACCCCGAGATTTCAACCGCCAAATTCATCAACAAAGAATACCAACAAGCATTCTAACAACATCAACCATTAATTCAAAACGCACTTTAACATTAACAACCTTCTTTCGCACAATGCGACGACATTCCAATTACGTTCAAATCAACATATATAATCAATCCAACATCATTGCTCACGCGTTCAAATACCAATCCAAAACCATTTAAACATGATTCAATAATATTTCCAACAATCCACAAAATTATTCAAAACAACCCAACCAAAACATAAGGCAAACCCGAAACCTTCCAAGTCCAAGGAAATATCAACAACGCATTTCTTTTCTTCCAAATTTATAAACCATACTAACAATCCATACTTTAACAACATTAATCTCAAAAATACAAGAAACCATATTAAGATCCCATTAGGTTCCAAAAACCACATGATTTCAACTTCACTTTGAACCATCAAACCTTCATTTTTCATCACATAATCCACAACAAACAACAACCAAAATACTACATAAAACTAGTTCATTCCCTAACACACAAAACAGCCCATTTTTACCAACACATCACATACATAAATTCCATGATTTCCATCCATTTCTACACACTACAACAACACCCAAACATGCTAATACAATTAATTCATCACTCCCACACCATTTCACAACGCTAAACATCAACATCCATATTTTCATGATTTCATTCATTTCCACACTCCACAAAGATACACAAACCATGCATAACATATGAAAAGAGGATTAAAACTTACCCTTTTCCACTTTGTTCTTCAACTTAGCTAGGGTTGAGATTTGTAAGAACCAAGGATTTGTTTGCCCCCAACAACCACTTCATGTTGTTTAGGACCCTCCAATTAGTGGGAAAACTAGAAGAAACCAATTTTCTTGGTCAATTTTTGGTCCTCAATTTTCCAAGCCATGGCCGAACGGTTGCTTGGTTGCTTTCTCCAAGTTTCGATTTTTCTCTAAGTGTAGAAGATGATAAAAATGATTGACTTGGTCATCTTTTGTTACATATATAATGCTTCCATATGGCCTACTATGGCCCACACCCCACACATGGCCACATATGGCCATTTTCATGAAATAATTAGTTTCCAATATTTCACTTCTAGCCCTTAATTTTCATGAAATGCCCAACTTTTCATAATTCACTTTTGACCCCAAATTTTCCTTATTCCAATTTTACCCTTAACACTCCCTCGCCAATTGAATATGCAACTTATGCACTTTTAACAAAATCGAAGAAATTACAACCTTGTCCTTAACTTATCATGACTAACTCTGGATTATCCCAATGTCAAAATACTGGGATATAACACGGATTCAAGTATGATTAATCTATGGCTAAAGTACGTAAAAAAAGTGTGAAATGTAAACCAAAGAGAGTTTAACAAAAAGAAAAAAGAAAAAAGGGAGCTCCTTTAACGCAGTATTTTACTGTGTTAAAGGTACTTTTATACCCTTTTTTTTCTGGGGTATTTTGGTTCAAGTCTTTTTTTTTTTTTTTAAAGTCATTTTGGTTCCGCACTCGTACCAGGGTAAGTCCTACAATAACTAGGATTTGCAAATTTATGGAAAGAATTTGGCGGTCAAGTATGAAAGACTCCTTGCCATATTTGTAGGGATTAGTAAGCCTCCTACACGTACAAGGAGCGGACTCAACAAGGCAAGAACCCAAACACTACACAAATCCTATTACATGTAATTGATCGACTAGGAAAGGATTTTGTGTTAACCGAACTGTGGGGCTTCATTGTTATAAATACTAGGTCTTTCCAAGAAGAAGTTTGCGCACCCACAAAGAGAGAGTTCAGAATACTGTGCTATCAAGAGATATATCTAGCATATTCAAGAATCCAAGGTTGCGTCCCTATTATACAGAGAAGGATCAATGGAGCTGTTTTACTGAATAATGTTTTCCAGTTCTGAAGTCTAGATTTGTGTATTAGATTTGATTTATAGAGTTGTATCTTTATCCACTTTCATAGAAGCATAAAAGTAAATACAAACCATTGTAACTCCAAGTAGGAAGTTTACTACTTGGAGATAGCTTGTTAGTCAAAGGTTGGGTAGCAAGGCTAAGGTTTAAGGTTAGACTACAGAGGTTGTAATTTGTAACTCGCAGTTGGCTCATTGTTGTAGTGAAGTTGCTGGGGAAATTCTATTTAGGTCGTGATTTTTATCACCTTTTGAGCCGGGTGGTTTCCACGTAATATCATGTGTCTTTTACTTACCTGTTGTCTGTTGATTAAATTCCGCAAGACGATTAGCATAGAACATGTAGAGTAACGTGTTCCATTCTATAAGCAAAAATAAGGTACGCATAGGATAGGAAGTAGGTCGTGCAACCTAACAATTCACTAATATGAAAATTTGAGTAGTTTCTTTTATGAGTATTTTATACTTTTATGTCAAGCAAACTAATTATGACATAAACGTTACTATTAAAAGAGAAAAAGAAATAAGAGAAAACAGATTTAAAAATGACTTTTGGCCAAGAAATTAGGGAAATCATTTTTTTTTTCTATTTGGTAAAAATATTTTCCTTGAAAGATATTTTTTCGTAATCAAATACCAAACTTGTTTTCTGAAAAATGTTATTATCATTAGAAACATACTTACAATAGAAAATTTAATGTCCGATTAAGAGACGCAAAATTACATAATAGAAGAATTAAAACTGTATTTTCTTTAAAAAAGATTTTAAAAGAAACTTAAGATTCAAATCTTTAAGGACTTAGAAGTTTCTTCCTTTTGGTTTTACTTGGACTTATCCATCATCTAATGAGAACAATTCCTGCCTGGTCTTGTAAATTTCCTTTTTTCTTTTTCCGTGGACTTAAAAGTCTCCTTGATTGATTATAAAGATGGAAGAAATATTTCACATAGTCAAAGTCTCCTTTTAACCCGTGTCTTTCACTTATAAAACGGTAATTATTGAAGTTGTTAAATGAGAGAGTTGCACTGGATTTGGGCGGTGTTATGTTAATAAATATGTGGATTATTTGAGCCACCAAAAAGCTACTTGGAGTGGGGATTAAAATGAGCTAATAAACGGGTCATAACTCAATCTGCCAATTCATATGAATTTTTATCTTTTTACTCTTTTTTTCTTGTTATTTGGTTAAGTATCTATATATATAATATATCAAACAAAAAGAATATATATTAAGTATCTGCTAGCGTCTTATATACATATATTTGATGGTATCATGGAGGACTGCTTCAGTCTTTCAATGAGACACTCATAAGTCATCCGTAATACCATCGTGATAGATAAATATAATGAAGATGGTATTATGTAGGTATGCTTCAGTCCTTTTATTAGTCCTCAATGATACAATCATAATATATGAGTATATCACAATGGTATTATGAAGGAAGGGTTTTGGCCGAGGGGGTACTCGGATAAATTTTTACATTTTAGGAGTATTTTGTATGGTTTTCCCAAAAGTTAAAGGCATATATGATACACTTTAAATGGTGATTGGCTAAAATTATAAGTTGATCAAACTAACTAATAAATACATTTTGATTTATTTATGCATTTTCTAAGTATCAAATAATTTACAATTCAAGTGCTTATAAGTCAAACTAGATGGCCTATAAAAATAAAGCCCAACAAATTATAGCTATGTATTTATATATATATATATATATATATATATATATATATATATATATATATATACACATACATACTATGTTCAAAATACGATTAATATAATAAGTGTTCCGTATCTAAGACTTTATTTTATTCGTGTTTGCTACAAAAATTTATTAATACTTTTTAAAAGAGAAGATTTGTTTAAAAGATTTTGAGATAAAATAATAGCAATATTTAAGCAACTTGATACTTTCAATTTTAATTCGATTAATTTAAAAGTGTAAAATACTTATTATTTTTTATCAAATTTGATTTGGATAATTAATTCAAATTATTAAATTAATTTTACATGTTTGAAACGAAACAAAGTAGAAATTAATTTTTTATTTAAACGAAGAAATGCTATTTTTTAATTTTTTGTAAATACTTTAACTCATTTTACTTGTCATGTTGTCTTTGCATGGTTTTTTAAGGAAACGCGAATTAGAATTATAATTTGACTAATTTATCTTATTCATTATTTGATCTTCATTTGATATTAATCTCTTTTCACATTTATTAGAGTAAGAATAAAAATTAAAAAAAAGTAATTAAATTGTATGTTATTTTTTAAATATATATATTTTAAGTATATTTATTTTAGTAAAACATAATAAATATAATAAAGCATTTCTATCTACTTTTTAGAAGAGTTGGTAATATAAAGGATTTTTTTTACTCTTAAGTAAAAAAATAGGACCGAATAGTATGTTTCAGAGCTCTTCTATAAAAAAAAATAGTAAAGATATAATTTTTTTTATCAAAATTTGATTTGGATAATTCTAATTCTAATTATTATATTAATTTTATATGTTTAAGATGAAACATAGAAATTTGATTTTCTATTTAAATGAAGAATTTCTATTTTTTATTTTTTAGTAAATATTTTTTGTTTAACTCATTTTACTTGTCATGTTGTTTTTTACATGTTTTTTAAGGAAACGTCAATTAGAATTAGAATTTCACTAATTTACCTTATTAATTATTTGATCTCTATTTAATATTATTTTTTCTTTTATGACATTAATCTCTTTTCACATTTATTAGAGTAAGGAAAAATGAAAAAGTAATTAAATTCTATCTTATTTTAATATATAAGTATTTTAAGTATGTTGAAATTTTGTGCTCCCACCAATAATGGGTTGATATTATTTATAGGAATCCATCATTATTGATTTAATTGTTTGATTTTCTAAGCACTTTTTTTTAACATTGTTTGTTTTTTCAATAGGATTCATTTTTTTTTAATATTAGTTGTTGTTTAATATATATGGTAAACCACATTTTTTTCCGAAGAGTTTGGATGTGGTGGGTTCCACTTTTTTTTTTTTTTTTTTTTTTTTTTTTTTAATACTGGTGGTGTTTAATATGGGGCCACAGAAGAACTTCTATTTTTAAATTTTTAGTAAATATTTTTCGTTTAACTCATTTTATTGTGCTCGCATCTAAAACTTTATTATAATATAATACTAGAACTTTTTTTTTGACATTGTTTATTTTTTTAATATGAGATTAACTCTTTTTTTTATATATATATATTGCTTGATTTTGTCAATATGGATCTCATGTTCAAACGATTAACATAACATTTTTTCTCCGTATTTAAAACTTTATTATATTAGTGTTTGCTATTGATACGCATGGTGTTTAATATGAGGCCCACAATTTTTTTTTTAACATTGTTTATTTTTTTTAATACGGGATTCATTTTTTTTTTTTTTAGTAAATATTTTTCGTTTAACTCATTTTATCGTGCTCCGTATCTAAAACTTTAAATTAAAAGTAATAAAAAGTCCGAACTTTTTTTTGACATTGTTTATTTTTTTAATATGAGATTAACTCTTTTTTTATATATATATATTGCTTGATTTTGTCATATGGGATACTATGTTCAAAAGACGATTAATATAACATTTGATCCGTATTTAAAACTTTATTATATTAGTGTTTGCCTACCGATACGCATGGTGTTTAATATGAGGCCCACAATTTTTTTTTAACATTGTTTATTTTTTTTTTTAATTCATTTTTTTTTTTTTAATATTGCTTGGATTTTGTTCTGAGGTCAAGAGTTTGGATGTAGTGAGTTTCACTTTTAGGGGGACCCAAAATTTTTTATTTTTTTATTTTGTGGGCCTATTTAATATTTGGGGGGGGGGACGGGGTAAATCAAAATTTTTTATTTTCGGACGACGAAGAGTAAAAGAAAGAAAACTCATAGAAAATAAATCAAAAGCTATATTTGGGTTTAATTTATTAAAAGTAGTTGATAATTATCAAGTGTTTATAAGAACTTTTAGACTTTAAAGTGATTTTATAACTAAGCAACTGCGTGTTTTATTAAAATTATTGAATTAGATAATATGAAATTAGTGTAATTGGTAAAAAGAACTAATAAATACCCTTTCAGTTAAAATGACTGAAATATTCTTAAGTTTTTCATTAAAATATAAAATTTTAAAGGACTTTTATAAAGGACCATTGACGAAAATAAAATTAAAAAAATAATTAAAACTTGTGTTATAGAAAAAAGTATTTCAGAGATTATAAAAAAAATAGAGATAAAAATCATAAAATGCATGTTCAAACTAAAAAAATACATATAAATTATAAAATTATACTCCCGTCTTAAGTTGTTTACAAAGTTTAAGAACAAAAAAAGCTTTTTGAAATATTTAAAACATAATAATTTCATTAAGATTGTAAAAGTGAAATTTTGTAATGATAGGATCCACATAAATTCGGAGTAATAATCTTTTGAGGCAAACTTTGCAGACCCTGAATCACTAATTTCTCAAATTAGACATAATTTGACTTTTTCTTTCCCGTTACAAATATATATATATATATATATATATATATATATATATATATATATATATATATATATATATCATCTTCAGATGATGAACAAGAAAAAGACCAAAGCTTATTATTCATGAGATTCTTCAAGAAAGGATAAAAATTCCTTTAAATTTTGACCAATTTTCTGGAAAAGTGCCTCCTATGGTTAGAAAGAGAAAATCAGGAAAATTTGGTACTATCTTTATTTAAAAACTGTGATAATTTGTAGTATGCCCTTTTAAGCAATTGAAAATTTTCAAATATACCTCTTAAATATACCTTTACGGGGCTTTCACAATTAATACAAGGGGCATATTTGGACCGTTAAGTTGTTTAGTGGTACATTTAAGACATAATAATATTGGGAACTTTATGAGTTGTTAATTTAACGATATATATATATATATATATATAACAAACCACAAATTTTATATATATATATATTTTTTTATAAAATATATTTAGCTTTTTTTTTTTGGCCATAAGAATTATTCACTTTATTCGAATTCGTGTTTCACTTTTTTCCGAAAAAATTATGAGAATTTCGAATACAACTTTTATTTTAATACCAAAAACTCAAAAAATTTATTTTTCAAAAAATTCACTTTTTTTACTTTTTTTTACTACTACATTTCACCAAAAACTACAATTTCAAAAAAATTACCAAACACAACTCCAACTCTAACTCCAAAATTTCAAAAAAAAAAAAAAAAAAAAAAATTAATATGTATGGACAAACGGGGCCTTGGACTCATTTAATGCACGCGCATAGACTAAACTTGTTACTCCGCTATATATATGTAGTACCTAGCTCCATTCTTGAACTTGCTTAGCAACCATGACTAAACTTTGCAACTTTCAGAAACTTTCTTCCATTATACTCCTCCTCCTTGTCCTTTCAATCATTACGCATGGGAACTCTCATGAATTCTCCAGAAAACTATCGAAGAAATCAATGGGCCTAAAGAGAGAGAAACTTAGCCACCTTCACTTCTACTTTCATGACATAGTAAGTGGGAAAAACCCCACGGCCGTGAAAATAGTGGAAGCTGCCATGACCAACCAGTCGGCCACTGGATTCGGCCTTATGGCTATGATCGATGACCCTTTAACCGTTGGACCAGAGCCAAACTCCAAACTTGTTGGAAGAGCACAAGGGATCTATGCACAAGCCTCACTCAATGATGTTGGTTTATTGATGGTTCTCAACTTTGCTTTTGTTGAAGGCAAGTATAATGGGAGTAGCCTAAGTGTTTTGGGCAGGAACTCGGTGATGTCGGCTGTCCGGGAGATGCCAATCGTTGGCGGCAGTGGGCTTTTCAGGTTTTCTCGTGGCTATGCTCAGGCAAAGACTCATACTTTTGATTTCAAGACTGGTGATGCTGTTGTGGAGTACAATGTCTATGTCTTCCATTATTGAGTTTAACTTTGTTGTTTTGTTTTTTTATTGATTTGGTGACACTGCTTTTGTCAATTGTGTTGCTGTCTTTTTCATATTTGCCTATGCCTCTTGTGAAGATGCATTCCCCACTTTGAAAGTAGGAAAGTGAAGTTTCTACAATTGTGCTTCCTGGAATAACCTTATGTCTTTTATCCTTGATTTTCATATTACAGAATTCTCTCTTTTATATCGTGGTCCTTCTTTATTTCTAACTAGAAAGTTTGTACTGGAAAAATACAGACATGTCCAAAAAGATTTGATTTTTGGCTTAATACATCCATAAAAAAATCTTTTAACTTGAGTTTAACTTTGTTGTTTTGTTTATTGCTTTAGTGACACTGCTTTTGTCAATTGTCTTGCGTCCTTTTCATATTTGCCTATGACTCATGTGAAGAGGCATTCCCCACTTTGAAAGTAGGAAAGTGAAGTTTCTACAATTGTGTTTTTCTACAATTGTGTTTTTCCTGGAATAACCTTATGTCTTTTATCCTTGATTTTCATATTAAAGAATTCTATCTTTTATATCGTGGTAACTAGGAAATACACAGATTTTGAAAATATTTACGTTACGTAAGCCAATATACAATATTACACAACATTATACAACATTATACCTAGGGAAAAACATTATACATAATGTATTAACCTTGTATAAATAATAGTGTAAAAAAGGTTTTCATACATAAATATGGGCTTAATCTGCTTATACACAGTATGAGCTACGCGGCATAAATACTTTAAAAATAGACAGCGTCGTTTATAGCAAAAATCTTGATGGAAATGTAGTACAATAATTTTTGGAAAAAACATTGATTGAAGTTACCTGGGATAGAATGATGCAATTGATGATCCTTTCCTTACAGTTTTACAACATATTAGTTGGTCCCTACATAGAAGTAGTTTTCTCCCTGTAAAACCTTGAACTTCATGGCAATAGCTATTTTTCAACAATGGATGAGAAGTGTTATAAGCGCCAATTCCTACAATACTTTTCAGATTGTTGGATTTATAGAGACTCATATTTCAAGTTGTGGTGTTTGTTTTAAAAAAAAAAAAAAGGGCTTCAAAAGAATTCCCAGGATTCAGCCCCATAGACAGAAATTTATGTCAAATGCAACATCCATGGAGCCAATATGTTGCAGAAAAGAATAACGAGGGCTCGCCTTCTCTGTCCATGTCTAACTTAATATACATCTAAATAGGGTGCAACATAAATTTTGTTGCAGAATGATTAAGTTTGCTACAGATACAAATTGATACAAGTGTGAAGCTTATACTCCACGATAGCTTAAGTTCAAGCTGTAAATATCGTTGTACCAGAACTAATTGAGTACATGTGTTTAACCTCGTTTCACAGGTCTTTGAACGTAAGATTTATTGGGGTCTTCTGTTTTCAACTTTGGAGGCCGGATTTCTCCTTTCTTCACCTGCAGAAGCACAAAAAGCTTGTTCACTCACATTCTCTTCAAATCTATATACTTTCCCCTAAATAACCTTCACATAGGAAAAGTATCAAGTGATTGCAGTACAAGTGATAATCAGTCTTACCTTCTTTCCTCCCTTCATGAAGTCTCTCCAACTGGACACCTGATGACAAGGAGAATTGAAGATCAGCTACCAGAAAAGCGAACTCAATTCAAAGAACTATAACAAGACCCCAAAAGCTTCAAAGTACAGTCCTAGAAGAAAAATTATACTGACATAATAGATGATCTAAACCACTTAAGTTCATAAACAATTGTCAACAACTTCCTCATGTTCCTGAAACCGGAAGCATCATATGCTCGGCTCTTGTAACATCATACATCCTGTCTTAGCTAAGAGCTAAGATGCCCTATGATTAGCAGAATCAGAAAGAAACCAATCCCCCCCCCCCCCCCCCCCCAAAACCCTAAAAATGAAGGAATCACCTTTTTTTTTTCTGGTCATTTTACAACAAAAGCGGACCAATAAATACTTTAATCTTAGACAAATACAAGTATACACTAGATGCAACTTTCTTGAAGTAGTAATTTCAGAGATTTTATGCTAAATCACATCAAAATTCTGTTATAACCACATCAAATACAACCAGAGGATACACGATAGGTAATACCTCATGCAGAAAATGTACATAAAACTGCACATATAATCTAAACAACAATCAAGAAGCAAGACTATTAAGTAGTTAGTATAACTTTGACCACGCGGAATTATTTTAAAGAAAGAACACTTCAGATGAACAAATATTCCAAAATATATCATGGGAACCTTTTCTAACAAGACGAGCTGTGAACCAACACTAGACAACTGACTAGATATATATATATATATATATACGACCGAAATATAAGTCAGACTTTGTAAGGTTCATGTATCTGGAAACAGAAAGGTACATAATGCATTGAAAACTAACCCTCTTTTCTCTAGTTCCTTCCCACTGCTCCTCATGCTCTCGCTTTCTTTTCCACATCTCTTTTGTTTCTTCCTCATCTTTCTTCAAGCGACCTTCCTCTTCTGATATCTACACAACATCAATATATAAAGTCTCAGTGAAAATCTAAAGAGATGACAGATAAGTGAAACAGCTGGTATAACTACCCTCATTGCCATTTTTCTCCTCCTCCATTCTTGGTCCGTCAATATTTCTTTAACCTTCAACTTCAGCTGATGCTGGAATTCTTCTGATTGCTCATACTCTTCGTCAAATTTTCCCTTTAGTAAAAAAAATCAACATCTCAAATTAAGAAAATAAATTTCATGGTTATACATATTTTCCTAAACGTTCAATTAACTGCTACTAACAAACATTCCGTGATCTCAACCTTTGGGTTAGAAAACATGAGGAATTCAACAAAGTTGCACTAGCAGATAGGTGAGAGAAAGTTAGTCCAAAACACATCTAGTTAGTCCAAAACACATCTAGTTGCTTATAGTAAATCAAGGTGGCATACAAGCACAGTTTAAGGTGGTTGTGTGTTGGGCAATGATTAACACGGTTCTCAATGTCAAGAAGGTTCTCAATGTCAAGAAATAAAATGGCCATCCAAAGCTACAGAAAACATCAGGGAGACGATTCCCCATTTGAAATCCAGGGACACCAATTCCAGCTAATCAATTGACATTCAAGTTAGACAAAATCTGATGAGAAGACATTGCAGAAGAGCCTATCAGAGATAATTACCTCAGTAACCATTGATTTCAGTTTACTAGCAGTATCTTTCTTAAGCTCCTTCTTCCGCTTTGCTCTCAGCTCTTCTGTACTCATACCCAAGAAGGGAAGGTGAAACATAGAGTTGTTTCAGTCTTAGACACAAGCCATAAAAAAGATACGACAGAATGAAGAACAATATAGTTTCCACTTAGTGACAAAACAAGACTTACAATACCAAACAAAAGAAAGCACTTATGTGTTACTCTTCCCACATAAGTAACAACCAAATATACAAAAAAGAAACTTTGGACAATGTCCACCACAGAATAATACCAGAAGCAGTTTCAATCTCCTTAAAAGATACAGTGACTATGTGACAAGCAGGAAAGGAAAACAAGAGAACAAGACAAAGAAAAAGGACAACCGACCTTTTGCTGCATTAGCCTGGTTCAGAATATAATCCCTCTCCTGCGGGTTGAGTAATAACTGCTGGGCTTTTGCTAATGCTGCATATAAAATGAGATTGAATTGGATAAAAACTTTCCACGAGGAAGCGGAAAAATTTAGAATGGTGTTAACCTACCCAAACAGTAAAACAGCAAATTTATCAGAATTTCTCTCTACAAAACTATGATTAAGCTTTAAAAGACTAATTTTAACAATCAGGAAAGGCTTTAACTCCTCTATGGAACAATCCGTTGCTGCTTCTAATTCTGTCTGACTCAACATGTCTAGTACAATGTTTCTCCCAATAAACGAGGGGGAAATTCTCACTCCAAACGGCTATTTAAACTGATGTCGCACTAATGCGACAAGAAACAGCAACAGGACAAAGATTGCACATATACCTATGCAGTGTCTTCGAAAGTGGATTCTTAATACTTGACATTCTTCTTGAAAGAAAAGCCTATTACAACATTAGATATCTTTTATGAATTTTTTAACGGTGATATTTTAATGATAACAATGTTTGCTGGTTAAAAAAATAATTTGATATGCAGAATGATGTCACCTTAAAAGTAACTCAAATAAAAACAACACACTCATGTCACACGTACTCTGCCTTTACAAGAAAATCTAGTTCAATGCAAGTCTAAGTCCAAACAACCAGTTCCTATGAAGACATTCTAGTCGTATGGTTGTACAAAACAAAATTTGGTAAGAATGTGAATGGAGGAGGCTCTCTTAATGAACTCTACCTGTAAAAGTAAGTATCAAGATGATTTCATGTTTTTAAAATAGTGGACTTAGTGGTCACAGTATGAGAATTAAAAAAGCTTGTCGACCAGACAGTTTCCCATAGAAGTTTGGAAGTGTCTTGAAGAGGTTGGAGCTGAGTGGTGCAATAAGCTACTCAATGCTAAGTGGTAGGATGCCAGAAGAGCGGAGAAAGAGTATTTGATTCCAATTTATAAGAATAAAGAGATATGGAAACACCTAACAATTTGAGGTTTAAATCTTAAGACACCTTACAATTTGAAGTTTTACGCTTAAGGGAAGAAATGTTCTTGGTGGGACCCGAAGAATTTGTATGCAAGACGAACCATATACGGCGATCAGCTCAATTGAAAGAGAGGACGTGGTGGGAATACAATAGTGAGGATTCATATAGACAACAGAACTGAACTGAGATGCAGTGCTCCAAAAAATAATTGCTTAGCATGATCTTAAGTGATGAAAACTGTGAAATATTACTCTGTGCTGCATTTCATCAGCAACCACGAGTCATTAAATACTGAAAAAAATGAACTGCAAGTTCCTCGAACCAATTAGAGAGTTATCCTTGAGCCCCATTTCTTGTCTTAGTTCTGCAAGTTCATTGAACCAATTGGAGAGTTATCCTTGAGCCACATTTCTTGGCTTTGTTCAAAAAGACAAAGCTTCTGCTATAATTAACATTTGACAATGAGGTTTCTTGAAGGTAGTTTCAACAAATTCACTAAAACTACACCCAGAATTCATAATGGATAGTTATATATCTTGCAGTTAAAATGCTATAGGAAGTGCGCAATCCCATTAATTCGGCAAATTTATCCTACCAAAAAGAGTTCGGGAAAAAAAAAAAAAGAATAATCCTTCACTCCAGAAACTAACTAAAATAAATGGAATCGAATAAAATGGCACACAGAGAGAGCATCTTCCTCACCGCCAAATGCCTCCTTCGCTTGTGGATGCTTGCACTTGTCAGGATGAACAAGCAAAGATAACTGCAGGTAATTCAAGTCAACATATTAGATAACTTGACAGAATAAAGGAATGGTTTGAGTGAAACAGAAAATGTTTTGACAAATTTACACCTTGCGATACTGCTTTTTGACTTCATCTATGGATGAATCAAAGCGCAAGTTAAGATAGTCAAACGGATTCAACTTGAAGCATGAAAGGATCCTGCACAGTTTTTAAATTTGCACCCAGATTATGACAACCTAGAATGATAAAAATAAGATATAGAATAAATTGTTTTGACCAAACAAACCCATATCAAAAGAAAACACACTAAGATATACGACACACTCAAACACATTATTATAAAGAAAAAGTATAGCTTAAGCATCAATAACAATAAAGAGATAACCAGACAAGTGATAATGAGGCTGTTACAACAACCAGAGAAAAAAAATAGTTGATCCTAGTATTCTATAACGAAGTACCAGGTTAACACGAGGATCTATCGGAAACAGCCTCTCTACCTTCACAAGGAAGGGGTAAGGTTTGCGTATACACCACCCTCCCTAGAACTCCACTAGTGGGAGTACACCGAGTACGTTTTTGTTGACACTTAGAAGATGTCGAGGCTATCAAATAGCCAATAGCAAGGGCTAATTATGACTAAAAGTAGTTTAGGTATGCACAGAATAAACAGTGCCAAGTTCAGGAGGTAGTGATGTATTATGCCTTTTACAAACTATTCAATGCCAAAGCACCTTTATCCATTCTTTATTTGTTTGCATCACTTATCATCAATCTTAATGCTTCCATAACCCGATGGAATTGGACGAGGTATAAGGTACCCATTAGACTTAAATCCGTTTAAGTTGAAAAATAGCCCACGGATTTCCATTTATAAATAGAGAGAGGTGGTTCTCAGTTGATATCCATGTTATACATCCATGAAAGCAATTTCAGCTTTATGGAGTTCTTGGCCTCATCGACCATGATGAAGAGTTGTCTTCATGATTCAAACATAAATCATTAAACCCAGCATGACATCTTTATTTCTTCTTCCTTTTAATACGTCGAAGCTCTCCTCCATACTGCTTAATTTAACATCTCAAATCATCGTAGAAACATGGATTCGTTTGCCAATGAAATTAAGGTTTTTTTTATGCAATTAAGGTTTCATAAGCCTTATAAACTAATTTACTAGACTTACTAACAAGGTAAAGTATCCTACCAGCCTTAAGCATCTTCTTATCAAAGCTCACGCTAAAATTACTCGTCCAAAATTAGGGTAAAACTACATATCTCACTTGTCACAATTATACACAGGAAGATAAGAACATGCAAACAAAACCGACTAAATAATAAGGTAAAGTATCCAACCAGCCTTAACTCGTAGCATCTTCTTATCAAAGCTCACGCTAAAATTACTTGCCAAATTAGGGTAAAACTACAGTCCTTGCTTGTAACAGTTTTATTTGATCAGGATGAAACTACATTCCTTGCTAGTAAGTTGTAACTAAAGCTGTTCCATTGAAGCATCCAGAGGATAAAACAATACAAATTCACATCAATGAAGAATAGAAGCGCAATTGATGAGGGGGTTGAATGAACCTAATAAAAGGGCCATCATCAAGGTTGGACTTAGGGACTGGGGGGCGGACATTGTTTGTTTGCAAGAAACTAAAATGGAAGTCATGACTGATTGCACTGTTAGAATGTTTTTTTGTTGTGGGGTGGGGGGGGGGGGGGGGGAAGCAAGATCTGTGAAGTATGAGCCTATTTCTGACAGGAGGAATGCGGGAGGGATTCTCTTATTATGGGATGAGAGAAAAGTTGAATGTGTGGAGACAAAGAAAGGGGAGTTTTGTTAAGCAGCAAGATTTCGGGATTGTTGGAACATGGTGGAGTGGGGGTTCGGGGGAGTGTATGGTCCTGTGGGGCAGGGATAGAAGGTGATGTTCTGGGAGTAGATGATGAATGTTATGGGGGAGTGGGATATTCCTTGGGTGTTGCGAGGGGATTTTAAGACTATCAGGTATCCGGAGGAAAGGGAGTGGAGTAGGGTGATTACAAGGGCTATGGAGGAGTTCTCAGAATTTATTGATAACCAACCTCTTGTTGACCTTCCTTTGACACGTGCCTCTTTCACTTGGTCTAGATCAGAAGATTCTTCTTCTAGATCGAGAGTTGACAGATTCTTGGTGTCTGCTTCTTGGGGGGAGATGTCTCCGAACGTGATCCAAGTTCCTCTGCCAAGACTGACTTCTGATCACTCGCCCATCATGCTAGATGGTGGGAGAGGAAGGAGAGTCAGAGCCCCGTTCAGATTTGAGAATATGTGGTTGAGGGTGGCGGACTTTGGCGGTAGAATAGCGGGGTGGTGGAATAGTTATGTGGTTGTGAGGAACCCATCTTTTCGACTTGCGAAAAAATTGAAATTGCTTACGAGGGATATTAGGATGTGGAACAGGGAGGTGTTTGGGAGGGTTGACGAGAAGATGAATGAACTAATTCATGAAGTGGGTGAACTGGAGAGGGTTGAGCGGGGGAGGGAGTTGGTGGAAGGGGAAAGACTGAGAAAAGAGGAGGTAAAGAGAGAGCAAGATTCGTTGGCGTTAGCTCAAGAGACAAGTTGGAGGCAAAAATCAAGGGTCTTATGGTTGTAGGAGGGAGACTCGAATACAAACAAAGTTCACAGGGTAGCGGCGGCCAATAGGAGGATAAACTACATAGAATCGTTGGAGATAGATGGGGTAGTACATGAGGGGGAAGAGGAGGTAGGAGATGCAATTGTGGGGTTCTATGAGCATTTGTTGAAGGAGGAGACAGAATGGATGCCTAGATTGGGGGGTTTAGAATTTAAACAAATAGGGGAGGATAAAAGGGGGTGTCTAGACAGGGCTATGCGGGAAGAGGAGGTGAAGGAGGCAGTCGACAGTTGTGCTGGGGATAAAGCTCCGGGACCTGATGGTTTCACTCTAGCATTCTTTAAGCAGTGTTGGAGTATTGTAAAGGATGAGGTGTTGGAGACTATTGAGGCTTTCCAGGTTAGGGGGGTAGTTCGAGAAAAGCCTTAATGCCTCATTTGTTGTCACTATTCCGAAAAAAGAGGGAGCTTCGAGTATCATGGATTACAGACCTATTAGCCTAGTGGGAAGCATCTATAAGATTATTTCTAAAGTACTTTCTAATAGACTAAAGAAGGTCTTGGATGAAACAGTTTCTACTTTTCAGAATGCTTTTGTGGAAGGTAGACAAATTCTAGATGCAGCACTGGTAGCCAATGAAGTGGTTGACTCAAGATGCAAGCAAGGAGAACCAGGAATATTATGCAAACTGGATCTTGAGAAGGCCTATGACCATGTCAACTGGGAGTTTTTGGATTTCATTATCTTGAAGATGAGATTTGGTGCAAGATGGAGGAATGGATCAGTTTTTGTATCTCTGCGGCTAAATATTCTATTTTGGTGGATGGAAATCCATGTGGCTATTTTGGAAGCTCGAGAGGAGTGAGACAGGGAACCCTCTATCCCCTATGTTGTTCATTTTAGTTATGGAAGCTTTGAGTTGATGGATAGAGCGATGGCCGGTGAATATTTGAGGGGTTTTGCTGCTGCGGTAGGTGGCCAAAGTGCGGTGAGGGTGCCCATTTTTGTTTGCAGACGACACTCCTGTGTTTTGCAATGCTGACAAATTCCAATTATCCTATTTGAGACAAGTGTAACATCGTTCCAGGTGGCGGCAGGGCTAAAAATCAATCTTCGAAAATGCGAGATCATACCAATTGGCGAGGTGGAGCATGTCGAGGCTCTAGCACATGTTTTGAATTGCAAAGTTGGGGCTCCACCAACCACTTATTTGGGGCTACCCCTAGAAGCATCTAATAAAGACAAAGTGGCATGGAATCCGGTGATAGAGAGGGCAGCAAAAAGACTTGCAGGCTGGCAGAAGAGGTACTTTTCCAAAGTGGGGAGGGAAGTGTTAACTAAGAGCATGTTGTCAAGCACTCTTACATGCTTCATGTCTTTGCTACAAGCTCCTGTTAGTGTTACTGAGAAGTTGGAAAAAGTGCAAAGAGATTTTTTGTGGAATGGCTCAAGAGGAGAAAGAAGTTCCATTTGGTGGATTGAAAGTTTGTAACCACACCAAAATGTTGGGGTGTCTTGGAATTAAAGATCTAAGGGTCTTTAACAAGGCGCTTTTAGGAAAGTGGCTATGGAGACTTGGGGTAGAGGTAAATGCTTTTTGGAGGGGGGATTGCGGAGAAGTATGGGGTTATGGAAGGGTGTGGAGGACTAAAAATGCCCCACTTCCATACGGGTGTGGGCTATGGAGAAATATTTTAAAGGAGTGGGAAGAGTTCAACGAGAATACTTCTTTTCGAGTGGGTGAGGGAAGTAGGGTGAATTTTTGGAGTCACGGTGTGGAAACAATATTTTGAAACTCACTTTTCCTAACATGTATAGGATTTCTTGCCAAAAAAGGATGTCGGTTTTACAATTATGGAGTTTACAAGGGGGAGAAGTGTTTTGGGATTTGAGGTTTAGAAGAAACTTGCAAGACTGGGAAGTTGGAGAATTTCAAAACTTGGTTAGTTTGGTCAACCAACAAAAAATTACTATTGGTTGTCAGGATGTTTGGAAATGGGAAACGGGGGAACAACGCCTTTTTCGTTAAATCTTATTATGTGAAGCTTTTGGTGAGAGAGGAGATTGTTTTCCCATATACCTTGATATGGATCCCTAAAGTACCAAGAAAGTATGCATCTTCACTTGGTTAGCAACGAGGGGGGTGATCTTGACAGCGGAGAACTTAAAGAAGAAGAAGATTACTTGCGTTAGTTGGTGTTTCATGTGCAACGAATCAGGGAAAGATGTAGATCACCTACTTTTACATTGCCGTGTAGCATCTTCACTATGGGGGAGTTGATGAGATGGTTTGGTTTCGAGTGGGTAATGCCGAGAAATGTGCAAGAAAACATGTTTAGCTGGGCTCGTAGAAGACGGAGGAGGAGATGCAGGGCATGTGAAGTTGCCCCTTTAGCTTTGATGTGGACCATATGGAGTGAGACGAACAAGAGAGCTTTTGATGGAATAGAGAAAGATATCATACACTTGAGAAATAGCCTCTTTTCCCTTATTTCTTTTTGGTGCACCCATGAGGTCACTTTTTGTATAGATGATTGGGCGACTTTCGTAGAAATCATGTATTCTGGTAGGATTTTCTACTTTTTGGTATACGGGCTAGTTAATGCCCTTCTTGTTAATAATATTCTTACTTCATCAAAAAAAAAAAATCCATAAATATGTGCATATATATAGACAGCGAAATAGAGATGAACCTCTTAACTTCGTGATCGCCTAAATTACTCGTCCAAATTAGGGTAAAACTACACGAAATATGAACATGCAAACAAAAAACAACTAAATAACAACCTAGAAAGGAAAACAGGAAATGTTCGAATTCGCAAAGATGAAGTACTATAATTACAATGGATTAATATAACAAAAATTTCCATAAATATGTGCATATATAGACAGCAAAATAGAGATTCACTTGTTAACTTGGTTATTGCACTAAAATTACTCCAAATTAGGGTAAAACTACACGCCTTGTAACACTTAGAAAGAAAAAACAGGAAGAACTAGAATTACAATTAACATAACAAATATTTCTATAAACCTGTTAACTTCGTTATTGCGTTCAACTTCACTAACTTCAGCGAAGAATTGCTTGAGTAGTGCATCTTCCTGAGCGGCGATTTTGGCCGCCGATGGTGTATCGCTGTTATTGTCTCCCATTAAAACCGAGCTCCAGTTGAAGATCGCAAAATGTTTTGAGGCAATTTCCAGTTTAGAAAGTTGGGCTCTTTTCAATATATATATTGGGCCCGACCCGGCCCAGTATTTCAAAGGGCCTAATAAGATTCTTCAACAAATGCTAATTGTGGACTTAGTCCATTAGGCTGGTGTATGAATGAGAGA
Organism: Lycium ferocissimum; assembly: GCF_029784015.1. Lineage (NCBI taxonomy): Eukaryota > Viridiplantae > Streptophyta > Magnoliopsida > Solanales > Solanaceae > Lycium > Lycium ferocissimum. Next base: position 49,533,037 of record NC_081348.1, on the reverse strand, counting down.
GGGCTCATTCGCATAAATGATCTATTTGTGGTCTTTAATTTTTGTCCCTCAAATTTGGTCTTTAATTTTTGCTTGCCCTTCAATCCTTTCCGTGCTGTATAAGTTTAAATTTCGCTTAGAACATGTATATTACACAAGTAATGTCGGACACGGCAAAACTTTTAACACTTAACAAAATCTGAAAAATACTATACAACCACATAACTTATTTCCTACCTAACTTTTGGTCCATAATTTAATTCCTACGTGACTTATGAAGATCCCAAAATGTTTTACAGTTTGATGCAATTTCTAGTTTAGGAACTTGGGCTCTGAGTATTATATAGTTTGGGCCTGGCCCAGCATTTCAATGGGCCTAATAATAAGATCCTTTGGGTCATTTGCAAGATACCCTTCAAAGACGTTGGTCTTTAATTTTTGTCTCTCAAATTGGTGGTCTTTAATTTTTTGTCCTCAAGAGAAACAACTTTTCCACGGAGCATAAATTTATATTTTCTCATTATAATATTGCATAAATTATTTCGCGTATAACTTTTTCTCTTAAAAATGTTTTGCCCCACTAGGCATAAGTTCTATTTTGAAGACCAAAAATTAAAGACCATTTGAAGGACAAATATCAAAGACCAGCCCAGTTAAAGCACAAACAGTGCAATTTGTTCATATAAAAATTATGGACTGGTCCATTGGGGCGATGTATGAATCTTAACGGGTTAAGTGTACCAATATCCACTTTTAGGGTTGTTGTTACTTGTTTAACTGGAAATTACATCCAATGGCTTTGAAAAAATGGGTTGGCTTAATGCATATGCAGCCCCGTAAACTTGTCCTTTTTTTTCTTTTCATTTTGATACCTCCACTAAGTGTTGTTCCTACTAAACCTCTGAACTCGTCCTCAAGTGTTTCTATCAAACCTCCTAAATCTGATTTTTATTAGAAAGATAAATTATATTGGGGAAATGAAGATGGAGTAATATTTTAGACATGTGGTAAGTTATTCTTTAGGTCATGGATGTGTCGGTTTCTGCTGGTTCTGCTCTTCCACTGCCAGCTTAATTAAGAGTTATTCTCTCCCTCATTGCTGCTAATCTTAGCTAAAAGATGACATAATTAAATTAAAATATGTATTAGCATGTTGCTACATTGAAGATGGAATACTATGTAAATCGGATTGTATTTGATATACACACTTGAGGACGAGTTCAGAGGTTCAATAGGAACAACACTTAGTTGAGGTGCCCAAATGAAAAAAAAAAAAAAAAAAAGGGGCAAGTTTAAGGGGCCGTATACGCATTAAGCCAAAATGAGTTATCTTGAATTTTTAACCCCTGCTTGCTCATGGAAAAAACTTCAACACTTTTGACTTTTGAAGTTGAATATTTGTGGGTAGGACAAACGGGGTAACAAATTCAAGACCACTCGTTTTGTGGTCTTTCTTGTAAAAATACCCGTTGTTTAAAACATAGTTGTCATATCGCCATTTGCTATGTTGTCAGATATAACTAAAAGATAAAAAAATGCTGCAAAAATCCGCTTCTTCGAAGTTAGAATAAAAAAAATAAAAAATAAAAGATATTTGAAAGTTAAAGGAAAACATTTTCCTTAGTTTATATATTAGACAAACAAATGAAAGCTTTTCTAATTTCAATTTTGCTGAACTTTTGAGATTATAGTCTCTGATGATCCAATGAACTTTTTATATGTTAAATGAATATCATTTATTTCTCTGAATTGAATTCATATTAGCTAATTTATTTTTTACAAAAGGATATTACAGTATCAATTAAGGTCAAAAATATCTAATGCTACAATATTGTTGTATGATGAAATCAATAAAGTTAACTTATAAATCAATATAAATAATTAAAAGTTTTGATATTGTAAGATACTTTTATAGATGTTCTTTCGAATTAAAAAATAGAAAAAATACGGCAAAAACAATGAAATTTTCTTACTTTCGATTTCTTTTTTCCTTCCAAAAAGTGCAAGTTAAAATAATCTTTTTTCATTTTTCTTAATTTAATGAACTTTTTTATGGAATCTACATTGTAATAATTTTTTCATGTTGAACTTAACTATTTTATCCGAAATTATATAAAATATTGACTATCTCATATTTCACAAAATATTTTAATATTTAAAAAGTGAAAGTATACTTTTTGTAATTTTTCAGTATTCTTTGTTTGGAGATCAAATTGTATTTTCTTTAACTACAGTTTTCTTCAAAGATTTTTGGAATATATATGAAAATAATGTTTTATAGTTCCTCTTTTAATTTAGTCATTTGTTAGATAAATTTTATGTTAAAAGTGTTTGCACGTAAAATTAGATTAGTTAGCTATCAAACTTCGGAATTCATTTTTTGATTGAGGCAAAAGGACTATAATTTACATTTCTGAGACATTTTAAAAGTATTTTACGTGATATAAGTTAATTGTGTTTATTCTTTTACTTTAAAACCTAATCTTACCTTAAGTAAAATCTTTGTTAATAATGTATGTTTGCAAACATGTAACAACAACAACATACCCAGTGAAATCCCACAAAGTGGGGTATGGGGAGGGTCGCTTGCAAGCACGTACAATACAAAATCACAGGAGAAAATAAAACAAAAAATCTTTACGTTTAATCGGACGAATAAAAATTTAAAATATCATATGATAGATAGTAAATAGCATCAATAGAAAATAAAAAATATTATAAGAATAATATTTTAATTCAATAATTAAGCCTATATAAGATATAAATTGAATGATAGGATGATTTCTTTATGTTTCTATAATAAATTATTAAGGAAAAATATAATTTAAAACAAGTTTAATATAATATTTTTCACATAAAAGAAAGACTTGTATGATTAGTGTACTTTGTGGGCCCATTATCACATTTTTCATGACATCATCATTTCTAATGGTATGGAAAAAGTCCTTAAATTTCCTAAAATTTATCAAAAATAGTGCACTTGACCGCGCTTTGCGCAGTCACAAAAAATATTCTCTTACAAATAAAAAGATTATAGATTTAATTAAAAAAATAAGAAATACAAACAAATTACCGATAAGTAAAATAAAAGGTATAAACATTGATTCCTACATGTAAATTAAATATTTGTTTCTATCAATCAAAGAAATAAATTTTTACAATATGAGTGCAAAAAAAAAAAAAAAAAGGTAGAACTAACGTGCTAATAAGCATAGAAATTGTAAATCTACCGAAAAGAAAGAAAGGAATATAGGGGGGGGGAAAAAAGGAAAAGAAAAGGTAATAAGAACATAACACGTGTTTGCGAGCTGTAAGCCTTAAAAATTAAAATTTAGAAGAATTAAAACCCCAAATGCACAACGTAAATAAATTTAAGAAAAAATATAAAAAATAACTAACTTACGACAACCAAAAATTCATATAAAAATCAGACTAAAGAGGAATCATAGAGAGAACATATAAATAATAAATAAAGTAGAAAATAATACAATATGCGCATCATTCTTACGACCTTAAAGCATTAAAAAAATAGAATTAATACATAATCTCCCGAATTCTTGTCGACACCCACTTCCACACAGATGATCATCATTCAAGAGACTACTCCTCCTTCTCCTCCTCCTCCTCCTCCTCCTCCTTCAAGTTAAACTAATGCATGAATATAGTGCTACAGTAAATATAACAACATTATTACTTCAAATATATTCTTGCAATTTACACCGTCTTAAAATAAATTACATAAATATATCATATCTCCAAGTAAAAGAAAAAAAAAGCATAAATAAATAAATCTTTAAATAAAAATAAATGGTACTTCATCACGAACTCCAAATAAACAGTGTATTTCAATGTTTAAAATTTATTCCTTTTAAGTAATCAATTGTTAGTTTTGAAACTTGGTTTGTAGTTAGTAGACTACAAAGTTATAAGTTACTAATTTGAACCTTATCAACTTACGGCAATCAGAAACTCATATAAAAATCAAACTAAAGAGGAATCATAGAGAAAACAAACGAAAATAATACAATATGCATATCACTCTTACGATCTTAATCATTAAAAAATAGAAGATAAAAATGCGGAGTTAACACATAATTTTTTGAGCTGTCGATATTCACTCCCACAAGTCAATCACCATTCAAGAACCTTCTCATGCCGCACTTAATAATTCGTTAAAGTCGTCGTTGATGTTTTTCCAGATCTTGAATCGTTAAACCGGTGTCCTGTCTCTCTATGAGCTGGTTAATGAGACCTCTATGAAAAAGGAAAACAAAGGATATCGTCTCTCTTTAAGCAGAGACACACCACGCACCATTCACACACCAAAAGCCATATTCTCATGGTACTAAAGAACTCTCTTACTGATATTTTTATGGGAAACTTACATAAACAACTACCTTTTATAAGCTCCTAACAATATATAGCTACAAGTTTGTAATTTATAAACCGTAGCTACCTTTTACGTGGTTTCTGCTGTATTTCCCTTTTTTTTAAATACGGCAAAATACATGTATCATAAAAACAGAGTGAGTAAATCCTTTAATTACACGAAGGAGTTTCGGCTATATTTCCGTGTTTTTAAATACTGCGACATACATGTATCATAAAAGAGTGTAGTATATCCTTTAAATACCAGAAGGAGTTGTGTATTTCATTGTATTTATATACTGATAATCCTTTTATTTTCGCTGTATTTAACTGTATTTCAGTGTTTACACTCAGAAAATGACAAAATGAAGAAAATACACTGTAATTAAAAAGGAAGAATACAAAATAAAACCGGTCGGATCTCCGGTGAAAAACAAAATACCACTGTATTTACACTAAAAGAATGAAGAATACATTCAAATCCTTTTAAAAATACACTCTATTTACTCAGATCTGAGATAGATTCTGGTCAAATACAAAAAAATATAATAATAAAAAAAACGAATACACTCAAATCTGATATACAAGAAGGGGGGATTTTAGTAGCTCAGTTGGTTGGCTACTTGAACTTTCACCTTGTTGGTGAGGGTTCGATTCCCACCTCGTAATCCCTTCTCCATTTCCCCTTCCCCGACGCCTATGCAATAAAATAATTTTTTTCAAAAAAAAAAAAAAAGATATACAAGAAGGAGAAGCCATAGATTCCGGTCCAATCTCTTGTCAAATACAAAAAAAATACACTAAGAAAATGACGAATACACTCAAATACATCTGAGATACAAAAAGGAGAAGAAGCCATGAATTCCGATCTCCACCTTCATCAATGCCAGTAGGGTAATCAATTAGAATAAAATCAAGTCCACCTTCATCACGAGCTTTTAAAGCATCCACAAGCCAAACCAATGCTTTCCCACCAAACCCAATTGGCAATTTAGGTCTAGGCTTGGAAACACATAACAACTCAAAAATTTTGGGTCTAGTAAGATTTTCAGGGATGGGTTTGTGAAGAAGGCTGATTTGGGGAAAAGGGTTGTTGGTGAAGGAGTGGGGGAGAAGAAAAAGTCGGGGTACTCGATGGGGGAAATGGTGGCGGGATAAAGGTACTAGGGGATGGATTTGTGAGAATGGAGAAGATGAAGATGGATATGGCAAGAGAGTTGGAAGAGATGAGAATAGAAATGGAGATGAAAAGAACCGAGATGATACTCAAATCGCAACAAAGGATTGTGGAGGCTTTTGCTCAAGCGTTGTCGGAGAAGAAACATAAGAAGGCTAAGAGAATGCCAACTCCGGAAGGAGGGAGGGGTAAGGGGAAACTAGATTTGGGGTAGGAGAGGGAAACGGAGAGAGAGAGAAAGAGAGGGGTGACGGAGAAGATAGATTTGGTAGGTGAGAGAAAATCAATTTAAAAGAGGAACTTGTGAAATACAGGACACTAGTTATGATGTGTAATTTAAGAAATATTTTAGCTAGAAAAAATAAATAAAATAAAAGGTAGTTATAATTCATAAATATGTCTTAGAGATACCTATGACAAATAAATTTTCTTATTTTTATCTATTTCTTGTTATTCTTCTTTATTGGATTATTCAATTCATAAAAACTGATATTGAGAATTGGAAAGGCTAGCTGAAAGAAGTCATTAGTGCAAATGGTCATTAGTGAGTCCTATATGCAAACAAAATAAAAAGACAAACCGAAAGAAAGGTAAAAAGGCAAAAAGAGATAAATTTCAATTGTTACGGACTTGCAATTTTAAAGAAGAGACAGAAGAGGTGGGAGAAATAAACGGAAAACAAAGAGGTGTACTTAAAGTAAAGTAAACATAAATTCTACTATTGTATATCTAATTTTTATTAGAGAAATTAGGTAAAAATTCCAAAAAAAAATAAGAAAAAAGATAAATAGGAATGCTTGGACTGGGCTGGCCCGTTTTGACAGCTTTAATGCTAGTCATAGAGAGGTGCCACATCACCTTGTCTATGCCTAGCTTTATTATATATAGATGTATGAGGACTTTGTAAGTCATTAAGAATTTAATTAGGGATAAAAAGAACAAAAAAAATTCATGCGAAGACTACAAAAAATGAGTATTCTCCCTTGTATATAGTAGTAATTTCTATCGACGCTAATGATATATAAAGACAAATACAACAACAATAAAAACAACATATCCAGTATAATCTCACAAAGTGGGGTTTGGGGAGGCCAGTAAAATGTATGCAGACCTTATCCCTATCTCGTAAAGGTAGAGAGGCTGTTTCTGAAACCCTCAGCTCATGCATCGCAAATCAAAGTAGTTACGAAAATGAAAATGCGGCATTAAAATAAAACATGGCAACTAATAAAGACATAAAGACAAATATGTTTTAGAAAATAAGCAGAATGAGGCATCTTCCTCCTTTTTTAGCACAAAGTATCAAATAATAATGTTGCATTGTAAACACGCGCTTGGACGTTATTTTGACATTTTTCTTCTTTTTTATCATTCTAGTAAAGGCATATATTTTGAATGGATTTATAATAAATAAATGTGATTGAAATACATACGATGTCAGATAGGGTAGAAAGATATGTTTGGGGTGGTAATAGTTGTTTGTTCGAAGGCTTTAATGTTATTCGAATGAGGATATGAAATACCTCAGTATATGATGGCGCGCAATAGCTAGGAGTCCTATTACAGTTAAGGCCAAATTTTAATTCACCAAGCTAAGATTCAATCCGTGTTTTCTACAAGAGGGGGTTGCTTAGGTGGTAAGCGACCTCCATCTTTAATCGTAAGGTTGTGGGTTTAAGTCACCAAGAAATCAAAGAAAAAAATATCATGTAGTCATTATAAACTAGTACAAGGATATTGAGCATACAACCGATGTATAATACCACACCCTATATCTTTTGTAGCATGCATTCCTATCCTTGTCACAAGTGACAACTAATTCAGTAAGCTACGTTTTTTGTGCATAGAGAATTACTTTCGCTCTTCGGTCCCCCAAACTTACTCACTCATGAGTCATGGCGATCTTCTGGCCGCCCAACAGTCTAAAATGCTAGCCCACTAAAATTTAGGTAAATGGAAAGAAATCACCTAATATGTTTTGTCGTTTTTCTAAATTTATATGTTGATCTCCAAACTTTATATCCATTTTATTGATTACTAATCCATACAATTGGGTGCACAATGAGGCATCTTCCTAGTTTTAAAAGATTTGTGTTCTTTTAAAAAGGAAACAGAAAAGGAATAGGCAAAAGACATAAATTAACCCTTAAACTATACCCCAAAAGTCATTTTCACACTTAAACTATCCTGGCGACCCATTACACACCTAATATATGGAAAAGTGATATTTGTTACTCCTCGTATAATATGACCCGGTTAAGGCAGGGGGAGAGTGTATACACTCTCTCCCCACATCAGCGCCACGTCAGTCCACATCAGCGCCACGTCAAAAAATCCTCTAATTTTTAATTTGATATTTTTTTCATTTCCCCTCCTCCCCCATCCCCCCTCTCCTCCACAATTCCGCCACCCCCTTCTCCTCCACCTTCCCGCCACCCTCCAAAACCCTTCTTCTTCTTCCTCTCACTGCCACCTCACCCCCTCTCTGTCACTTTCACGCCACCTCCACCCCCACCCCCACCCCCACTTCCCAAACCTTTTTTCTTCTTCATTTCACCATCACCACCACCACCTTCATTGTTGCCCATTTGAAGGGCAATTCGTGCAATTTCTTCATTGCCCGTTTGAAGGCGATCCGTGCAATTTTAACTACTCAATTTTAACCACACAATGACAAGAAAATCTTAAAAGAACCTCCTTTTTCAAATAAATCTAGGGGACCAAAAAACGATAAGTCCAAAAAAAAAAAATTGCAATTCGCCACTTTAAAATTTATTATAAGAAATCGCACGACGACCCTTCAATGGGCAACAATGAAGATATTGCATGAACGCTTTGGGACTTCTAAGAAAATTAAGTGAAAAGATTAAAAAAAAAAAAAAAAAAAAAAGAACCCAAATTGGCACCGCTTTAGCATTTTAGAATTTTTGAAAAATTTGAACCAAAAAGGAAGAACTTAATTAATTACCTCGCAAATGTAGGGATTGAATCTCGAAGAAGGAAAATAAAATCAAATCACATGAGACGAGCATTCTCACGAGAAGAGGAAGAATCAACGCCAAGAATAATATGATCAAACCCTTCTTTGGAACATCGATCTCTTTGAAATGCACGGGATATTGCTAGAACCCAGAAGAAAAAGTTACGAAGGTATTTTGATTTTGGTGGTGGTGGGTTTAATAGTAGCTATTGAAATTAGTGGAGGTGGTGGCTATTGAAATCTAGTGTTGATGATATATATGGTGAAGAAGGTGGAGGGGAAAGGGGGCGGCGTGGTGGTGGTCAAATTTGGGGCTAGGGGGGGGGGGGGCGTGAGGGTGGGCGGGGGAGGGAGGGGGGGGGGGGGGGGGGGCGTGCTTGAATGAAAAAGAAAAAGATGAAGAAGAAAGGAAGGAGAAAGGGAGGGTTGGGTGGGGATTAGAAAAATATTTTTTTAAATTAAAAGGAGAAAATAATAAATAAATTTTAACTAAAATACGCGCTTTTTTTTTTAATTATTTTTATAATTTATGCCACATCAGCTTGTAGGGTGGTAATAAATTCAGTTTTTAGATGTTCAGGTGTGTAATAGGTCGCCTGCATAGTTTAGGTGTGATATCGACTTTTCGGGTATAGTTCAGGGGTGTTTTGATGTATTTTGCCAAAAGGAATACTTATGATAGATCAAATCATGGCATTATAAAAGGAAATGTACGGTAGTGTCTTCACCTTTATCATCATATCAATCATCTCCATATATGGTGATGCTTGAAAAGTTATTATAACTTTCCTGTTTTTATTGGTTGTGGCTTCATTCTTAATAGTTTTCAAAGAATAGAGCGAGATTCACATATTCTGAAACCAATAAATGAAAAAATATAATAAATTAAAAGAACAGAATCCAATTGTAACATATGGACTTCATTTAGCAGGCATGAATCTCCAAAAATGGAAAAAAGTTATTTAATGAAATAAATAAATAAAGAAATGTAACATCCTAATTAAACAGACCTCACATCGGCAAAATATGTGAGATATTGGATATCTAAAAAAACAAGCAGAGTAATGCATTTTAAAGCAGTGCGGGTCTCGGCCCCAAGGAACTTATAGACCACTAGTGGGTTGGGTGGTTACAACTTACATGTGGTAACTGAGCCCCATGCCTACAACCTTGGGCGATGGTAGGGCAGACCAAAACATTCAAACGAGTTTAAATAAATCTCACATCTTTGACATAATGGTGGGGAAACCACAACTAATTTTGAACGAGTTTAGAAGAATCTCACGTCTTTGAGATGACGGTAGAGAAACGTTAGCAAAGAAGCGCATTAAAAAGGGACTGCTACCAATTAGGCTAGAAAGAAGACATTAAGGGTTAGGACTTACAGGAACGGTGAGCTAGTGTTATCCCATAAGACTAAGAAGCGGGGTGAGAGAAGAATAGCCTTTTTGAAAAGGACAGAGTCGTTTGGCCGCTATTTACATATATGGAGTTGTTGAGTTCCTAACAATTAACATGCAGTGATTTAACATCCGAGACAAATTCCAGATCAACAAAACAAAAGTGAGATTTAGGTATATAAGGAACAAGTCTTAGATCCTAGTAATGTGTTTCAATATTGTACTGATCTAGGGTCAGAGCGAATAATATGTTACTAGTAGGCTAGGCTGTTACGATAATAATTGAAAGGGCATTAAAATAAGAGAAAAGAATGTGGGAAAAAATGAATCGTCCTAATTTCACTCTTATCCTTTTTATTTCATGTCTCGTCATATGTGCGAAATAAGGCATCGCACAATTAAAAAGACTGCCATAGCTTTTGTTATATGCTTTTCACTTGGTACAAAAAAGTTGTTCCACAAATGGCATTCACATTAGTGGCACTTTTAATTATAAAACAAGGTGTCAATTTCATGAGACGGCAAATCAATATATAGTACACGGGATAAAATTATAAAGAAATAATATTCACCCACATATATTAGACAACAAATTATTCTGTGAGGCAATCACATTATGCTGTCACTTTAATGTTTTTTTTTTTTTTTGTCAATTACTACAACATGATTTCTGCATTTTGAACAAGATGTCCATTCTTCATAAAATACAATTAAGTTATATACACTATGATCAGGGTAGAGAATTTTATATCATTAGATTACTTTTACATATTGTAATAGGTAATATGACAGAGTTATGAACATTACAGATCTCACATTTGTAAGAAGCTTATTTGTAGACATTTTTTGAAAGACCTGATAATCTTAAAAAAAAAAAAAAAACGATACATATAACTTAAATTTAATATAATTTCTTCCTTAAAAATTTTAGGTAGGAGAATGCGCAACCAATCAAAAAAAAAAAAAAAAAAACCAAGAGAAAAGTTGGAAGAGACCTAGGTAACTATTTGTTTATTCATTCTAACTATTTTTGCTCAATTAAAATGAAACAATATGATTTGCATGTAAATTGTAAGGCATATTGTAAACTGCTAAATGAGTAAATGTCAAGTTTTTTTTATATTTAATTAGAAAATATATATTTTTTCGTTTGTAACATGTCATTCAAAAGTAATATCTGTTGTATTATTCTTACTGGTAGCATTTAATATGGTTTGGAGTAGATATTTTATTTTTTTATTCACGTTAGATATTTTAAACTCGATTGAAATTAATAACTTGTAAAATAAAATAGTTAATCGCTAATTCGTGATCATCGTTGTTGAAAATCTAAAGGAGAATATTAAGAAATATGTAACTCTCGCTCATTTTGAAGTGATAAAAAAACTATCTTTTACGTACTTTAAATTATGATTGTGGATTTCCACACTATGCAGATAACAAAATCGTCGTTTAGAAACAACTATCAAAATGGAATTTCCATAAAACTTTGAAAGAGAAGTTTGGAAAAGGCCATGATTGAGAGCAAATACAAATGTAATATGCACACATGTAGTGTAGAGATCATGGCACGTTTTCATGACCCAAATAGCCTCTAAGCTAAGCAACATATGCTTTGTGGGGTTAGTAAGAATAAGAATATATAAAGATTCTTTGTCTTTTTCTAATTTTCCATCCAGTCCGACCAATCCGAATTCATAATGGGAAGTTTTATTTTGTGTTAGGCTAAACAACTTAAAGATAGTCTTATATAATATAATATTTATCCGGTTTGGGCTAAACTTGCAGGGTTTTTGCTAAAAGACCTCATACCAGAAAGAGTATCTTTACACCATATAGACAATTAGCTTTTTTTCTTAATTTTATTTTCAACTCTCAACATGGGACTTTGTTTCCACTTTCCTACGTACAATCTCTCTCTCTTGAACTAAGTTGCACATGCCCATCATCTATGGGCTGATATGGATATTTTACAATATATACACCTACATCATCCAAGTATTTATGACCACCAAAGGTCACACTTTTTGTGTTTCCAAAGATACAGATAAAGGTACTCAATCGGCTTGTGACAGGTAAAGGCTATGACTCAGGCCTCACGCTGTCACTGTTGACACCCAATTTTGTCCCGCCTTCCCTAAATATTTATTTATACTTATAATATTTTGGGCAATTTAAGAAATAACTAGTTATATTTTACTATAATTATCCTCTCATTAATATCGGTGTTTTCGTTATTTATTGTTATTGTTTTATTCTTACTATTATTATTATTATTATTATTATTATTATTATTATTATTATTATTATTGTTGTTGTTATTGTTATTACCGATATTAGGACAATCCGCCTTATAATCATTTCAGCATCTTTACCATTTTTATGCACACGCATCGCATTTACCTTCGCATAATTAAATAATAGCGTTTATTTAAGGTGGACTTGCAAATGTTGCACGGCTATTGCGACGTAATATAATTTTCATTTTTATCTGAGCATCAATAATTACATATTTTATATTAATGCAGTCCATATTTAAATCCTAAAACCATTTGGGCTAAAAGCCAATTCATTAAAACCAGCCCATTTTTAATACCCAGCCTAATATTCTAATCCATCCTACCCAGCCCACGTTTTAATTAATTGACCCAGTCCATTAACCCACGACCCGACCCGCCTTATTCAAGTTGAAGAACCACTAGGGTTCTTCACCTTATCAGATCCGCCGCTCCCTTTCTCTTTCCTCTTCCTCTCTCTTCCTTCATCTCTCTCTCTCTCCTCACTGCTCTCTCTCCTCTACGCTCCTCGACCAAAATGGCGAAATTGCAGGTCTATTTCGCCTTCCCCAGACCGTGCATGGTCAATTTGGGAAGGGAAATTAATGCTTCGTACCTCCCCCCATCCGGATTCAAACGTTGAAAGAGGTTAAAATCTTGTTTTCTTCTTCTTGCTTTTCTAATCGCATCTGAAATGACTTTGATGAGTTTTGTCCAGTTATGATTTCAAATTGATTTTTTTATACTCCATTTCATTTTCGGTACCAACATTTTAATTGATTTTGTCTCTTTATCTCGGTTGTTCCTGATCAGTGACAGAAAGTGTTCTAACGTTTTTGAACAGAGAGTTGACTTGAAGTCCCGCCCAATTTTTAAACCCCTAGCAAACCCTAGATTTTCCCCATATAAATAATCGTTTCTCGAGTCGTTTAGGAGGAAGTTTTTCGAGTCTCCAGATTCCCGAAAAAAGAAAAAAAAAAGCTTTAGCCATTAAATCCCTAAAAATACAAGTCTTCTTAGCCGCGAAATTCCCTAAAAATAAGTTCTGCAGCCGCAAATCCCCCTACAAAAACATGAGCTTAGCCGCCTAGAATACCCTAAATATTAATCCTTTTAGCAGTCGCAATATTGTTTTAACATCGAGTTAAAATACTAAATCAATTTTATTTTGTTTTCGTTTTCCTTGGTAGTGCTTCGAATCCGAGCACACGCAAGTTCGGGTTTGGTGGTGTTTCGAGGTATATCAGAGATTCGACGCCTCACTTCGCTGCACCCGAGGAAGTGCAGGAACTGGTTTAGGGAAAAGTCACAGGGCTGCTACTAATGCAAGAATTTATACTGCAAGTTTCCAGAGATGCCATGGGTTGCTTGATAAAAATGCTGAATTGGATCAACAGTCATGTCTTGAATGAGTATATGCCTTCTTGTTTCTGTTTTAGAACTAACAGCCTGAGTGATGAGTAAATTATTCTTCTTTTCTTTTGAAAGATATGTCTTATTTTTAAGTGTTGAGCTTTGATGAGTAATTCCATCTTAATGTATTTATATTGGTTTCACTTTTCCAAAATAGAAGTGTGCTCTAGCATATATATCCGATCAAGTACCTTCTTCCTTTTTTTTTTTTAGTATTTCGTGTGTTTTAGATTAATGTGTGTTTGTGTGTTGAGCTTAGTCTTAGTTAATATAGCGTAGCATCAATTAATCATGTAGTTAGTTGAAGAATCATATATGTTAAATTTGCTCATTTATTAACTTATTCTATGTGTTAGTATAGTCTTAAATCTAGTTAGCAATTGTTAAACATGTGTTAAGTGAGTCTATCCAGTCGTTAGCATGCCTGTAAGGTGGTTAGTTTGAATACTACTGATCATGTGCTTGTTTAAATGTCTACTGCCCTGGGAATATTTCGATATAGCTGGTAGTGTTCTGCTTTGTTAATATAAAGAATATGGACTGGAAAACGCGCCTAAATACCATGAATATCCCCTTGAATTCAGCAGGTGTTTGGCATATCGTAAATCTGCCATGTTTAGACTCAGAATAATGCCGTGTGTTGCCACTGTACTTTCTTTCAAGCCCCGTGCACGCTATATTGCAAAATGCCTTGTTTAGATTCTTTGAATAGTTGAATATTATGGATATACTTGGTCTATATTATGTGTGCCTTCATGTGAGTAAACGTGAATGCTTGAATCTCGGGTATAGTTATCAGTTTGGGTGTTGCATAAACTTTGTGTCTTTGTTGCAAGTATATTTCAGTTGGTCATGTATATTTATGTATATTATCGGCAAACCTTTGTGAGAATACATTGATAGGGAGGTTAGATTGGTCATTATGGATCAAGCTTGAACCTGCCGGTGTTATACATGCACAGGATTCATGAAATCCCTTGGAACTTGTGCAACATCGGGAAGACGGGGGTAAAAGCTTTCCGATATTGACCTTCTATATATCCTTATGAGTGTGTATACATGAGGTATACTTAGAATATATATAAAATATACACAATCTGCTGATTTGTTTTGAATTTATATGTTACATGTTTAACTTTATTCATCGATTAGATACTAATCCTTATTTTTTTTTATGCATGACTATCGTATACGAGTCTGAGAGACTCGTTCTTCTCCCGCATTCGGAGTTGGGCTAAAAGCCCAACATAATCTTGCTCAAGTCGTTTCTGTCCAGTCCAGTCCGCAAAAAAAAAAAAAAAAAAAAATGAAATTTTGTTGTTTGGAGCCCAATGACAACGGATCATGTCCGCCGGAAAAAAGGGAAAAATAAATGCTAGGCCGAAGCCCAATAGCGGCGATCATAGCAACCCGTTTAATTTATTTTATGCCCCTATTTTATTTCTTGTGAAGTTAGCTTACATTATTTGACTAACCCTTTTACTTTTGTTTGTTTTTCTAGTTTAGTTGAATTATATGGAGTTAGTATGACTGGTCTTAGAATGATGGGTAATTAATCAAAGGAAACTAATAGATAATGCCCCAAGTTTCGTTCTCTTCTATTTATGTTAAGACTATTTATAGCATTTGCAATATTTATTTTCATTAGAATAATTGATTTTCAAAATAGCATGACTATATGTTTTAGCTAAAGTAATCATGATTTATGCTTATAATCTTAAAGAATTCAAATATAATGGATAGGCCAATACGAACCCAAATATATGTTTGTAAACCATTTTTAAAGATTTACCCCAAATCGTGTATATTTTTAATTAAGCATAGTTAATAATAATAGAAAGGATAAAGAAATTCACATTAGTTATTTTCGTATTATGTTCATACTCCTAAATCGCAAATCAATTAATACCTAATCATCTGGTTTGTTTCAAATATTTATTAAACATTGTACAAATCCGTATTTTCTTTTACTTATATGTAGATTATCACATTTTGCCAATTTTACTATTATACTCTCATGTAAGACGTTAGCGATGTTTATAAGCCTTATCTTAAATAACATTTTTTATGCAAGTTATTAGTCTCATTTTAAAATAGCATTTAAAGTCTCTTTCACTGTCTTATTTTAAATAACATTTTATTTAACGCCTAAAGCATATTTCTAGGTTTTATGTTAAACGGCATTATTACATTTTCTTTAAAACCTTAATAATATGTACAAACTATTTTCTTAAATTTTAAGCACTATATTTAAATTTAATTAATTAACCTAAGTTTGGCTGGTAAACCGTAGTTAACGGATCCTAGAGGACGCCTAACCCCTTCCCTTTAGGATAATTAGAACCCTTACCTAGAATTAAATTTAAGCAGACCATTAACGGAGGTTTAGTTGGCTTTACCTTAGTTAATAATTAGGTGCCCTAATTCACCTTAAAATTAATTAGGTGGCGACTCCTTAAAATAAGCAATTTAGGAATCTCCAATATGTTGTACTCTAATTTAACCCGTTTAAATGGGGTATAACAGTCACTTCGCCATCTCCATACTAGTTTCATCGAACAATTGCCTATAATACGAGTTGTTAGGCTAAACTTGGTCATAAATATTCTAAACATGGAGTGATATTATCCGCTTTGAACAACATGTAGAGATTTTCTTCAGAAGATCTTACACTATTAAGAACATACACATACCTTATATGTAATTGTTTTGTTTTTCTTTTTAGCTACTAATAGAAAAGGCTTTATTTTCACACTTAACATTTTGAGAATAAAACGCTCCCTATAAATAACAACTTCATTTACATAATTCAATCCCAAAATCTTTTATATTACAAATGGAGGGGCAATTACTATCCAATCAAAACATTTGATGGTAATTGTAATGATTCTGCAAGGCTGGCTATCAATATAAAGACTAGAGAGTGACGTGGAGGTGTAGAAATGGAGAAGAGTTTAAATATCACTCTCAAGTCTAAAAAAAAACTCCAATTACGTGAGAATTTTACTAGGGGATTTTTTCCGCAGGTTATTCCTATGAATTTTCATGTAAAAATTTAAAAAATTCCTAATTACTAAAATATTTACCAGCGGATACAATTTTCTCACGTAAATCTGCAAGTAAATTTAGCGTCATTTAGCACCAAAATATTTCATGGGGATTTATTTGGTAAAATAATCTCCAAGTATTATTTTCCTAGGTAATTCCAGGTAAATAACCAAAAGTATAAAAAGTTTTGTTTCCTTTATGAACTTATAGGAAAATTCCCAGGTAATAGTACTTGCGGATTTATCTAAGATTAGTTCTTGAGGATTTATCCGGCGATATTATTTGGAGAATTACTTGAAGATTTTGTTGCTGCGAATTTAGCTGAGCATTATTTCTTGGGGATCTATCTGTGGATTTTATTACCTGCGGAATTACCTGAGAATTTTGTTGCTGCGATTTTAGCTAGGGATTAATTTTTGGAGATTTACTTAGGGATTTTATTACCTGCGTAATTACCTGGAGATTTTAGTTGTCTTGAAGATTTATCTAGAGATTTTATTACGTGCAAAATTACCTAGGAATTTTGTTGTTGTGATTTTAGGTAAATATAGTTAAAATGTTAATCCCTTGATGTGGTTTCTACATCTAAAATAATGAGGAAGACGATAGTAATTTTAGTTTTTTTGTCAAAAAGATTCTACAGCTTACTTAAGAAATTTTCATGGGGATTTACTTGTCAATACCTCCCTATCAAAATCCGCAAGAAAACTCCATTTTTTCCAAAGTTCTACCAAAATTTCATGCGGATATTTAGAATTTCTTACGAAAAAATCAGCAAGTAATTATATGCGAATTTAAATCAGCAAGTAACTTCCCTGAAGATTTTAAAAGTAATAATTAATCACGAAGATTTTTCCTTTGGATTTTATTGGCAAGAAAATTCGTAAAATTTTAAATTACCTGTGAATTTTCTTATATAATCCCCAAAAAAATCCTCATGTAATTAAAGTTTTTCTAATAGGATCTCATGATTTAAAAAAGGCAAAGCTTTTAGCCAACGCTGGTCTCAGCATAATGGGGATGTCGGGGCATGCATGTACCCTGTAGTTCAATGGATTGACATACTCAAAATAGCAAAAGGCAATCCACAATTCCATGTGTAAGTGAAGATAAATTTAAAATTATGACAGTTTTTATACTTTATTTTTTATATTAAACGAACATATACTTTATATAATTCTCAAATGATGTCGACCTATTTTAGAAAATATGTTTTCATAAATATATATAAACCTATTCTTATTGATACTCGATGGTAAAGTTGTGCACTGTGAAAACGAGATTGATTAAGTACCTCAAAGGCTGATACCATAAAAGATTATGATGAATAATAAATACCTTTTTATTCTTCATTATCGATATTTTAAATTGAAACTCTAACAATGGAGTTGTAAGTAGCGTTTATTTTCAAAATAAAAAATTTCAATATAAATTTAATTTAATCGAGCTCAAAATTAATGTCGAACACGATAGAATAATAATAATATAATAAATAATAAAAAAAGAAGAAGACATGTTGGTTAAAGACTTTAGACCACGCGACAAACAAAAGACAAGGTTGCTACACATGTTCATAATGTGTCCTATCACCCAGTTTGCCACGTGGCATAACCTGATTCGTTATCTCATGAACGGGTGAAAAAGGAAAAGTGTAAAAGGAGAATTTTCTCTGACATATATTAAGCATTCTCTTTTTTTTTTTTAAAGCAATTTTTTTTATTTATTTAATAAAAATGAAACCTTCGAAGGAAAAAAATACAAGCAAGAGGGGTTAGGCCTTACCTTACTAATCCTATTACCTTACAAGCATTCTCTTAATTCACTACCCCCCCCCCCCCCCCCCGCCTTTTTCCGGTTGAAGACATAATTAAGTAAATAAAACATTTTTCTTTAAGTTCCCGTGAACGTTTATGTTATACTCTAAATTTGCCTACGTTGACGTTCATGAAAATAAATATATGCACAACGTCATGCAAAAGTTGAAATTTATTATGATGAACTGATTAATCACATGTTATTTCAAGTTGCTAGATGGACATTAAGGGCCTGTTTGGAAAGCCACCCAAGTAATTGTAATTGGGTGTAATTACACAATTTGGCATGTTTGTTTGATCAGGTAATTACATGATTAGGTGGGAATCGAGTGTAATTGAGAGGTGTAATTACACTCTCCAACGGGGGGGGGGGGGGGGGGGGGAGGGTCCGAGAATCGTGTAATTACACCCTGTAATTACAGGGTTACTTTTTAGTTTATTTCTTTGTAATTTTATTTTAATTTCTTTTCTTGTTTATTTATTTTTTATTTCTATTATTTAATTTATTTTTTATTTTATTTTAATTTCTTTTCTTTTCTAATTTATTTTTTATTTCTATTATTTAATTTCTTTTTTCTTTTTTACTTTTTAATTATTTGTATTTTTTAATATATTTTTCTTTTTATAGAATTTATATTTCATTTCCTTTCTTCTCATTTACTTCCGTGGTCTAATAATTCTTCGTATTTTTTTAGCTTTTTATTTTATTCATTTAGCATAACCGTGTTAATATTCTAATTTTTGAAACTACATCTCTTAATATTAGACAGAATGAGTCATTAACAAATTTGGCATGTAATAAGTGACGTTATTAAAGTAGAATTTCATTGTAAATGGGGTTATAGACTTATATTTTCCCTTTCTTTGAATTATAGGAGTATTTAATTATGTTACGTTGAAACTTACTTATGTAACATTGGAATTTGACATAAGAGTATTATTTTAAAAAAAATTCTTTTGGATTTTGAATTTAGGTTATATTTTCGATTTTAAAAATATTTGCTTTAGTACTATTGACTTGTTATTTCACATTACATGTTGTTTATTTTTCACTTACAGTTGATAGAATTATTATCAAACATTTGAACAGTGTTATGGCATTATATTTATAAATATTCTTTTTTTTGTCAAACATCCAATCCCATGATGTTCTCACAAAAAAGGAATGCTTTTAAGTTTTATAATCAATTAAAATTAAAATATTATTAATTTTGAAATTATATATAAATTATTTTTTATAATATTAGTTACAAATATATGATTATTAATTAACATATTTTCAAGAAACAATGTGTTATTAAATAACTAATTTAATATCATTTATAAAGGCACATATTTTTTAAATATTAATTTTAAATTTTTAGAATTATATTTTATTTTTAAATTAAACTAATTGTGTAATTACACTTGTGCAACCAAATAACATGCTTGTAATTATACTGTAATTACATTATGACAAACAAACATGTCGTTGTAATTACAATACTGTGTAATTACTAGGCTGTGTAATTACACCAATTCCAATTACCAGGTGGCTTTCCAAACAGGCTCTAAGGGTAAAAGCAAAATCAAAATTTTGAATTTATGAGTTCTGAATTTTCTTAAAAATAGATAATTGCATTCAAGATAAATTATTTACATAACTTTTTCTCTAGCTCCGCCTCCGACCCTGATTAAGAGGGTCCCAATAATGGAATTTTAATATTAATTTATTTCTTGTCTGTACCTTTTTCTAAAAAACTCTCTCTCTCTCTCCTAGCTTTAGGGGTGGAGGGCAGTGGCGGAGCCAGGATTTCCGCTTAGGGGGTTCAAAATATAAAAAAATAAACATACAAAGAAGCCTAAGGGGGTTCAACATCTACTATATATACATAAAAAATAATTTTAACCTTGTAAAAAAATATTTTTTTCCACCGAGGGGGTTCGGATGAACACCCTCGGCTCTATGTGGCTCCGCCACTGGTGGAGGGTCGATGAATTTTGATAGGTGATACTAAAAGGTACATTAGATTTGGAGATATTTTTTGTTGCGACAGACAAATGTTAATTAAAATATGGATGGTTAGTCAAAGCTAGGCTCATGATTGGATAACTAATTTCCAGTATCACATTTATATTCAGTTTAATATATATTATGATGTATATTGACTATATTTCATACTTTTATTTTTGTATAATTTCATTTATACAACATTATTTGCTTGTATTGACTTGTTCTTTTGGAGGTATAATAGAATGATCCTTTTTAGCATATAACAATGGTAGGCATATTAAAATTCTATTAGTAGATAACAATTATTATTTTACATAACTCTGAAAGTTCAAAATGTTAGAATTTAAAGAATATTTTTCTGCTTTCAATCAACTTTTCAATGTTTGTTAAAGTAATTTTAATTATTAGTTGTGTGCTAGAACTAGTCAAATTAATATCTTACTGATATTTATTGGAATGACAAATTGAATGAACAGAGCTGAAAAGAAAAAAACAAAACACATTTGAAGGGACAGGAAACAAATCCAAGAACCTTGTTCCAAATATGTACCGCGAATATTACTGGAAATTCCAAAGCATATCACTTAGCTCAGGTCCTCTCAGCCAAACCTTCTTTCCAGCTAATCCATAATAATTTGATGTCTTACAATTTTAACCATAAAACCACTTAACATATTGATTAATACAACAACAATTATGCCTCAATCCAAATAGTTAGTTGTATCAACTGCATAAATCTCCATGTGAATTGATGATTTTACCTAACTATCAGCCTACCGCAACCCTCACCCTTATCTGGGATTGAGACCGGAAATGTAAGCAAGCTTCACAGACGAAATTAACATTTTGATTAATTAATTACTAGAAATCTGTGATCCATGGTCTCTATGAGAACATCGTCGCTAATTTAAGACTTTCGATGAAAATCCGTCACAAACAATTTTCAATGGAACAAATTTCCCACGAATTCTTTCAGAAATTTCATGAAAATATGTTTTCTATAGTAGTTTGGATAAAACTTCACAAGCTTATAAGAAGTGATACCTTCATTCCAAAGCACTCATTTTCTACCTAGCTGTATTCATTAAGAAAAGAGTGGATCAAACTAAACCAAACAGGATTAGAACAAAAGGTTCATCAAGTTGAGGATGAAAGTAACTAGCTTCTAATCCCATCTTACACACACACATACACAAAAAAAAAAAAAAAAGAGGTGGTGGGGTGGTCCTTATTCCAAAGAAAAAATGGACATTTTTGCTGATTGTAATTGAAAGTCTATTGATACCAACAAAATATTAGATTCTATAACCTGCCACTAAGAAGCTTTGCAATTGGTACATAGATTGATTTGCTAGGGTTAGTTGTTTTTTTTTTTTTTTTTTGGAATTTTCCACAGGTATCCGATACTCGCTTTGACGTTTGAATAGTTCAGTTTTGTGTTGGAAAATTTCAATTTGGAAAGAAAGAGGGGATAAGGTCGCGCTCCTTATCAGAGATGAGTCCATTCACTGAGCTCGAACCCACCTCTAATTAAGGATGGAAAAGTGCTTACCATCCACTGGACACAACCTTTGGTGGTATTAGAATTAGGTTTACGAGTATGTCACAGCCCAAAGCTACAACATATATACCTTACTACAAGCGGTGTTACACCACCTCGTCGAGATCTTTTACTAGATATATATGTGTATATATATAGATAATAAGCAAAATGAAAATATTAGGTATAAATGTAAAAAGAATAATCATTTATTATTATTATTATTTACTAATTTATTCACTTCTTCAAATATTGACATCGCTTATGATTTTTTTTTTCATACGCCACTGATCCAACGATGTACATACAAACATATAAAGGGCATGTGATTTGTAGGGTATGTGGGTGTTAGTTGCTTCATAGTAAAATTATGTTAAATGATCAAATCCAACTACTTTTATTTATTTTCCTTGGATCTTGAGGTGTACATATGTACTTGAAAGTTGAAATGATTGAAACGAATAAACTATATCCACTTCTTCTATCTAAAGTGGATATACTAGTATTCATTCATAAAGAAATCTTCAATCAATTAATCAATCATTTTAAGAAATCAAAATAATAACAATCTAGCTGCTATTTGTCTTGAATTTTCTTCATATTAAGTTTATAAGTTTCTTTTTATAATTCTTTTCTTCTACTATCTCGGATCCTCTCTTAAAAGCGTGTATACATGTGAAATAGTGTTATATTTTCTTATAAGGTAGAACATATACTCCAAAACGGATTATTCTTTTCGACCCATCCTTATTGGTCGGCCCTCCATCATGATTTCAAATTAAATACTCTAAAACTAACAATATCATGTTTAAATTCTAGAACAATTGCCATAGAAAAAGGGATAAGACTAGGCTCATTCTTACTAATAGATCTATTTCTAATCTTGAGTGCAAGTGAGAATCACAAATTAATCAGATGTTGTGTTGAAGAGTTGTGTTATAAAAGCTGGAATTATAGTTGATGGTAGACAGAACAATATGTTTACTTTCCATAAGACCATAACTTCTGGTCTCGTTTTTTCCAGGCAGTTTTTTTTTTTTTTTAAAAAATGTTTGCAACTAAAGGATAATAATTATGGCTACACATTAAAGTAGTAGAACAAATTTTTATCCACCTGCTCATCAGGTGTCGTTATCATATATGCCACTCAAGAGATTCAAATTGATATATAACAGTTGTATTTGTTAAGAGTCATATCAAAGTGAACCTAACCAAGAAAAATATTAAACTAGGTGGCTTTTGGTTAAAAAGACAAGTGAAATTTCTTTTTAACTTTTTCTTCTATCAAACGTTATTAGAGAAAAAATTTAAGTTCTTTATGTTAGGCAAAACCGATTTTTTTTATTGTTTGCAAAATTGAAGAACTTTTATGCAACCTAAAAATTCGTAAAACATCAAACTTAGTTCTATATTTTTTCTCAGCTTTTATTACGGAGTCCTGTTTGCTAGGGACCGATTTATGTTAAAGCTAGTTAATGATTGAAGCTAGCTAAGTTGGTGTGAATGAGAAATGGAAGGGGAAAAAAAAAGACAATGGAAGGAAAATGAAGTTCAAAGCAAAGTTCCTTTGAAAAGGAGCTTTGTACCACATTGGTGGTAGAAAGGGAAAGTTACGTGCTTATATTAGAAAACACTTCCTTTGACTCTTAAAGGGTTGAGAAGAGGGACTCCCCTTGCGTCGTCATCGCTCGGCTTCGGCTTCGGCTTTGGTCAATTGATTGATAATCTTTTTGGACCAAATTTATTTAACTTCAATCTTCATTTTCTGAAATCATTTTGTTTATTTCCGCCGAAAAATATTAATTGATAATTAATTAAATTTACGGAATAATTAAAACTCCCAACGTTCTTATTTTTTTTTGCGAAAACGAGGGCCTTTCGACAGTCACCAACTTTGCCTATTACGAATAGGCATTTTCGAGGCTATATAAACTGAGGCAATGCCTCATTTTTCGACTACTGAAATTTTTTCCCTGCATTGCAAATTCTGCATTTTTTCGTTTCCAGTTGTTAGTTTCTGTTTTCTGATTTTGAACACAGATTTGATAACAATTTATTCTCCAAAGTGGGTTTCTCAACGCAAATTCACAACATAGGTAGAATTTGCATCGATTTTAATATTCTATATATATATATATATACTTGTTTTGAGGAGTTACTCATACATTCATGTGATTAATACTTTATTTTTTTAAGCTACGAATAATCTTTAAAATGGTAACAATAATTTGAAACATCACTTGACTAAAATTAACAAAATTTACAACCCTTTTTACCTGTTTTCGCATAGATTTCTTAAAAGAAAACGATATTAATTAAAGGAGCATGGGGTGGATTATACTTAGGAATAAAAATGCCTACTTAAATTGCCGTAATATATATCTTATTTATGTCACATAATCTTTTCAAAGGTCAACGAACTTCGACTGTGGCAGAGGCATTAGTAATAAATAAAACCAACCAAAAAATATTTAACATAAAGAATAACAAAAGATACATGATACTGAAACATTAATGTATTTATCTTAAGAATAAAATGAATTAATCAATTAGAGTGCATCGGTTTTATGCACTATTACTTATATATACACACGATTGAGTCAACTCAATATTGGTTCATCCATTTGTCATTGCATAAACCAATGCTTTATGGGGTAAAAATATTGTAATTTTAGTCCTCACCAATTTGGGATACAATTTTTTTAAGGGAAAAGGGTCAAACATACCCCTCTACTTTGGAAAAAAGGCTAAAAATATCCTCCGAACTTATTTGGGGTCAAAAATACCCCTCCCGTCCTTAAAGTTTTCAAATATACCCCTGCCTTGACGGAAATTATCCGTCAAAATAACCGAAAATCATTTTAAAAAGCATTCTGTCATTTAAATCCAACCCAAATAAATAATAATAACAAGATCCCACTTGATACGCAATTCCCTCAAACTTCATACGTATGTATTGGGAGAATAAAGGGATTTTATGGGTTATTATTTAGTTGGGTCGGGTTTAAATGATGGAAGCGAGGTTTAAAAAATAATTTCGGGTTATTTTAACCCGATAACTTACGTCGGCGGTATATTTGAAAACTAAGAACGGGAAAAGGGTATTTTTGACTGAAAAATAAATTTGAAGGATATTTTTAGCACTTTTTCAGTAGAAGGATATTTTCTTGCCCTTTTCCCTTTTTTTAATGTGCACTCGAGAGCCAAATCACCAATCATCAAATGAGTTGACCTACGGTCGACAAATAGGATCCAGACAAATAGAACAAATCCCTCTAATAGAGGAGACATTAGACCCATCATCTTTTTGGCCGCTCACTTAATTAAATTGGATAAATAAAACCAGTAATGCTTTATATAGTCGACTCTAACTTGATCAAGATTGAGCGGCAATTATTATTGTATGAGAAAAATATTCTTTGGAGTGTATACGCAATATCAAAGTGTGACAAATATATTAAATACCTATGAAAAAAGAAAAAAAAGAGAAAAGAAGCCTAAAATTGAAGGATAAGGTATGAAAGTTCATATACACCAAAATTAAACGGGCTGGAGATATATATCTCAAAGACGTAGAATAATTTTTTTAAAAAGTTATTTTGCATCAAGCTTGTGAAGGGCTTATTCAAGGCCTATTCGAACTATGACTCAACATATAAAAAATAGAAGTTTATTTTTTGGCTAATCGAGATAGGGATTGGAAGAAAAACGAGAATTTTGTTGCTTGCGGATCATATAAATAAACACAATAATCTGCGAAAGAGGAGTAGCCTATAGATTGTTTGTTTGTTTGGAGTTATCCTATATACATAGTTTGAATGTATAATTTCCATATTGCATTTAAATAAGGATTAATTACACTAAACATCTCTGGAATCTGACTTAGTTTTAAATAGTATTTAAAATTAAATACTTACACCCTTTAATTATACTATGAAAATTCTACACTCACACACTTCATGAGATATATCTATAACTAAGTATACTAAAACACAATTATCCGTGATTATTTTGTTTAAAATAAGCTATTTTTTCCATGAAAAATTCCATCATAT
Organism: Lycium ferocissimum; assembly: GCF_029784015.1. Lineage (NCBI taxonomy): Eukaryota > Viridiplantae > Streptophyta > Magnoliopsida > Solanales > Solanaceae > Lycium > Lycium ferocissimum. The sequence continues at coordinate 49,506,994 of NC_081348.1, read as the reverse complement.
AGCCAAAACACTCTCTCCCTTTCAATTTATGTGGTAGTGTTTGATTATGCACTAATTTCAGGAAAGTATGAAAGATTTTTAAAACTTATGATCTAAAACAAGTCATAGAAATTTTTTGTGGTTGTACATCATCTCATGGGTAAAACGAAAATTTCAAAGTTAAGAAAATATGACATTCTTCTAGGAACAGATTAAATTAAAAAGAAGGGAAAAGGGTCAAAAATAACCCTCTACTTTGGGAAAAGGGCTAAAAATATCCTCCGAACTAATTTTGGGTCAAAAATACCCCTCCCGCCATTAAAGTTTTCAAATATACCATTCTCTTAATGGAAATTCTCAAAATAATCCGATTTCATTTTTTAAACCCGTTCCATTATTTAAGCCGACCAAACTTATAATAACCCGATTTCATTTCGTTGAGAGAATTGGAGGGGAATAAGGGGATAGTATGGGTTATTACTTAGTTGGGTTGGGTTAAATAATGGAGCAGGTTTAAAAATAAAATTGGGTTATTTTGGAAAGTTTGGGAATTTCCGTTAAAAGAGGGGCATATTGGAAAACTTTAATGACCGGAGGGATATTTTTGATCCAAAATTAGTTCAGAGAATATATTTAGCCCTTTTCCCTAAAAAGAAAGCATATCACATGGATAGGGACGAAGTAGTTACTTCATTTGTCCCAATTTATGTGACACACTTTTTTTAGTTTGTTCTCAAAATATTGTGTTTCTATATTTTAAAAATAATTTAACTATAAAATTTTTATTTTACCTTTAATCAGATGATATATAGACACAAACATCTATAACTTATTTTTAACCTTAAGTTTCAAAAATCTTTTATCCCTTTATTTAACTCCATATCCAATGAAACACCACCACATAAATGATAAATTTGAACGAACGGAATAATATTGAATGGGAAAAGGTTCCACCAAAAGCTTCTTGAGCTTCCTATAAATAACCCTCCACAGCCTCATTGTAATTGCAATCCAAGTATCAGCCAAACAAAAAAAAAAAAAAATCAACAACACTTACTACCAATTCTATCAATATTCATAATTTCCTCCATATATATTTCCCTTTCTTCAAGATGTCAACACATTGTGTTAGCATGATCAAGAACTTCAACTTATCTTCAAAGATAAAAGAAGAAGAGGCAATTAGCATGGAGAAACAAGGGATAGTGTCAATTCTTGATAATGTTGATTCTTCTTCTTCTTCAACTGGAGAAGAAGATCATCATGAGGAACTCAAAGATCAGCCAATTATAACATTTGATTGGAGTTCAATTCTATCTTCAAAGAATGAAGACTCAACCAATAAGCTAATTTCAACTAGTCCTTATGTTCATCCTCTTGACAAAAAATCAAAAAGTTCTTTGAGTGAAAGGAGTCTTGAAATTTGCACTGAGAGTCTTGGATCAGAGTCTAGCTCTGATTGCTTTTCCTCTTCACCTAAGTCGGATACCGAAGACTCGAACAATGACAAAGACTATCATTGTCAAGAACAACAAAAACAACAAAATTCCTTTGAGGATTTTGGAGTTGTAAAGTATAATTATAGCAAGAGATTAATATCTTCTCCAAAATCCTTTCCTCCTTCTCTACCTTCTGTTCACATGCAATCGCGCAGACAAAATGGTAGATTGATTCTTGAAGCGGCTTCTGTTCCATCTAATAATCTCCATGCCCAACGCGTTCATGGCCACCTTCTTCTCACCTTCATCAATCAAAATGATTCCAAACTAGAAATGGAGAACTATGATGATGAACCTGACGTGTTTGAGAGAGTGTTCGACGATATGCAAGAAGTTGAAGGTAATGAAACACCCCACTCAGATAGTGGTGGTAATAATGAAGAAGAAGAAGAAGAAGGCGAGGGCGTCGTGATGGAACAAAGTCCAAGAATGTCAAGTGAGGTGACAAATGTGAAAACATCAGCCCCGATGATGCTAGAGAAAAAGAATCCACTAACATGGTCTAGATGTACTGTCAGTTTCAGCATGACATCCGGTTATTTCAATCTTAACAGCAGGTTCAACTGCTCAGTAAACTCGATGACCGAGGAGGAGAAATATACTAGTAATATTAGAGAATGTTACACTTATCCTTCATCGGTTTCTCAGTCACTTCCTCTACCACCAGGGGTGGCTGAGGTAATCCCGGCACCACCACCACCGGCGGCTGCAGCCTCATTAAATGCCTATGAGAACTTTTGGAGGAAAAAGCCAACAGTGGCAAACATTGTGAATAATTCCACTGTTGCAGAACAACGCAACAAGGACATGTACTACAACAACAATAAGCAAGACTTGGTGCTAATCAGAGGGAACAAGGCATCTATGAACAATAATTTGGTGCCTTTGTTGAGAAGCTGCAAAGAGCCGAGGAGATCTCTAATAATTTGGGAGCCTTATTGCATTGCCACCTCTTAATGGTGATCATCATTAATCCAAAGTATTAATCAAATTATTTGATTATAGTATTTTATGATATATAATTCTATGTATCATTAGTCATTACAAATATGATTTTCCTCTCTTAGTTTTTACTCTTTTGTCAAAAAAGGAGTTTTGTGTACGTAGCCAAATAACAAAAAGAGAGAGATCAAGAAAGATTTTAATGGAGGTCAATACAACCATTTTATCTTAATTATGAGCCTTTTACATACTAGTATTCCCTGTGTTTCAATTTATGTGTCATACTTAATATACTTTCTTATTTAAAAATAATTTAAATAAGATTTTTCATTTATCCTTAATGAGATGATTTACAGTTATTCTATAACTTGATTTAGACCATATATTTTAAAAGTTTTGATTTTTTTTAAAGTTTAATAATCAGTCAAACACCGCTACATAAATTAGAATGATACCGGAGTATCCTCTTACTTTTTTTTAGTTGATGATGATGTTGGTAAAGCTATAGTGTATAGTTAGCCAGACAAAATCTTGTTAGCCAACTTTGACTTGGTGTCATGTCTGTCCCAGCATCAATTGGATTCTCATAATTTTTCTTCACTGTCTTTTTTAACCCTTCTTTAATTTATTATTTTCAGTATGTTTTGTTCCAACAAAAGCTAAAAGGTTAATTGAGTGGTATTGCTTTATAGGTAGACAATGGGCATCCAGGTTTCCGTTTGGGAAGTTTTTGCAACAAAAAAAGAAAGTATCTTAAGTTAAAAAAGGATATTTAAAAATTGAGTTATTGAAAAATATGTTAAACAATTTTACTTTATTTGGCTTTAGATGTTTAAATTTTTGCCTCGATTAATTTGGATTCTCAACTAAACTTACTTTAGACAATTTTAGTTTGGCCAAATAGATTCTAAGCTATCTGACATCACAAACTTTTGGTGTGAAATTCTTGTGAGGAATGAGTCACTAGGCCTATTTTTATTCTAACAAGAGAAATATCTTTAAAAACTTTGACACGTTTTATATTTCTATGACGTTTGTTGTTAGACATATTTCAAAATTTATATGCCAAAATTTGATAATATCACAAGAATTTATACTTGTTCCAGGCTTCCAGCTAATAATTATTAAATCACAGGCCCAAAGAATTAGCTGAAAATTGATAGTGCACAGAACCATATGCTCTTTATCCAAAAAACGTAACCTCTATGGTCTCATTAGTTTCACTATGATTCTTTGTTAATGGAAATAAAGATATGGAGTCATTTTCACACACTTGGTCACCCTCACAAAATATATTGTATTCACATATATTAAATGATTGCAGTTCCTATTTGAGAGGATATATCACTCATAAGCGCATCACATTTATCAAAAGTTTTATGGTAGCGAATAATTTAACAAACTATAATAAAAACTTGAGATTCACATCGTTTTGTTTGTAATATTATTGTTGTTTGGAAACTTCGCTATTCTATTCGTGAACTATGTCACCACGATTAATTCCCTCATGTAATTAATCCCCTTAAATTCTTGTCTTTAAATTGAGTCACTGTTCTTTCTGATCATCTATGAAAGAACGGTTATAAACAAATCAGTGTCACGTCCACACAAAAATCATAATCAATGATACATTTAGGAGAGAGGCACTGCGATTTGGAACAAGCATAAAACACACATATATCACATGTTGTATTTCAATTTTAGTACAACAAAATAAACATAGGATAACAAATACGGTCTCTGTCTTAATTTATGTAGCGCACTAATTTCCTTTTTAGTTTTTTTTGTCAAAAATATTACATTTATATATTCAGAAATATTTAACTTTAAATTTCTTATTTTATAATATAAAATAATTTATAACCTCACAAATATTTAAATCTTGTTTAAGATCACAAATTTTAAAAGTCTCTCTCTTCTTTTTAAATTTCATGTCTAATCAAATGGTGCACGTAAATTAGGATGGAAGAGGTATATATTTATTTTTTATTAAATAATTTTGTAATCATTATGCTTCAAACTAGTTACTAGCGAGCCCTTTTATTGTCAAACAAATCTATTTAAAAGTTGCCCGATAGTTGCAAAGATTATGAGCGTTCGGGAAGCTCTCGGCTGGTTGAAGAGCGGTTTTGCTATAGTCGTGTGGTGATTGAGACAGATAATTAGCTAGTTCTTTAAGCTCTCGAAGGAAACATTTCAATTAACTCTTATTTTGATTCTCTTGTTTATGATTGTTATAAAAAGTTTTCAATTATTGTCTGTTTCTCTAATTAGAAAATTAGCGAATCAAGCTGCTCAGGCTTCCCCCTGTTTCTATATCTGGTTCAATGGAATGAAGGTCTGTTCTACCTAGAGGCGGAGCCAGAATTTGAAGTTTGTAGGTTCGAAATTCTAATTTGTTTAAGTTACTGGGTTCTAAAATAACAATTTAAACTTATTCACAAATTTTTCAAAATAAATACAGAATTTAAATCAAAATTACTGGATACGGCCGAATTTGCAAACCGTATGCTGGCTCCGGCCCTGCGGTCCTGCCATCTTTTTTCTGTGACGTGCTCTCTTTTGATTAATTGAGAAGCTACCTTTCCCAAAAAAAGGGGAAAAAAAAATAGTTGTCTTTGCTAAAAAAAAAAAAAAAAAAAAAATGTACAATCACTACTAATAAGGGTACCATTAATATTCAAACCTCACCATTGATATACACTTATTTTTAGCATCTTCAAACCCTTTTCCTAGTGACAAAATTATTTACAAATTCTGACCAAAAAAATGAGACGTCCCGGCGGTGGACATTACGGTGGTGTTGATGATGCAAATTACAATTCTGTCCCTCAAACAGTGCAACTACAACAACAACAGATAAAGAATGAACAACATCATCAACAATGGAGATGGGAAAGAGAAACCCCAAAATTGCCAACAAATTCAATGTCTCCCAACATGTTTCCTGAAGGTAAATTTTTTCTCTAAATCTTTTTAATATATATATATATATATATATATATATATATATATATATATATATCTTGGTTGGATTTCCAGTGTTTTTGCTTGTTACTTGTTGTTTTGTAGATGGATTGACTATAAATTTGATTTTTCAGATACCCTTTATAGATTTTCCCTAGAAAACTAAATTACCCACTAATTCAATGTCTTCTAACATGTTTCTTGAAGGCAAATTTTTCTTTCTAAATCTTGCTATTTTTTTTTTTTGGTTGGATTTCAAGTGTTTTTGCTTATTACTTGCGGTTTTGTAGATAAATTAATTAAAAAATTTATTTTTAGCTTATTACTTGCTGTTTTGTACACAGATTAAATAAAGATTGGATTTTTCAGATACCCTTTTTAGATTTTCCGTAGAAGACTAGGTGGGATTTTTTTTTTTTTTTTTTTTTTGGTTTTCTTGTGATTGAGTTTGTTTACATTGCCGGTCCCAAGCTCGGATAAAGGATGAGGGTTGTGGTAGGCTGGCAGCCAGACATGCCAATTTGGGACTGAGGGGTAGTTGTTGTTGTTGTAGTTTGCTTCTGATTATTTGCTAGGCAATATTTGGGACTGAGGGGTAGTTGTTGTTGTTGTAGTTTCTTTTTTGTTCTGATTATTTGCTAGGCAATATTTTGGGAATAATTGTTGCATCCAATTAGGAGAAGTATAATCTAGACCATATAAGGTACTTTCTTTTTGTTCCGATAACCGTGGTGTTTGGATCCTCCAAAAATGCACTTATTTTTTGGAGGATCCTCGCCACCTCTCACCCGTCACCATTTTTAAAGAGTCCATCATAGATGGACAGGTAGGAAGAAATCACTAGTGTTTTTGCTTGGGATTTGAACCTGAGAAATCATGGTTCTCGACCTATTTATTGACCGCTAGGCCACACCCTTTGGTGCTGTGTTGTAAATAAATTAATTAGAACTTCCATTTTTGTGGAAACCTTGCTTCGTCTTGGCAAAAGATCCACACAAGTGAGGGAAACTATTCGAGATTATAGATTTAACTATTGTTTTAATACTTACATTAGGGTTGGTGTTTTTAGGAGCTTTTTAAATTTGGTTAAAGACTTCTTTTTATATTTAATTTGGTTAAAGACTTATGTGCTACAGTGCTAGTTCATAAGTGAGAGATTTTGGTAACATCTAGTTTTAAAGGTCCTATTTTCCTTCAAAAAGACAAGTATTCATAAGCAAAGTAGTGTTGGAATGATATGGCCCTGGATAGAGTATATACGGAAAAGGGCCAAAAATGCCCCCGGACTATTGAAAAAGGTCTATATATATTCTTCATCCACTATTTTGCTGAAAATACCCTTCTGGTTACTTTTTGGCTCACGTATGCCTTTATGACTAACTGTCAACATTGACTTATAAAAAAAAAAAAAAAAAAAAATTAAATTCCACGTGGTATCTTATTACTAGTCCAATTTTAAATTCTGGCCCGAATTAAATAAATCCACCCACCCGGTTTTCTGACTTACCCAGCCCACACACTCACCCATCCGGAAAACATAAAATCTCGATGGGAAAATCATTTTAGGCCATTTTTGCTCTACTTCCTCTTCTTTATTTTTTATTTCCAAAAAATAGAGCAAAAATACTTTTCTGGTTTGGAAGTAGATTCATTCTTCAGCTATGTTGATGAGAATTCTAAATTTATGGTGGTAACAGGAAGAGAAGGTGTCTTGTGTAAATTATGAATGCTACCTGCAGGCCAGAAATAAAATAAATTATATTCTACGATCGATCTTACTATTGATGTATGTATCTATTACACATTTATTCTTTTCCTTGTTTTAATATGTGAATTAATTATTATTTGATTTTCAATGATTTACCACAATTTGGATCTGAATTTTGAATTTGTTCTCCTTCTCGGATAATTAACTGTACTATTTCATCTTTAACGAGAATCCCAAATTTTGACTTATCATCATCAGTTTCCTTGTAACCAGTACTTTGTTCAGATCATTAATTATTCTTTTTAAGTGCTTTTAAGGATTCTAGAGAAAAACGGTACTGCTCAGTGCTCAATAGTACTGATCGATCACATGACATGAATTGTTCAGAATGTTTCTGAATTCTGTATATGTGGGTTTAAATTGCTATTGTTAGAGGGAAGTTGTGAGCTTTCTGCTGAGGCTATGGGTGTTTTGGGAAAAAAAGAATAAAGAAGAAGAGGAAGTAGAGCAAAAATGGCCGAAAATGATTTTTCCGGAGAGATTTTATGTTTTCTGGGTGGGTTATTGTTTGGGTCGTGTAAGTCAGAAAACAGGGTAGGTGGATTTATTTAATTGGGGCCAGAATTTAAAATCGGATCAGTAATAACATGCCACATGGAATTTAAATAATTTTTTAAGCTTAGTGTTGAACGTTAGTCATAAGGGAATAAGTGAGCCAAAAAGGTAACCAGAGGATTTTCAACAAAATAGGTGGATGAAGGGTATATTTGGACCTTTTTCGATAGTCCAGGAGCGTTTTTGGCCCTTTTCTGTAGAGCATAATGGTTTTAGAGGATTCATATAACCAACTCCAACTTTATATGGGGTTTGGAAATAGTTGATTTATTGATGGATTTCTTAGAGCGACTTGTCCTCTCACATTTGAACTCTGTCCTTCCTAAATGAAGTTTGTTTTAATATTGTAAATGAAAAGTCAAGTTACTGGTGTCAGAAAAAATATTGTAAATGAAGTTTGTTTTAATATCGTAAATGAAAAGTCAAGTTACCGGTTTCAGAAAAAATATTGTAAATGAAAAGAATTTGGACAGGACTGCAGGGGTTTAAAACCATTCCTTCTGTCAACTCCAATAAAGCTTATGTAACGACCACTCTAGGCAGACGTCTGATATGCTTTCGATAACAAGCCAATAACATGACTATAAGAGTTTAACATTTGACAGACCTGAAATGCCTATGCATGCGGCCATGATGTTTTTTCCTTGATATATTAGATTCAATTTCTGTGATTCATAGGCCTTTTACGTTGTTACATTTAGAGAGAGGTGCCTGTATTTTCAGTTGCATTAAGCATTTTAATTTATAGAATAAGGACTCTAAGAAATAACTTGTAAAATAAAGGAAACTCTATCCTCAACTAGAAGATGAAGATTACCTCAAACCAGCTGATAATTTTTTAAACAATGATTGTGTCTAGGCCATCTTGCGCAAACCTCGACTATTCTGCCGGGTACCTGCTACCTCCCACCAGCAGCGCCAGGTAACTTTGTCTACCAAGGTTTAGGCAGATAGGAAGAAATCACCGAGTATCTTTTGTCTCTACTGGAATTGGATTTTTACTCCCAAGATTTGCACCCGCTTTGACCACTTGGTTACAGCTTTGGGTGCTGGTTGACAATATGTTATCTCTAAAAAAGTTAGATTAGACAAAATCTTATTTGAAGCATGAATTTGAAGTGTTCCTGCTGCCTGAAAGTTGAAGTGCACAAATTGATTTATAACAGAAGGAACACTTCCATTCCTCTTATGATTCCATTCCTCGTACAAGGCCATCAGCTGCATCCGTAGCTACAGTCCCCACTTGATTATTGGTTAGTTTTTGATGCAAAAATGTGGGTACTATGACCCCCAGCAACTGCTGTTTAAGTCATGGCACAGATCCTTTCAAAAGCTTGATAATGGCCTTGTAGCTTTTTGGGAGTTTTGCTGCCTTCCATGTAGGCTTTACTTCTTTCTTACCTTCCTATTTTGTTAATAACACTGACTTACAAATGTTAGAATGTGTTTGTATGTATTGTATTTGCTCATTCTGATTAAAAGGCATTATATGGCCCTTCCCCGGACCCCGTGCATAGCGGGAGCTTAGTGTACCAGCATTTTTTTTTTTTTAAAAAAAAAAAAATACTGTCCTAGAGATACATAGGTAACTTTATAAGGTTGTGAACTCAACAATTCTTTTCTATTTTATTTTTGAAAACTAGTGCTTGTCTTTCTATGTTTCAACTCATTCAACAGTGCCTTTCCTATAGGTCAGGGGAGTGAAGCATCTAGATCCTACTACCAGGGCCAGAGGACTGATCCAAGGTTGGCATTAGAGAATCAAGGTGTCAAGGATCCCAGAGCACAGCCTCGTGAAGAAGATATGGATATTGGTTATGAAGATAAACCTGTGCAGCAGACTCTGGAAGTTCTTGAACAGAAATTCCTTGATGATATAATGAAACTGACCAAGGAGCAAAATGATGCAGAGGATGCAGAAAATTCTAGGCACAGGGAGGTTAGTTCAGCTTACTTAAGTGCTCCGTAAATTCTTCATTAAGTCAAGTTTTAAAGAGGTGCATCAAAAGGGTAATAATACCACAACATGCAGTATCTATATTCCCTTAAAATCTTAGTTCTTTTCAATTAAGAGCATTCTTGCAATTCCTCAAAGCTTATCTTCTCCTTAAGTTTCTTGCAACAGAAAATCAATACCTTACCTTGATATTTTGTCTCCACCCTTTTTCTAATTTTGGGCACTGTCTGCTATAGTAAAACAGATCAAAATATGACGTAAAAAAGATATCAGATCAAAATCCAAGTAAACCTTTTAAATGCCATATCTAAAGTCTAGCCAGAAAATACTTTGCAAACTGTTTTATGGCGATGGAGTTTAGATGCTTAATAATCTTACTATTAGTCAATTAATTAGATATCAATTTTGGAGCTTGTATGAAGTTTGCTTGACAGTGCTGACAATATATCATAATCTTTAGTCACGTTGGCTTATATGTTATGTATAGTGCGTCAAATATTTTGTCTATCACTGGGTAAAGAGTTCAGAGCAAGGAAAGGCTGGTCTTAGCAACTGTGTACCAGTGACTGCATTAGGTTAGTTTGATGTTGGCTATTACTCGTAAAAACAACTCGTTAATGGCAATGGTTGGAGCATTTTCAGATGAGTCAACAATAAAAAAAAAAAAAGGTCTACTGGTAGATGAATGGACTATTTTTATAGACACCGCTCTTGCAGTTTTCTTCCTTCAATGAGATTGAATAATATCTGTGTGTCCTCTTCCAAAATTTGGATCAAGCCAATCAAGTATTTAAATTTACCAAGTAGTCTGTAGTACTTGAGCGTTGAGAATAAGGATCCACGGTTAAGCTTGTATGTCCAATTTTCAAAAGATGTATATGTTCAACATTTAATTTAGGCCAAAGTCATAAGCAGCCTCCTAAACTTGTCCACAGATTCCTCATGGCCACCTAAACTGACGCTTGTTCCGATTAAACACCTAAACCCCTCCGAATTTGTACCATTTAGACACTTTTTTTACAATCAGCAAAAAATATAAAATGTGTGTATTACACTGGCGGTGACGTGGCAAAATGACCAATTAAAAAATGACATGTGGCATTGGGGTCCAAAATAAGTATAATAATAAAAAAAAATCATCTGCGCCCCCGCCAACACCACCCCACCCTACCATTCCCCTTTCTTCTTTCTTTGTCGTAGAAACTACCTCATTGCCCATCCATCCATCTCTTTCTCTTCCCAAGCCATGTCCGTTCACTTCCAAGATAAATCCCCCTCTCCCCTTTCTTCTTCCTCCCTTCAAAAATTCTTTTCGTCTCCTTCACCTTAGATCCACGCCGGTGCACTGCCAACATCCGACCAAAACTGTACTTACCAACATACCTCTCTCTCCTTTTCCTTTTTTTTTTCTTATTCCTTTTGTTTCAGAAAACCTTCCGCAAAAAGTTTCTCCAAATCTATAAAATATGAAGAGTTAGTCAGAACTTTCATGAATATTGGCCGGAAAATTTTCTCCGGCGAATCTTTTGTTTCATCTATTAAATCTAATATTTTAATTTAATGTCTAATAAATAGTTTATGGATAAATAACTTATTATTTTAAGGATGAATTAATGGATTAATGAAAGAAATAAATTTTCATAGAAAATGTTGGATATTACAGAGGTTTGGTTCGGCTGAAAATGGTGGTCAGGTTTACTGTGAAAGAGAAGAAGAAAGAGAAAAAAGATTTGAAAAAAAAAAAAAAAAAAAAACTGAAAAAGAAGAAGAAAGGAAAAAGCTATTTAAAATGAAGAGAGGGGGAGATGAGGGAGCAGTGGTTCATGGTGGAGGGACTGAATTTCGCCGGTGGTGGCGGCATCAGCGGCGGCAGCGGGAAGGAGAAAACGTGAAGAAGAAGGAGAAGAAATAAAAATAAATGAAAATAGGGTAAATAATGTCTTTCACGCTCCTCTCTTGTGTGTATAACACACATTTCGCAACATCAGCAAAAAGTGTCCAATAGGCACATTTTTTAATAGTGCAGGTGTTCAATTGGAACAAGCTTAGGTTTAGGTGGCCATGAGGAATCTGTGGACAAGTTTAGGGGGCTGTCTATGACTTTGGCCTTTAATTTAGGTAGGTTACACTCTGTTGATGTTTCTTCTATAGTCTGTTTCCCTTTCCTGTACATATGGTAGGTACTGAAATTTTTGTCCTTATTCTTTTGCTGCTTTTCTAGAATGCCCGCCCTGCATGGGTAGAACAACAGTGAATAGTTAAGACCAGAGGGGAGATTATCATACCTACTTGCTGCAATAATCTACAAATGAATTTTCTTATACATAATACTGGTTTCACAGAACCGGAAATCTGCAACTTCCTTGTTTACAGTTTCTGTCTTATCAAGAAAGCTTGTATACCCAAACTAAGTTTGTGGCTATAAACTAGTACAAGGTGTAAAAGAAGGATAATTAAATGCTGAGTCTCGAATTTTCTGAGGCTTTTATCTTCTCATTTTTTACTTTCTAAAGATGTGTATGTAACTGATGAAAGCTTGGGGGGCTGGGGAGGATGAATAAAAAAGTACTGAGATAGATTTTTGCTGATGTTTTATGCAATTTCAGCTATTTTGAACCTTCTTTTCTCTTCATATGGTGCACTAGATTTCTGAGCCTTTCTTCTCAGTGGAAATGCATAATCCATACACATTCATTTCTGTTCTTTGGTTCTCACTTGAATTTCAGTTATGGCCTTTTCCCTTCCTGTTTCTGTTGCAAAATTATTCATGTTTCAGCCAGTATTTGGTGGCATTTAAGATCTAATTGCAAATCAAAAATTAGGATTAGCCGTACTTACTGGTCAAGCTCAATAAACTTGGCAAAATTGTAAACCAGATGGTCCAGATCTAAGTCCCGCTATATTTTTTTTTTGATGACCGAGAAATCCTTCTGGGACCAATCTTAGGACCAACCTCAACCTTCAAAACTCGGGGATAACTTAGCAAGTACTAAAAAAAAGAAGAATCAAAGTATAGCTCTCTATCTTTTTTTCCTTTTTTTTTTTTTTTGAAAAAGGTAACAGAGCTCTCTATCTTATTTTCCAGTCAGTAGAGATTAAAATGGTTGTGACTTAGGTGAGTTACAGGTTTCCTTGTCACGAATGTCGTTCCTTCTAACCCTGGCCAGACATATGTCTCGTTTAGGGATTCTTCGTTTTGAGACATGGTTCTACTTGGGGTGGAGATAAATGACAGTCTTTTATTTAGTTAACTTCACAAACTGACAACAAACTTTGATGTGGAAAACATGAAACTGGGAATAACTGCAGAGGGAATCATAGGACGAAATAGGGTGTGATATATATGAGCTTGAACACTATGCAAGTATTATTCCAAGGACAAGTGTTTATTAGTTATGGTAAAGCGACCTTTTCCAAAAATTAGTTAAAAGGGAAAACAACCCCTCATCTGGCTTGTGAGATAACTTCTGAAGGGCGGCAATTGGATTGATAAAATAAAGGTAAGGTAGGGTTTGAGACCAGGGCTTGAGATCAAATGTACATAGTAGCTTCTTTTGCTGCTATAGGAGATTTATTTTCAATGTTAATAGTACACACAGAAACCAAAAGAAAATTATATTATTAGGCTCAGTGCTGCGCTGCTTCACAGTTATCTTGAATTTGTGGTCATGAGATGCTATAATTAGCCTTGGAAGTGAACTGATTAAAGACCAGTAAGATGCTCAGATTGCAGTTTATGACACTTCCGCAAGTGCTTCTATTCTTTACTTTGTATTCATGTCATGTATATTGTAAATTGTCACCCATATATCGACAAAATCCAGTGCAAAATCTTGCACGATTCTTCATCTTAGGATTAATTTTAGATCAGTCATGGGTAACTATTGAGATTAGAATTTCTCTATGTTTTTGTATGGGACAATGCGTGTTAAGCTTTTATCGGTATAGAAATCTTGTTTCTATGAGAGTAACATTATTTGCTTATGTTTCAGCGGATAAATGCAATCAATGCACAGTATCAAGAACAGCTAGTTGCCCTTCGTGCTCGGCAAGCTAGTCACAGAGATGAGGTCCTTCGAAGGGAGTCTCATGCCAGAAAACAACAGTATGAGCAAGTTGCTTTGGACAACTATCGACAAAGTAGCATGAGCTCTAGCAATGCTCGTATCCATGTGGCAATGAACTCTCCAGCAGGAGAACGACAAGTTGCCTATAACTCTCCAGCAGGAGAACGACAAGCAGCCTATAATGCTGATAGTTATGACTCTTATAGGGAGAATGCTCGATTTCTTGGCAACAGTGGAAGGGATCACGGGTATGAACCTAGAGTCCAATACCCAGGGGGTCGCGTTTATGACACTGGTTCACGCTACTATTGAGTGATTACTTAGGGTAGTATTTAATCTTTCATTTAGTTGTTTGGACTAGGTGTTGCGGTGGAATATCATACTCTTGTCTCTAGCTTTCCTCAGATATATCAAAGATCATATATTCTTGTAATCTGCGCTGTAATAGGAAGATTTACTCTGGTCTTTGATACATTTTACTCTTCTTGAATGATTCATGGTCTTGGCATGAGTTGGTGATGAAGTTTGATCTGTTACTGTTCTTAAAACTTATTGAATCATTCCATATTGATTAATCAATACTATACTTCGATGTTTACACCAAACCAAGCAATTTACTTCTAGCAATTAAAATTAATGTAGGACGACATGTCACTCCATCTATATTAAGTAAATGTGTGTATGAAGAGCACAAGTCCTGCCTCTATTGGCTTGGTGTAAACAAGATTTGCGGGTAAATTTTTACCAATGGTGCTTGTTAATTAGGCTAATAGATCATTCCTTTCTCTAAGCTGTGTATTTAGATTGAAGTATAGTTCCTTAAGAGTAGCCTAAGCAACTTTGTGACGGAAACAATGCTTAAACCAACAATAGGATGTTACAATATTATGAAATGCTTGCCCATATAGCATGCACCAAAGTTATCTTTGTTGGTGCTTTCTGCTTATAATGATGGATGAATCAAAAACTTTTCATTCAACTTATTCTTTCAATTGAAATTGAGAGCCCTTTTATATCTAAGGGATTCCTTAGTTCGGGCCGAAGAAGCAATGTCACTCGATTAGTATCAAACCGACTGCAATCTTTTTCTGTCTGTGAACATCCCACCATAGCGCCTTCTACTTCTAATAGGCCATGAACTAGATTAGAACCATTTTCAACGACAAGTGCATGACACTGCGTTATTTATATGAGAGTTATATCTTATACACATTAATTAATTGTAATCTCAATTTAGAACTAACCATGATAAGTTAACATGATTTGGTGAAGGCATCGATCCAAGTAAGTTAATCTTAACGTGCCATGCTACTCCGGAAAACACATTTCCCAAAAGGCTTTGTAGTTGTATCCCCTCTAAAGGCTGCTCTGACTCGACCATAACCAACGCTGAGGAAGGTGTCAACAATCTTTGAAGATGTTTGGCTACTGAAATTGCTCTTTATCTTGAATTTCTCTTATATTAACAGGTGCTTGAAAATTGGTATTCATGTTTTAGCTCAGTTCAGTTTCGATCTCTGACTAGCTTACTTAATAGGCCGGAAGAGAGATATTTAGAGTACCCGCTTCACATATACCCGACTTAAAAAGAGAAAAGAAGACCAAACTAAAAGAGAGCACACTTTTGACAGTCGAACTTGACTTGCAAAATGGTCTCCTGGGGAAGTGCTTTCTGAAGTTGCGAATTGGTCCCCCAGCCTATAACTGTTTTGGTCAGTTGTACTTGTTAATTCTAAATAAGAACATTAGTATTTACCCATGGAAAAAGAATCTCTTGGGAGTTATATTCACACAAATTGAGTCTCTCAGGCTTTCAAGGGTTTATAACCAGCACTCAAGAATATAGATACATGTGCCACTTTGCATTGTAAAATAAATTTACGTTTCTCTGGGAACAGAGGCTTCACCTAATACTACTTGAATGCTATCAAAGGTGTAATCCTATCAAAAATCTGTATCTTGTTTCCTTGGATTGGTGATTTGAATGCTACAAGAAAATCTGGGATTACCTTTTCTTGTATGTCATGTTCCTAATATAAGAGCAATATGTGTCAAAACCAAAACTTATCAGCCCCTTGCAAATCACATGCGCGCTGCTCACAGTCAAGCTTGCCCCACCGAGCATCGACCCGATCACATGGAAATTTGGGCTTGCCCAAGCTGAATAGAATTGTTGGAATTTGCTTCAGAAATACAGTAATAAAGTCTGTATGATCAACTTCTAAAAGAGACAAAAGAAATAATCTGATGAAGAGAAGTTTCAACTTTAAAGACCCATTAAAGAAAAAACTGGAAAGCAATTTACAGAAGTAGTTCTCTCACTGGATGCATACTCAACTCCAGAAAATCTTTCTATAATTAACATCAAGGGAACTTGTCAAATTCATTTATCAACAGGGAGAAGTAAAGGTTATGATTGGTCAGGTTAAAAAAAGAAGTTTCAAGTAAGATTGATAACAAGATGAGCCAATGCAATAATATCATACTTAAATAGTTTTTTGTCCTCTTTCTTGACATGAAAGACGTACAGGAGAAAACGGAAAAACCATTAAGATGCAGTACCTTCTATTGACAATATTGTGCACGTGACATAACCATTGTGAAAATTCAGCTTGAGATCCAGCTTGTACAGGATTTGATCTGTCAAGAACATGAGAAACAAAGTTCATCAACATACAAGACGAAACTCATTAATCTTTTTGAGCATTTCATAGCAGCAGACTAATTTGTTTCTGCCCTTGAATATCCACTATTGACTCGGTTGCTTGCAACTCATCTCTTTTTTCACTCGACTCTTTCACTTTACGAACACGGCCACCATAAAAAATAAAGGTAAAAGGTAAAAAGAAGGATGAAAAAGGAATGTGTCACTTGTCAGCAAGATCTACGTTTTGGGAGTAAAAGTATAGTTTAATAGAGTATGATTTTTGTGGAAACAACAATAAAGAATACAATAGAAGTCAATCAACAAGTGGGCCATGACATAATTAATTATTTTTTTATTTTTTTTTATAACTAGGCAAAAGTCATAGATAGCCCCCTAAGCTTTGCCACATTTTCCACTGGGGTACCTAAACCGAGGGTTGTACACTATTGGGTGCCTAATGAAACGGTCCAAATTCGATCTAGGATTGGGTACCTTTTTCATCTTGTTAAGAACGTATAATCGGATACATCTCTTTTTAGTTTATTTGGGTCAACAAAATTAAGAGAGTGCATTACACTAACAACAAAAGTCCATGACGTGGCAACTTTGTCAAATGAAAACGTGACACGTGGCGGTTGGGTCCGTCATAATAATAAAAAAATAAATTATACACCCCCCCCCCAGTTTTCAAAAATAAATCATAAAATGTTTTTTCATCTCCTTCGCCCCTCCCCCTTTGTGATTTAAAAAGAAACCGAATAGCATAAATTTTTATAATACTCCCCGTCCATTTTTTATTTGTCTATTATACTAAAAATATATATCCACTTTTACTTGAAAGTTATATAGTTGGGAAAACACCACCACCCCTCAACCGCCTGTGTCTCCCCACCCCATTAAAAAAAAAAAATTGAAATAATTTATACCCAAGTTTTTCTTCTCTTATTTAGGTCTTATCAATGTCTTTACAAGACCTACCAACTTTTAATGAAAAGTGAGATAAAAAAAGAGTCATAGGAAAATGATGGTGAATTTCCCCATTTTTTCCGGTGAACAAGATCCACCAACTTTTAATGGTAATACTACTTTTCAGATCTAAAAAGGACAAAAAAAACGGTGGTAAGAAATAACATCCAATTCACAAATTAATTTTATATAAATAATTAAAAGAAATGAAGTGTTCTAATGAAGAAGAAAAAAAAGAGAAGAAAAAAAAAAGGAAGAAGAAGAAGCAGGCGAATGTTACGAACTTAAATAGCCAAGAGCCAATCAACCACTAACTAGTTTACAATACAAAGCAAGAAGAAGCAAAAGAACAGTTTGAGGCAGAGAAATTATGAGGATATTTACTTACAATTCTGAAAAACGGCATTATGGATAACAAGGCTTTATTCCTTCATAACTGGAAGGACAAACAAAAAAAAAAAAAAAAAGGAAGAAGAAGAAGAAGAGAAGAGAACGTACAGTGAACATTTTGGGCGAAAGGGGAGGGGTGGGGTGGGGTCAGGGGACAGATGGGTGGGGGGGGGGGGCAGGTGGGTTATTTTTTAATTTATTTATCTATTAAATTTTATTTAAAAGAGGTAAAATTTTAACTAAAAAAAAAAAAAATATTTAAGGAAAAAAGAGTTGTCCACACGCCCAAGAAAAAGTGGACTCAATTGTTGTGCCACGTAGGCAAAAGGTACCCAATGGGATCGAATTTGGATTGGTTTAGGTACCCAATAGGTACAACCCTCGGTTTAGGTACCCCAGAGGAAAATGTGGCAAAGTTTAGGGGGCTATCTATGACTTTTGCCTTAAAACTAAGTGGCAAATTGTCCATCACAGGCTAAGATATGTAAAGTTCGGCCGGCGTGTGCCTCGGTGTTAGGTGCAAGACACCAGGCGTGTGCCTCAGTCTTCGCAAGCAGTGCCTCGCCTCACCCCAAAGCACGCCTTGAGGCGCGCCCCAATCACATTTTTTTTTTTTAAAATGCCCCTAGCAAAGTCTATCATGTGGGAATTTTAAGCCAATCCCATAGCTATAGGTTTAACAGTTTAGAATTGGAAAATGAACTGGACAATTCTTCAAAAAGAAAATGTACTTATTGCTCTCATGCAAGTTCATAAAGTAGGTACCTTAGAACTTCTTTGAAGTGATCTGCACATTCGTTACAAGGGTACATGCGAGATAATATTGCCATCTGCAGGCAAAGAACAAAACCAATCCTTTAGTTTCTTAGAAGCCTCAATTTTTTCTCCAACTCTATGAGCAGAATCATTATGTGATACGGACATCAAGGTCAAGAAGTATATAATGGAAGAACTTGCAATTAATTGGACGTATTGATGCATAACACTTCCCATACTGATAGGCACCTTAACTTTGTCTGGTAGATGGAAAGCACAAGAAAAGAACGGAAATTTCTTCATTATGAACTAGTGATAAGGGGAAACTATTTTACCCCTAGATAATCACTATTAGCAGATTTAGTCCTCAACTTTCTAAAGTAGTAGCGCCTTTGACCTAATGTAATATCATCTTTCAAACACAAAATTCTGAGATCAAGAAAAAGTAGTCATTTAGTGTGACTGAGCACCATACCAGTTCTTTCACATCCTTCCTTTGTTGTCTGGTTGGCTTGTCTGGATACTGGAAAAAAGGAACAAGTGAGCTCATGATTATAAAGGTCAACGCGTAAGAATATTCAATGAAGAAAAAAGTATTACTTTCGAGCCAAAAAAAAAAAAAAAAAAGGAACCACCCGGATAAGGATTACCCTGTGGAACCTTATTGTATAATTACACTTTCAAAAGACATTATTTTTAATTTAACCGTGGTGTCAGGGCTTAAAAGACATAATTATTATATCACCAAGAGCGTTCGAGCAGACTAAATATAACTAAATTGTATAATAAAATTAAAACCAGACCATTAATTATCAAAATCGAAGAATCAATTATCATGATCACACAATTAGAGGGGTAATAAGTGGTCTCACCTCGCTTAACTATGTGTCAATATTATTAAACATGTCTTATTTCTAAAAAGATTTCAACTGAAATGGCTAAACAACTTGAGCTAAATTTCTCAATTGTAAGGTTTTTACAGGTGAGTAGAAAGAGAACTGCTGCTATAGAGAAGGTGGATACTTGACCTGAGCTCCAAGGGTGTGAAGAAAAGTCCAAGTAGCTCTTCCAAGCTCTTCTTTAGTCACTGGGCCACCACTTTTCTCCTGAGAAAGATGGTTGATTAAAAATTATTTTCACTAACTATATTTTGAGATTTTCCCTTTTATTAAAAAGAGTGATGCAAGTATTACAGCTTACTAGATTTTAGAAAAACATGCGGTGCAAAAACAAACAGTTAACAATTGAGAACCAAGATAGGCTGGGTCACATTCTCCAGGTGAACAAAGAGCACTTAACATTTTTCGATCTTTCAAGAACAGTTATATACCACAGAGCTCGACGGATAAGAGGTCTAGAGCAAATTCCTAAAACTAATATTAGTTGATGCATCAACTCCCAGATATACAATATAAGACCAATTGCTGCACAAGATATTCCTACATAAACCCATAACTTTGAATCTGAAATCTACTTTATAACTACTTAGACAAGGTACCATTGTTAATTCGGTTAAATATCTCAAACCCCAACTAACACCCGAGGGTGTGCCTAGTGGTCAATGAAGTGGCTTGAGAACCATGAGTATCAAGTCCAAATTCCGGTTTAATCAAAAATATACTCCCTCTGTCCCAATTTATGTGATACACTTTCCTTTTTAGTCTGTCCCAAGAAGAATAATACATTTCTATATTTAGAAATAATTTAATTTAAAATTTTCCCTTTTACCTTAATGAAATGATTTACAGCCACACAAATATCTATGACTATCTATGGCTTGTTTTAGAACACAAGTTTCAAAAGTCTTCCTTTCTTAAACTTCGTACCTAGTCAAACTGTATTACATAAATTGGAACGGAGGGAGTAGGTGATTTCTTCCCATCTGTCCAAGCTTAGGTGGATAGAGTTGTCAGGTACCTATGTTGTTGGGAGGTAGCAAGTATTGATGCAATTAGTCGAGCTGCACACAAACTAACCAGCAAGGGCGGAGCCAATAAGGGCAAGGGGTTCATCCGAACCCATTTGGCGAAAAATTACATTGTATAGATAAAGTTAATATTATCTTTTAAAGTTAATATTATCTTTTATGTATACAGTCAAACCTCTATATAACAACATCGTTGGATCCGAAATTTTTTTGCTGTTATAGACATTTAAATAATATTTCACTGTTATAGGCAAAAAAGATACATAAAATCTAATTTTTCCTTTTTAATTACTAAATTCTAAGCTTAATCACACTTTATATAGCGAAGAAAAATCTTTTAATGATGAAAATATATATATTCGTCTGATTTTTTGTCGTAAATAGTGTATTAAAGGATCAAATATTTGATCAAAATCTCTACACTTATTATCGATAATCATAGATATTCTATTTTTATAAAGATAGTTAATTAGTATATTCTCAAAAAAAGAATATAGCTGTTATATGAGGGTAATTTTACAAAGAGCGTACTGTTATAAAGTTAATTGTTGCTATTACAGGTGAAATCTTTCTTATAGAGAAATTAAATATAACATAAAAAATCGGTTTAAAAAAAACTTGGATGTTAAAGAGAGATAAAGATGTCTGACCATATATAGTAGATATTGAACCCTTGTGAGTTGACTGCTTTATATTTTTGAACTCCCTTAATAAAAATTCTAGCTCCGCCACTGCTAACCCGGATACCAAGGTTATAAAGAAAATAGCTCAAACCCATCTCAGAGATCAGCAATACATTTACCGTATAATTAAAAAGACATACTCAGATGCTCGATGAGAACTTTCATCAAACACTTATAGTGCATTACTACATACCTCAAGTTCAACAATTACAATCTGACACTTAAAAAAAACATTGAAGACCCCTTAAAAAGTACCTGTTTGGGCAATTCAGAATGTTGAATCAGCATAGAAGTAGCAGGTTGATTCTTGGAAGAAGATGAAGATGAAGAGAGCAAAGAAAATGAATGGTGATCATTATTATTATTATGAAATGAAGGAACATTTGGGAGACCTATGAATTGAGCAAGTTGGGTTTGTATACAATTTGATACTTTCTCGTATGTTTTGAAAAGAAGCTGCAATGGATTTTCAGACATGGAGAATTCGAGTGTTTCTCCACCTTGTCTTCTCACCTCTGATATTTTTTGAAAAAAATATAATCCTAACGTTTTGGAATTTTTGTCTGAATAACCCAAAGTACTCCCTCCTGTTCACTTTTATTTGTCTACAATATGAAAAAATAAATTTCCAGTTTTACTTGTCCATTTTAACATATGAAAAGAATATAAATATTTTCTTTCTCATTTTATTTCTAACATTAATTACTTATTTCCTGCCTACGACAGTAGAGAATTTGCCTTCTGGATTGAGCTCGTCGTACCGAGCTTACTTAGTGCGGTTACCTCTCCTGTGTGTTTGCGAGCTATTGTACATGAGCTAGATTTACCCTGTGCGCACCCAAAAGATAGTGGCTACGGGTTCCCATGTCATAAAAAAATTATATTTCATGTCTATTGAACCAATCAATGTGAATATTATGATAAAATATATATCTCATTTATTAACTTTTAATGGACGTGCAAAATCGAAGAGTGGACAAATAAAAGTGAACAAAGGAATACAAGACTCACATTACATACTACCTCTATCCCAACTTATGTGACCTATATATTTGATGATGATGAGTACAAGAAATTTAAGGGAAAAAAACTAAAATTTTAAATTTATGGTATAAAACAAGAGATATTTAAAATTTTAAAATTAACTTGTTTTCTAAATATAATAAGAATATAAAATTCTTTTGGGGAATGAGAACGACAAAAAGAAAAGCGTGTCATTAAATTAGGATAGAGGGATTACAAATTATTTTCAATATAAAATTTTGCATTATCAATTTTATTTACACTAATACATCGTTTGGTTAGTTAATAATGAACGATAACTTATGCGAGATTCGAGAATCATATTTTTAATGCAAAACTAAAATGTGGGAATAATAATATGATATGCTTTATTGGCAGTACATAGAGCATATGGAGTAATACATAAGTTGTTAGGGAGTTAGTTACAATTTCTTGATTAACTTTGTTAGTTAGTCCCTCTATATTTCTGTTATTGTTTTGTTATTTACTTTTTAGTCCCTATCCTCTTAGTGGAGTATATCATTGTAATCCCACAAAGAAGGGGTATGAATGAAGTATTTACTATTTTCTCTTGCAATTCCTTTTCTCTTCTACCTTCTAGTCAAGTAGATTTATTTCAATATAGCATCAGTGGTATCAGAGCACTTTCTTGGCACTTGTAGTGGTTCATCAATGGCAGACATGAAAGAGGTGCTAGAAAAACTCAATCGGATAGCTACGGATGTTGCTAGTTGCAAGGTGCGGTAGATTCAGATGGAATCGTTGCATGAACGATCGTACCGAGAGCTCAAGGAATCACTAGAAGTGGAACAGAGGCGAGACAAAGGGAAATCACTATCTCCAATCGGAGGGGAAAATCACGTACTGTATTCCCCAATCGAAGAACCTCTTCAATTGCTAGGTATCGATTCTATGAGCTTACCCCCTCAGAATTCTGTACCCATAACCCCAAATCTCTCTTCAAATTATACACCCATCAATTCGCAACCTCTATTTCTACCATTAACAGCTCAAGCCCTCTACCCACTTCAGTTCCCCTAAATTCGAACCCAGTTCCATATATGAATAGAATAGCTCTACACATACCTAGCCCAGTTCAATATCTGCCTAATTTGACCTCATTTCAAATTCCAAATTATATGATGCCTTACTCTGCACCAAATTCCCTTCCTGTTAATAACCCCTTCCCTAATTACAATACACAATACCCACAACCCAACTCCCTATTTTTTTAATCCAACCAAGTTCCCATTCAACCACAAACATTTGTTACTTATAATCCTGGCTCTTCACACCTCAACCCCCATAATTCCCAAATGTTGACTCGACTGTCTAGGTTGGAATTCCCTAGATTCAATGGCAAAAACTTTAAGGATTGGTGGTATAAGGTTGATCAGTTCTTTTCTTTGGGTGAGGTTCAATCTGAGCAAAAAGTTACAGTAGCTGCTATTCACTTAGATGATATTCTACTTCAATGGCATCAAGCCTATATGAGAAGTAGGAGTCATTTACCCTTGCCTACTTGGGAAGAATACTTGTTTGCTATAGTTGATCGTTTTGGGGCTGAATATGATGATCCCATAACAGAAGCTTTGAAGGTTAAACAAACGGGTAGTGTGTTGCAATTTCAAGAGCATTTGATAGGGCCATGACTAGACTAAACTTGGACCCTAGTAATGCTATTAGCATGTTTTTAGAAGGACTGAAACCAGAGTTAGGTGATGATGTGAGGATACTTAGACCATATTCACTCCCTCAAGCTTACCATCTTGCTAGATTGCAGGAATCCAATTTTTTAAAGGAAGCTAAGGTTATGAAGGGGACCTTTGGCCAAGCTTATCAGATGTCTAACACCAGGACTAGTACAATTCCTGCTAATCAGTGGTCTAAACCAGCTACATTTCCTGATAATGATAAATCAAATAGAAGAAGGTTATCTCCAGCTGAGTTGAGTGAAAAAAGAGCTCAAAGCCTCTGATATACATGTGATGAGAAATATCTGCCGGGTCATGTTTGTAAGACTAAGGCTCAGGTTTATCTGTTGGAAGTGAAAGAGGAATTTACTGAAGATGAGTTGCTTCTAGTGGGTGAGGTGGTTTCTGCACAAGCAATAGGAGGCATTGAGAATTGTCATATCTCATTGCAAGCACTTAATGGCACCAATGGCTACCATACTTTGAGAGTCCATGGTTATTGTTAACAGAGGTGTCTTAACATCCTCATTGACAGTAGGTCAACTCATAACTTTGTGGATAATGAATTAGCAGTCAAGATGGGGTGGAAGATAGAGTTATTAAACCCTCCCCTACAGGTTGGGGTAGATGATGGCAACTCTATATTAGTTACTAATTGTTGTATGGGTTTGGAGTGGTTGTTGCAAGGAATATCATTCAAGGCCAATTTCCTACTACTACCTCTAGGGAATAATGATATGGTTCTAGGTGTGCAGTGGCTATGCACATTGGGAGGAGCAAAGGGTGATATTTTATTCAACTTCAGACAACTCACAATGAAGTTTGAGTATGAAGGCAAGATTCATACATTACAAGGGGTGGAACCAAAACTAAAGGTTGTGGATGCAGATTCACTACAGAATTCCAGTGTAAACAATGTTCAGTTTTTCATGATTAAAGTAACACCGACAGGTGCTAATGTTGGTGAGAAAAAAGAAGGTGCAGAAAATAAGGTCGCTTTTCCTACAATACTAGCTGTCTTGGATGAATTCCAGACCTTGTTTGATGAACCACAATCCCTACCACCTTTTAGAGGTACATTTGATCATCATATTCCTTTAATGGATGGTGCCAAACCTGCCAATCTCAGACCTTATAGGTACTCCCCTGTGCAGAAGGACGTTATTGAGAAAATGGTTCAAGAACTAATGGCTCAAGGATTCATACAACATAGCAGTAGTCCTTTTGCATCACTAGTGGTATTGGTGGGAAAGAAGGATGGTAGTTGGAGAATGTGTGTTGATTACAGAGCCTTGAACCAACTAACAATTAAGGATAAGTTTCCTATTCCACTTATTGAAGAATTATTGGATGAATTAGGTGGATCACAGGTGTACTCCAATATTGACCTTAGATCTGGATATCACCATCAAACCACAAGACAGCTTTTAGAACACATTCTGGGCACTTTGAGTATTTAGTTATGCCATTTGGCTTGACTAATGCCCCTTCCACTTTTCAAGGACTAATGAACCAAATATTTCAGAAGCACTTAAGGAAATTCACCCTTGTTTTCTTTGATGATATTTTGGTTTTTAGTAAAAGTTTAGAAGAACATGAAGCACATCTCAGGCTCACTTTTGAGATTCTGTTGCAATATCATCTGTATGCTAGGAGATCCAAATGTGTATTTGCAGCAACTACTGTGGAGTACTTAGGCCACTACATTTCTGCTCAGGGTGTGGCAACTGATCCAAAAAAAATCTTGGCAATTTAGAAATGTCCAACTCCTACTACTTTGAAACAGTTGAGGGATTCTTGGGATTGGCAGGATACTATAGAAGATTTATTAGTAGATATGGAATGATCAGCAAACCACTAACTGATTTGCATAAGAAGGACTGTTTTGGATGGTTCGACACAATCGCTAACTGCATTTTTCGAAACCTTGAAACAAATTGCCACTTCGCACCCGTGTTGGCTGGGCACTACCTAATTTTGATCGTACCATTGTAGTAGAGACAGATGCCTGTTGTCACACCCTAATTTCCGATAGAGCGTGATGGGCACCCGACCCTTACTTAGGGCCGAGCGAACCCGCTGACTCTCTTATACTCGTAATCATGCTGGGCCCTTGAATCATGACAAAATGCATAAGGAAAGCTTTTCGAAGAACAATATGCTTTTCATCTTGTTCAAATCAAGTATAATCTGTAAACATATGGAGCTATTAACACAATGCACAATAATACATCGGCTTACAGAGCCGCTTACAAAACTGACATACACCATACGTGACTCTGTCTGCAAAGTCTCTAACATAACTCATGACATCATAACATAGCTACTCTGACTCGGCAGCACTCCGGAAGGAGACGGAGCTCGCCAATCCCGCTGGAACATCTTCTACTCATCTGTATCCACCTGCGCGGCATGAAACGCAGCCCCCGAAGAAAGGGGGTCAGTACGGAATATGTACTGAGTATGTAAAGCATGAAATACAGTAAGCGGGATCATACTGAGATAAAAAGTATAGAAAATCATAAGACTTGCCTTTGAAAACATATATCATGTATGTCAATGTCATGTCAAACTCATTATGGAACTTAGAGACATAATTAGAAAATCATCTTGTACATATGCATAAATATAGCGTGCCCCGGCCCTCTAGGGAGGGACGCGGTAAGTAAAATCATCATATGCATGTACATATAACGTGCCCCGGCCCTCTAGAGAGGGACGCGGTAAATAAAATCATCATATACATATGCATCATGTCATCATATATATATATATATATATACCGTACCCGGCCCTCTAGTGAGGGACTCGGTGAATAGAATCATCATATGCCATCCTGGCCGCCATCCCCATATCATATCATCATCATATCATATAACGTGCCCCGACCCTACAGCCGAGGGACGCGGTAAATATAACGTGCCCCGCCCTCTAGCGAGGGACGCGGTGAACAATGCAATGGAGTTGCACGAATACATGCCCGGCCCGGACGCAAGAAAAGAACATATTGAGGCTGGCACGAGCAGAGTAGTGAGAAACCATATGCACATAAATCATCATTACTGACTCAATGGATAAGTAAGTAGTAGACGCTCGAGAGTCAAAACGGAAATCATGTTAAGTTCTTTCAAAAACAATTCGTTAGGACTATACAAAGGTAAATCTCGGGGACCACGGATATGTATCAAACCAATCCGGGCCCGCCCATGAAAGTTAAAGTCATTATACGTTATAGAATCATTTACGAGCATATCAAAGCAATCCGGTTCTGTCTATGAAAGTTAGGGACATTTTCAACATAAAATCCTTTTCGAGCAAAACTCTTTATACCACGTTTGAATTCAATCATACAAAAGACACAAAGGCCAGAGTTCTACCACATTAAGAATGCCAACACTAAGAGATGGATATGAATCGTAAACATGCTCGAATCATAAGAGTGGAGTCACCCCAAGGCACAAATCATGTCACATCTTACTTCCGTCTACGACATGCCAAAAGAAGAAAAGAGTAAGCTTTACATACCTCGTCCGCTTCCTAAGCTAATCCAAACTTAAGTCTCGGCTTCTCGAGATCTACAATAATGTCATTAAGTACCAAACATTAGCCATAAGCACTTAAGAATTCAATTCCAAGCTATCGCTTTATTTACAAAAATTCGGGCAGCATTTCCCCTGTAAATTCAACAACCCCCGAGAATTCAACTCGGCCAATACTCGACCAATATCATCAACAACAATACCAATAGTATTAACATCATTTCCAATACCGACGTATGCCATGAAACAGCCCGCACACTTTTTTCTAAATTTCTCAACCAACCAAATTTGCGATATAACTATTTAATAATTTTATTTCCGTAAAGGAGTCGAAATTCATATGAACAACGTCAATAACAACAGCCTTCACATTTTACAAGGTAAATACATTTATTTTCATCCAAAATTCTCTTCAAATCTCCTTCCATAATTCACAACACCAACAAACGAATTTATCAGACTATTCCCTCCGTTTAATCCGTTAAAATTCTAAATAAACTCGTTAACAATGAAAAAGAACCGTATTCATACCTTAAGCATGCAGCCCCCACGTTATCACTCTTCTCCTTGGTTGATTTTTAGCTCAAATTGAAGACAACGCAGCGTACAACACTTTTCTCTTCATGGGCTTGGGAATTCGGGGCTCGATTTTGGTCGAAATTGGTTTTTCTTCTCTCCAAGGCTCTTCTCTCTCTCTTTCCAGAATTTTCTGGTGTTCTTGGTCTGAAAAATGAGAGGAAAGGGCTGAAATTTCACTTAAATAGGCATGGGTCATGGGCCTAACCCGGTTGGGCCCGGTTTGGACCTAGCCCACTGACCTTTCCGCCTTAAAACGTCCATATCTCCTTATCCCGACGTCACCTGTGGCCCCACGACCTATGGTTGGAAATATAATTCAATTATCTACAACTTCTATCTTTGGTATTTTTCCAAATTCCAAACTTATAATACCGTTTATGCCCCTCGAAGTCAGATCACCCGAAAACGTTACTTAAAATATTTGCTTGGCGGACTTCCACTTTGATTTGGCTCAAGGGTCCTTCTTGAGTTATGTTTAACTTCACATATGTGATTCATATAAATTGTCGCATGTCCCAAAAAAAAATCTCAATGTGTGGGCCCCACCTCAGCTTGCGAATAATCCAACGTGCAAAAATACGAAATATAATACTGTCAACGTGAGTTTAAATTATGAAGCAACAACATGATTGTCAATTTTTAAGCACGTTAATAAGGACCTTCCAATTGGTTGGAACTGCTAGAAGAAAATTATTTTTCTTGATCAATTCTTCAAGGTTCTTGTTCGGCTAGCCATGGCCGATGGTCCCTTTCTTTTTTTTGCTCCAAGGTTCTTGAATTTTCTAAGGGGTGGAGATGATGAATAATATGATTAATTGTCATCTTCACTTACATATATAACTCATCCATGTGGCCTATGGCCCACTTATATTGCACGGCCACTTGGCCAATATTTCATGAAATATTATTTCAACTTCTAGCCCCAAATTTTCATGAAATATTTAACTTTCCATAATTCACTTTTAACCCCAAATTTTCCTTAATATTTCCACCCAATAAAATCATAAGCAACTTATGCCTTAAAACACAGTCGGAAAAAAAAAATAGCCTTGTCCATAACTTGTCGCAACCAACTTAAAATGTTCCAACGTACAAAATACGGGATATAACACCTGTAATGTAGGCATTGGTGTTGTTCTTATGTAGTTAGAGCATCCTATTGCTTATCTAAGTAAGGGGTTTTCTCTTAGGCATCAAGCTCTCTCAGTGTATGACAAAGAATTACTAGCTCTGGTGTTAGCCATTACTAAATAGACTCAGTACTTAATGGGTAGAAATTTTGTAGTGAAAACTGATCAAAAGGCACTCAAGTTTCTACTTGATCAGAAACTACATACAGGATCTCAATTGAAATGGATCATTAAAATCATGCAATTTGATTTTGTGATTGAATACAAACAAGGCAAGGAAAATAAGGATGCTGATGCCCGTTCTACAGTGCCAGCAATTGAATTAGCTACTCTTACAATGTCTACTATTAGGACCAATCTGTTACAAGCTATTATAGACAGCCGGTTATCAGATCCTGAATTACAGGAGGTAATACAACAGTTGCAGAGTAATCTAGGTGCAATTAAAGGGTTCAGCTTCATTAATCAGCAACTCAGAAAACATGGGAAATTAGTGGTGGGGTCTGATATTGCTCTCAGGCAGGAGATTCTGCAACTATGGCATAATCCACTCAAGGGGTCCATTCAGGAGTTGAAAATACCTACAGAAGGGTGGCTGCAATCTTCTATTGGAAGAGTCTTAGAGATGATGTCATAGTTTTTGTGAAGCAATGTGATACTTGTCAAAAAAGCAACTATGATAATGCAGCTTATCCAGGTTTAATCCAACCCTTACAGATTCCTTCTCTTACATGGAGTAGTATTAGCATGGATTTTATAGAGGGCCTCCCTAAGTCTAAAGGGAAATCAGTTATATAGGTTGTAGTTGATAGATTAACTAAATATGCTCACTTCATTGCATCGAGTCATCCTTATACTGCTGCTAATATTGCTAAGTTATTTATGGAAAACGTCTTTAAGTTACATGGAATGCCAGATGATATTGTGAGTGATAGGGATCCTATCTTCATTAGCAAACTTTGGCAAGAGCTCTTTTCAATCCAAGGTGTGACACTTAGTACTTCTATTGTATATCGCCCACAAGCAGATGGTCAAACTGAAGTGGTGAATAGGTGCTTGGAAACTTATCTTAGATGTTTTTGTTCAGAAACTCCTACTGATTGGGCTCAGTCCTTGATATTTGTTGAATGGTGGTACAATACAACTTTTCACTCATCCATTCATTGTACCCTTTATGAGGCATTATATGGTCAGCCCCCTCCACTATACTTGCCATATTTTTCTGGTGAATCAGATGTTGCAGAAGTGGGCAAAACTCTATTGACTAGAGAATTTAAATTGCAGTTGCTGAAATTTCATCTGATCAGATCACAGCAGAGAATGGTGTCCCAAGCCAATAAACATAGGACTGATAGACAATTCAAAGTTGGTGATTGGGTATATCTTAAAATGCAACCAGACAGGCAGGTCACTATGACTACTCATCACTTGAACAAGCTGTCCTATAAGTATTATGGCCCTTACTTGGTCACTGAGAGAATTGGACCTGTAGCTTACAAATTGGCCCTTCCCCCTGAGTTATTGATTCATTCTAATTTCCATGTCTCTCTATTGAAGTTCTGCCATGCTTTACCTGATAAAATCACTCATCCACCTGTTCTTGATATTTCTAGTCCCTTTTGCCCTCAACCTGTCAAAATCCTTAATATAAGAATGATTCAGAAGGGTAATAAGGCTGTTCCTCAGTGACTGATACAATGGGAACAAATTCCAGCCGAGTAGGCAACTTGGGAAGATGAAAACCAGATTTCTTCCAAAATTCCTTCCTTGAGGTCAAGGAAGTTTTTTGGGAGGGGAGTAATGATACGCTTTATTGGCAGTACATAGAGCATATGGAGTAATACATAAGTTGTTTGGGAGTTAGTTACAATTTCATGATTAACTTTGCTAGTTAGTCCCTCTATAATTTTTGTTATTGTTTTGTTATTTACTTTTTAGTCCCTGTCCTCTTAGTGGAGTATATCACTGTAATCCCACAAAGGAAGGGGTATGAATGAAGTATTTAAAGAGCCCCAATGAAAAAACCTTGAGGAGAGTGAGCTCTGGGCGGCGCAAGATAAGTGAGGCTAGCTAACTTGCGCCACCGGCGATGGCAAAGAAAAAGCAGAAACGCCGACTAGCACCGGCGACCACTGCATCAGCTCAAGACAACAGCAACATTCAACGTACACCAAAAATTGGGGTTCCTCAAAAGCCTAATTTAGATAAGCGATCTACGCCGCCGCCGGAACCACACCATGAACCAGCGCTTGAAACCTTGGAGAAGAATGCGATTCCTGCAACGGCAAGTCGTACGATTACCCCAGCATCAGGTGTACCTCAAACCCTTGCTCCAATGCGGTTATTCCACTGGATGCCTGGGATGGGTAGTGCACCAACCGTGATACCTCCGGCACGCAATCCAACAGATACTCCTATTGAAGGGAAATGCAGTGCTCCAACTGTAATTTCTAAAGCCCAAGAGCCAGCGCCTACACAACCAGTGATAGAGGGAACTCCGCCGGAAGGAGGTGTAAATACATCAAACCCGAATAGGAAGCTATTATTTACTGGGAACTCGGATGACGCGCCAACAATGGCTGAGGTGGTTCGAAATAATCGCGCTCCTACTATGGGCTTGAAATTGGATTATTTCCCACCGGTTCTCAAGGATGGGGTTAAAGTAGTGCAACTGGATCCATTAGAACTGGAGGAGGAGGCGAACAAATGGAATACATCCTTAATAGGCTATGTTATTGGAGGAAATCCTACCTTCAAGGATATCTTTTTGAAATTTGTTTATGGGGTATGGAACTTCGTTTCAACACCACAGGTATTTCGGCACGATGATGGGTACTTCATATTTAGATTCGACAGTGAGAAAGATAGAGACGCGTTGTTGCAATATGGGCCATATACGTACAATAACCGTCCTATGATATTGAAGAAATGGGTCCCTGACTTCCAAAAGAGTGCTGAGCAGTTGAAAACGATTCCACTATGGGTTGTGTTTCCTAAATTACCTATTCATGTAAAATTTGGGGAGAATAGCTAGTGATGATAGATTGACGGCCCGGGGGAGACAGAGTCTCGTTTGCCCGACTTCTTATTGAAATGGATGTGAGTCAAGAATTACCAGACTCGGTACTTATAGAGGTGCCTGGAGGTGATTACTATGAACAAGATGTGGAATATGAATGGCAACCTATGTTCTGCCAGGATTGCCTTCAAGTTGGGCATACTACTGGTACATGCAAGCCGAAAGAGAACAACCCTCCTCCTAGGAAACGAAATAGGAGGAGGAAGCAATAACCAAAGGAAGAATGGCAAGCCAAACCCGGCAAAAGTCAGGTTGGGGTTATCATGTTGCTAAACCGGAGATGAGCAAAACGAAACGGAGGGGACACCGACCGCCGAGAGAGAGGTACGTCCGGAGGTTGAGAGGTATCCGAATTGAATAATCCGAATGCTAATGATCAAGAGAAAGCAAAGGAAACTGAAGACACTCGGAGCCTCCCCTTGCATGACGATGTTGACACTATTACAAAAAAATGCAAAACCACTCCACGGCCAAGGATTAGGACAGGGTGGCTACGGGTTCGGCTACCGTAAGGAACCCCCCCTTCATGGAATATAAGGGGTCTTAATAGGCCCTTTAAACAGAAAGAACTCAAGACCTTTCTGTTGAAAAATAAAATAAACTTAGTGGGTTGTCTTGAGACAAAAGTTAAAGCCAATAAAGCTGATAAGATAAAGAGATATTTGGGTTCTGATTGGGAGGTGGCTACTGATTATGCTACTAATCCTAATGGACGCATTTGGGTATGCTGGAAACATCAACAAATACAGGTACAGGTTCTCCGCTCCAACCCTCAAGTGGTTCACTGTGCCGTAAAAGAAAGGGGAGCACCTTTTGCTTGTCATATGACCTTTGTTTATGGCTACAATACAGTGGCACAGAGAAAAGATATCTGGTCTCAGTTACAAATACTAGATAGCACCGTGACAGGCCCATGGATCATCCTTGGTGACTTTAACACCGTGACTTAATCTGCTTCAACCGAGACGGCCGACTTCCAAGAAAGTGCATGGACTTGGGACTTGGCCGACGCCTTAGAAGGAAAGGCTGCCAATTTTCTTGGTGTAATAAAAGAATGGCCGAAGACCGAATATATAGTCTTATAGATTGGGCTTTCGGCAATGACCAGTGGTTCAACACTTATGGAAGACTCGAAGCAATATATCTCTCTCCAGGTGTTTCTGATCACTCCCCTATTGTGGTTAATACCGACATCAACAGGCTCTCTATGCCTAGACCATTTCGATTGCTGAATATCCTACTGCCACAACAAAGATTTAGAGATGTTGTTAAATCTTCATGGCAACACAAAGTGCCAGGCTATGCTATGTACGGAGTATGCAAGAAACTAAAAATAATTGAGTATGCAGCTAAACATATGCAAAAAGAGTATAATTCACTTGAGAGGAGGATTAATGCTATCAAAGAGGACCTAAAGGCTACTCAAGAATCCTTGGAAAATGACTTGTTCAACTCCCAACTAATTGCAAAGGAAAAGGAGTTAGTGCTAACTCTGGACAAGTGGTCGAGCTTGAATGAAAGGGTCCTAAGGCAGAAGTCTAGAGCAACTTGGGTGGTCCATGGTGACTCGAATAGTAAGTTTTTCTACGCACAGTTAAAGGCTAGACAAGCTAGAAACTGTATTTCCACCATTTGCACTGCCCAAGGAGAATTACTCACTGCACCGCAACAAGTCCAGGCAGAATTTATCAACTTCTTCCAAGATCTGATGGGCTCAAGTGCTAATGAACTACCTTGCCTACACAGCGGTATTGCAAAAGATGGGTACTGCCTCAACAGGGGTCAACAATTGGCTCTAATCAAGGAAGTTACCAAGGAGGAAATTGTTCAAGGCCTTCGGGATATGCCTAAAGACAAGTCCCCTGGTCCGGATGGATTCCCTGTGGAATTTTTTCAAGTGGGGGGAGATTGTTCAAGCCATTATACAATTTTTCAACACTGGTAAAATCTTTGAAGGAAATTAACTGTGCTACTATTACCTTGATACCCAAAGTTCCTAATCCTACTTTCGTCAAGGAATACAGACCTATCGCATGTTGCACAACCATATACAAACTTATCTCTAAGGTAATCACTGCGAGATTGAAATTAGTAGTGGATAGCCTAGTAGGCAACTCCCAAGCCGCTTTCATTTCAGGCAGGAGTATCCTTGACAATGTTATTGTGGCCCATGAGTTAGTCAAAGGGTACTCTCGAAAAGGTATGTCACCGAGGTGTTTGATCAAGGTGGATATTAGGAAAGCATATGATTCTTTAGAGTGGCCCTTTCTAAGAATGGTACTGCTGGAATACGGGCTGCCGGGTAAATTTGTCAGCCTTGTCATGGAATGCGTTACCACGGTTAGCTACTCACTATTGATGAACGAGGGTCTTACTCCAAAGTTCCAAGCAAAAAAGGTTAAGAGGGGACCCCATGTCTCCATACCTATGGAGTATTTAAACAGATCCTTGAAACAATTGAGATTGAACCCAAATTTTAATTATCATCCAAAATGTGAGAGACTCCAACTGGTACATGTGTGCTTTGCGGATGATTTATTGATGTTTTGTCGAGCGGATAAGAGTTCTATCCAGCTGATGCTGCACGCGTTTAATCACTTCTCGGCGGTGTCAGGATTACATGCCAATCTTGAGAAGAGCTCTTTGTATATTACGGGAGTGTCTCCAGAGTTCAAAGAACAAATACTTACGGAGATGCAATTCAGCCTTGGAGAAATGCCTTTTAAATATTTGGGAGTGCCTTTATCATCCAGGAAAGTGACTGTCCAACAGTGCATGCCGCTGATAGAAAGAATGTCTGCCAGGATTAAATGTTGGACTACAAAATTTCTATCTTACAGCGGTCGAATCCAGTTGATTAAAAGTGTACTATTTGAAATACAAACTTACTGGGCTCAGGTCTTCCTACTCCCAAAAAAGGTGATCAAGCTATTTACTAACATATGCAGGACCTTTCTTTGGACTGGTAATACTGAACAATCTAAGAGAGCTTTGGTGGCGTGGGAAAAGCTCTGTATGCCTAAGTCAGCTGGAGGACTCAATATTATTGATTATCATACTTGGAACAAAGCGGCTATATGCAAGCTGTTGTGGGCTATCTCTTCAAAAAAGGACACACTTTGGGTCAAATGGATCCAAAGTTATTATCTTAAGGGCAGAGAACTGGATGCTGTACCATTACCTAAACAAGCTTGCTGGTTAGTCCGGAAAATATTTGCAGCCCAGAAATGGTTTGGGAATCAAGACATCAAAGAGGAACTTAGGCAGTGCACCAACAATGGAGAGTTTCTAATCAAGAAAGCATACCAAAAGTTCCTACCACAGTATCCTAAAGTGCCGTGGAAATTTCTTACAATGGGGCATGCTATTATCCCACGACACAGTTTATTTATGGCTAGCTGTAAAACAAAGGTCAACTAGCACGTTTGATAGACTATGCAATCTCCTTCTACTGGAGCGGGAGGAACAACTTTCTTTGACTGTCCCTATTCGAACTATATGTGGAAGGCACTGTTGCAATGGATGCAAGTGCAAAGACAGATTCAATGCTGGCACGAGGAAGTTACATGGATTTCTCGAAGAGCTCATACAAGTCGACCACATGCGGAGATCTTAATTTCTTTACCACGTTTGGATTGAGCGAAATAGGTTCTCACAACGGAGCACATGGAATTGCTTAAGGATATTGTTCTTCAATTGCATATCAGAGGACAATATAGACCAAAATGGAGAGGAGTACTTGACAGATTAAATAGCTACGCTATTTAGTTCTCGTTTGTATATAATCACGGGTAGATAGGATCTTACTTTGAGGTCTAGTTCTAGAGTCCAAATGAACTAGCGGCTGTAAATGTCCCAGTTGGTTGAATGAAAAATTTTCTTGTTCGACCAAAAAAATGAATGAAGTATTTACTATTTTCTCTTGCAATTCCTTTTCTCTTCTACCTTCTAGCTGTAGATTTATTTCAATATAGCATCATAATATGCATTAGTGATATTTGGATAAGAGTATTTGAAGGCAAAACAACACTAAAAAAAGGTAATTCCGACATAACAACCCCAGACTAATATTTATCTTAAACAATCATTACGTTTTTTTTTTTTTTTTTTTGAAACTGGTAATTGTGTATTCATCAGCATTTAGGACATGCTGGAGACCTTCAAAAGTGTTACAGCAGGAACATAAAAAAAAATAGAAATACTTACAGAGATTTTAATAAATCTATAAACTGATTTATATCTTCTAATCCTATTTCTTTACACCAAAAGTAGAAAGATACTATACAATTCCATTTGACTTTCTGAAGGGAATTGGATCTATTTTCAAAACACCTATCATTCTTCTCCCTCCAAACTGTCCACCATATGCGGTGTGGATTAACCTCCATCATTTCTTTTGACTCTTACTGCCTCCCCTCTGCATACGTTATTGCTCATGTAACAATTCACATGAACAAAACCAATGTATAGACATTTTTTTAAAGCAAAAAATTGTCTTTTGGTTGGGTGATTTAAGCATGTGCAACAAATTCAAAGTACCAAGTATCGTCATTTATTTTGTCAAAATCATATGAAGTTGCAAATTACTTCAAGACATCATTAGCAACAAAGACATAATAGAAGCAATTAGTGTATTCTAAGACAGAATGACTAAGTAGCAAAAGCTTGTGTCAAGCTCCTTGCAACTATATTGCTAGGACTCTTCAAAGATGCTGTCAGGTGCATGCTGGATCCAAAAGTAGTGCATTTTAAAAAAACTCAACATGGTGTGTCAATCTTTTCGGAGAATCCGAGCAACGTAGCTTTGGAACACTGTAACCAATTTTTTTTTTTTTTGGTAACTAACCCTTCCATTAATCACCAGTATAAACCATTACAAGCACCATAGTTGACTGACTCAGCCAATCTATCCATGAAATCACAAACTGATTCGAAACTTAGCTAAAACATAAGATTTTGCAACATAAGACTTAGCCTAGGTGGAGCTCTAACACAACATGTATATGCTTCCTTAGCAATGACTTCATACTCCTTTCTTCTCTTCTCGAAAATTCGGGCATTTCTTTCGATCCATAGGCAATGGACATACTCAGTGTAGATCATTTTAAACAGTAGAGCCCTCTGTGTCTTGCCTTTGGTTGCCTTCAAGATTATCTGCAAATGTTGATCCCATCCAGTAGCAGCTATTGGTTGTCTCTGTATCCAGGTTAATAGTCTGCTCCACAGGGACCGTCCATATATGCATTCAACAAATAAATGTTCTCTTGATTCATCATGGTTGTGGCAGAAAACACAGGATAGATCAACTGGTACTCCCCATTTATGCAGCTTATCAGTAGTTAACAATCTTCCGTGCATCAAAAGCCATAGCGTGAATTTGGCTTTTGGTCTTGCTGCATTTTGAAAAATCAAGTTCCTCCAGAGGACTCTAGGTTCATTTCCTAACAGTTGAAAGTACACTTGTCTAATGAAGCTTTTCTTAGCTCTTATATTCGCTTGCACATGGTTCATGGTACTTCTTGCTTCTATCACCTTTATTGGGGTGCATTGTGTTTTGTCCTGGCCTTTTATATAATATAGGTGCACCACCTGATCCAAAGTTTGTAAGCTTTTGTGCAAGGTGAGTCTTTGCTATAGTCGCCTTATTCCACAAACTTATATTTGTCAAGTTAAGACCACCTACACATTTTGGAGAGCATACTTGAAGCAGCTAGAGCCTTCTTAGTGATGTTGTTACTTCCCGACCACAAGTAACTTCTACAGTAGCTATCAATGAGTTGGACCACTTTAGAAGGCAATACAAATAGTTGTGCCCAGTGAGCTTGGACACCGAACAGGACAGTTTGTACTAACTGGGCCCTGCCTGCATATGAAAGATTTTTAGCTGTCCATGAACAGATTTTGGCCACAATTTTGAGGATAAGTGGTTGCCATTGCATGATGTTCAATTTCTTTGTGGATAAAGGAACCCCTAAGTATTTGAAAGGTAGTTCACCACATGAAAAGCCTGATAGTTGTAGAATTTCCAGCCTCTGAGTTGAGGATACACCTCCAAAATACATTGAACTCTTTCCTAAATTTGCTTGGAGGCCTGAAGCACTGGAGAACTGGGTAAAGCATTGAAGTAGAGCATTAACAGAAGAGCTATCCCCCCTTGCAAATAGAAGCAAGTCATCCGCAAAACATAGGTGTGTGATTTTCAACTTAGCACATCTAGGGTGAAAATGGAATGCCTTCACATATGACAAACCACTTAGTCCTGTGCTAAGATATTCCATAGCAATTGCAAATAGGAATGGAGACATGGGGTCTCCTTGTCTAAGACCTTTGGCCGCATCAAAAGGCTCGGTACCCTCTCCATTGATCAGGATGGTATAGTTCGCTGACTGGATACACTCCATCACCTAGGTAATGAACTGATCAGGGAAGGATAAACATTCCTTAACTCGTTTTAGATAAATCCACTCCACAAAGTCATAAGCTTTTTGGAGATCAATTTTAATCATGCATCTAGGAGATATATGTTTCCTAGTATAGGATTTAACAAGTTCGTGAGCTAAAATGATATTATCTCCAATTTTCCTTCCCGGAATAAAACCTGTCTGCGCCTCACACACAATACTAGAAACCATCTTTTGGAGTCTTGTAGCCAATATTTTGCCGATAAGTTTGTATAAGATTGAGCAGCATGCGATTGGCCTGTATTCCTTAACACTAGTTGGATTTTCAGTTTTCGGGACGAGTGTGATAGCAGTACAATTTATGGCTTTGTATAGTTTGCTTCTGATAAAGAACTCCCTGACTGCAACAATAACTTCATCCTTGATTACATGCTAGGATTTCTTGAAGAACTTAGCATTGTACCCATCAATACCAGGGGCCTTATCGTCACCAATAGAATTCAAACTGTCTAGAATTTTAGCATCAGTGATGGTGGAGCATAAATCAAGTCTTTGTTGGTGAGATAAGACAGGTCCTCGCCTCATAACTATTTTGTTAACTGCTGGAAGTTGAGTAGCTGCCGTGCCCATTAGCCCCTTGTAAAAATTTATGATCTCATCTCTTATGGCCTGAGGATCAGTCAACGTAATCCCAGCAAGGGAGGTAAGTTCTTTGATCTGCTTTATGTGTGCCCTTTCCTTGACTACTGCTGAAAAATACTTAGTGTTAGAATCCCCAACCTTCAACCAGTTGACCCTAGATTTTTGTTGTTGGATGCTTTCTTCAATCTTGGACCATCTTTCTAGGTTCTGCAAGATAAGTTTCTCCTTCTGTTGCAAATCATCGGACCAGTGAGTGATCAGCATTTCCTGCGTTGCAGCCAAATCAGTTCTTGCTTGAGAGATTTTCTGAGTAACTGTCTTGAACTCCTCAGCATTTAATTTCTTGAGGGCTGGTTTGAGGATCTTTAGTTTAAGCCAACTTGATGCTTTTATTCCTTAAAATATTCTTTATCTCTTTTTGCTTATATCGTTTATTTACACCCCGAACATTCCAAAATAACCAAGTCATAGAGAGTTAGGTGATTGTCCTCCTTGGTCAAGAGGTTCGATAGTTGTTCCACCTTCAACTCTTGTCAACAATCCGAAACTATTTTTCACATGGGTAGGGGTCAGTTTAGGAAAGGAGCTCCAGGATAGACCTGGCCCGGGCGAGTGCTCTTCTACGGGATTTTGTGTTTGAGATGACCCTTCTGCATAATTTGTAGCTATGTGTATAATTGGACATGCTTCTTGTGTATGGTTCTGCTCTTTCATGGATTCTAGTGGGTTTTGTATGGGTTGAGTCCGCTTGCCCTTATCCCTGTTCACACCTGGTTCTATAATTGTTTGAGTAACCACATCTTTGTTCTGCCACTGTTGGACTATTTTCTTAGCTCCTCTCCTCCTCTTTGAATGTGCATAAACATGGCCAGATTTAGGCTGCTCATCAGGACATGAGTGGCCAACCACTTGGCATTTCTTACAGAACATGGGTCGCCAGTCATAGTGAATTTGTTGCAAAAACCTACTTCCATTGGGATCCATCACATTCACCTCTTCGGGTAGAGGCTTAGTAGTATCAATTTCCACCAACATTCTAGCAAATGACACCCTCGTTTTTTTGGCTGTGCACTCATCAGCAAACATTGGGATGCCTACAGCACTTGCAATCCTGCTAAGTGAGTCACTCCCCCAACAGTTCATGGGAAGTTTAGGCAGCTTAATCAAAATAGAGAAGCAAGTGGGGAAGTCTGCATCAAAATCAAAATCGGCAGTCCAGTTCTTCAGTATAAGAGGTCGATTATTGATGGTATATAGCCCGGCGTATAACACCTCTTGCATATCAGTCATGGACATAAACTTCACTATGAAATATCCTTCTTCGTGCATAAACAGGTCAGGGGCTGCTACATTTGACCAATTGTGCTTAATAAATCTGCTCATAGTGTTGTACCCAGGAGTATCACCGATAACGTACAATATTAGGGCGCATTTCCATTTTTCTGTTTCTCGGTCTACCTCATTTTTATCCAGTTGAATCACTGTTTCGCCGTTAACGATTTGCGGAGGAATGTAAGAGAGAGAGACATACCATTCCCTACTGATCTGTTTTTAGCAAACAAGTTCACCCACGAGTCCTCCGGTAATCTCTTCTTGTCTGTAATTTTACTCTGGTCCTTCGCTGCCGGTGTCGTTCCATTGGGGTTCTGCTTCTCAGTCACAATTGGTGTTGGCATTGGGGTTAATTCGGGTTTCTTAGCTGGTTCTGAAGTAGGGGAACCGCTTAATTGAAGTTGCTTAGACACATCACGGGTGGTCGGCATAGATTCAAGCACCTTAGGGTCGACACTACCATTAGAAGGAGCAGGCGTAACTGCAGGAGTAGTTGCCGTCCCCTTCCCTGGTTGTTCTCCAGTACCCGCAGGATCGACAAACGTTGCTAAAGGTATTGTCCTTGGTCTTCCTCTCCGTTTTCCGGCCATGGTGAAGCCTTTGGTGGTTTGAAGAGGAGTTGTTCAAAGAACATGAAAAGTTGAATCGTTCTCTTTTCTGTAACCAATTCTCATGAAGCAAAAGTTTCTTTAAAGAAAGTTGACATGGAAAATATGTGATGTTGCCAACCACATATTCATACTTCTTACCAAATCCAAGAACATTATCAATAAGATCCTGAGCAGAAACAGGAAAATCAATCGCTACAAGAGAATCAACAATTTGTTTGGCATCATGAAACTATTGATTAATGCTCATAGTATCATCTACTTATCACATATTTATAACACATTAGAAGTAAGAACTAAGTGACTCGAAAGTTTATGTATCGATTGAAACAGCAGAGTACAACATATCAAAATCGTGATAGTAGTAAGTAAAAGGTAATGTTACAAGACATTCTTACTTTTGCGGAACAAAAAATTGTTCAGATTTGTCTGCTCTCTATTTACAATTACTAGAAAGAAAGAATTGCTAACATACTAGAGGCCGAAAGACTCAATTGGAAATTGAAGCTTCAAAAAGTTAAAAGCTACAAAGTGGAGAGATACACTAATGAAAGTGATGAACATTCAATCTCCATACTGTATCATGAATTTCGTGCAGAATCATCGAGCATCATTCCTTTTAGACTCTTAGCCAACCAGATAGCTGTCTCCCTCGGCGACACCTTGTCCTTCCCGAATGGTTTAAGAACAACAGAGAGCTCTTCTAATCTGTTATTCTCCAACAAGTCAGCCGATACTTCTAACAGCCCTTCAAGTGCCTCAGCTCTCTGCCTAAAAGATTTGACATCTAATATTTCCTTTACTGGTCGTTCCTCCTCCACGAGTGTTGTGTTGGTCTTTGCTGGTTCTGAAGAAACTAAATCTAGACCTGAAGAGTTGGGACTGCTCGGGTTTCTAACATCCATTTCCTTATTATGGACATTATCCGATATATTGGATTTAACACTCATCAATCCAGAAGTAGACGATTTGGAAGCAATAGGAGACCCTAGATTTCTATCAAGCTCATCTCTTACCACATTCATAAGTTTCCCAACATCAACATTTCTCTCCAAATCGTCAATCACTGGTTGCTCAATACCCACTCGGAAACTACTGTGCCTTATGACATGTATGATATCATCAAAAGCTGGTTTGAGCTGAGACGAAGCTGCTTTTTCAAGAACCACATTCGGTGGAACACTTCCCTTGGTTTGGCTGGCTGAAATAGGAGAGGTGGAAGGGGAGGCACTTTCGGGTGTTGAGGAAAAGAGTTCCTTGGGAAAAAGCTTGCCATCGCCATTGGCTTTTGAAGTAAGGTTAGAGTGGAGAAG
This sequence comes from Lycium ferocissimum, assembly GCF_029784015.1. Classification (NCBI taxonomy): domain Eukaryota; kingdom Viridiplantae; phylum Streptophyta; class Magnoliopsida; order Solanales; family Solanaceae; genus Lycium; species Lycium ferocissimum. Next base: position 49,464,551 of record NC_081348.1, on the reverse strand, counting down.
ATTGTTTTGGCTCGAGGAAACGAGTGGAGTAGCAGGAGAGACACTTTTTGTTGTGGAGGATGACGACCTTGCTATAGACTTTTCGTCACCACAGGATATTAAACTGGGGTCCATCAGATGCAAAATATCAGACACAGTATCAGGCTTGCTTGTTATGGAATCACCCTCACAAAGAGCAGCCTCTATCAAGCGCGGAGATACAGTATCCGCAGCTACATACGAACTTGATCTCTCTTCGCAAGCACCAACGTCCAAACTTCGATGATTCTCCTCAAAATTTTCAGTGGAGCCTGCTTCAAATTTCTGGTTATCGTCCTGGTTTCCCCTTGAACTATAAGCATTATCTGAGTGTGATGATGTAGTAACTGAAAAGGAAGGTCTTGATCCTACTGTTTCGGTTTCAGCAGCTTGTTCATGATTTCCACGCGTTTGTTTGGACAAGTTAATAAAATGATTTGTTGCTTCATCACAAAGGCCAAAGCCTTGGATCGACACTGAAGAAGAAGCAGAATTGCTGCTCTCTGTTTGCGTTCCTTTTGAAGCTCCTGATGAAACTTTTCGAGAATGTAGCATCCCGTTCTTTTTGGCAAGTATATGACTGCCATCAGGAAAAGAAATAGGAATTCCTTCAGGACCGTTCTTTCTCGCATGTATATGATAGCCATCAGGAGAAGAATTAGGAATCCTTTCAGGGTCATGCGACTGGTTATTTGGACCACACTTTACATCATTGTTCGCGGTATTCAGGGCATCATGATCCACTTGCTGTAGCCTTCCAGAAAATGACGGTTGCTTAGTCAGGTTAGGTGGTGTTCTCTGTCTTGGCCTTGTAGGTAACCTATCATCGACGACTTGTCTTATAGTGCCAGACGGAGATATTCCCTCGTTTCTTGGTTTAGTCTTCGGGGTGGACTCAGCGGTTGGCAACTGCAAGGAAAAGGTAATTAAAATATACTCCCTCAGGCCCAATTTATGTGAAGGTGTTAGACTGGACACATAGTTTAAAAATGAAAAGAAGACTTTTGAAACTTGTGGGTTAAAATAAGCCAATAGATTATTTGTATGGCTATAAATCTCATTAAGGGTAAAATGGGAAGTTCAAAGTTAAATTATTAGTTAATATAGAAAGGTGTCATTCTTTTTGGGACTGACTAAAAAGGAAGGAGTGACACATAAACTAGGGCAGAGGGTGTAGATATTATCAAACTCAGAGTCAAGTGCTAGTCAAGTTAAGAGGATTAGGGACTTGATACCTGATTCTTCAGAGTATGCATTCCTTCATTCTGCTTTGATGCAGGAGGTGGTGTCTGTGCGTTAGATTTAGAGGTAGGAGTAGGTGAACTCGGTTTTTGAACTTTCGGTGATGCTTCAATCTTAGCTTTGTTTGCACCAGTACCACCGACCTTTGTCTTTCCGCTCCTCATTGGGGAACTATGTTCTTTCAGTTTTCCCTCTTTCAAAGCCAACATAATATTTTTTATAGTTGTGGGTTGCTTAGCTTCTGTATCACATTTTTTCTCTTCATGCAAAATATTCCTAGATTCATAGTTCTCTGCATCTTCAGGATATGCATCGACTCCATAATGTTGCTCAAAGTCTTCGTGATCAACAAAGGCAACATTCGTGTTACTGCCTTTATGGTCATCATCGCAAGCCATTTCCTGCAAGTTCTTCTCGCTCGACTTCGAACTATCTTTATCACTGCATGAACTGGTACTACTTTGGCTTTCCACCATATTCTTTCTGGAGTCACGACCAGCAGTGAGAGGTTTTTCAGGAGAACTTAACGGAGGGGGACTAAAGGATGGTCGATACTGATCAACATAAGGTTGCAAATATGGGTGCTTCAGGAGTTCCGATGCCTGAAAATTTGGAGGTCAGACAACCAACATGACATTCTGATTCTGACACAAAAGTTAAATTGCTAATTTGGTAAGCTTACAGTAGGCCGATGCTCGGGGCTCTTCCTCAGCATTCCTCTAATGACTGTTTTTCTGTGAAAATAACACCATCTTAAATAAGCATGTAACAGAAGAGAGCATTCACAGTGAGACTCGGATATGTTGTTCGCTGAAAATTGAAAAACTTTAGTATCTATGCATTGTGATATTATTGTACGTACAATCCATATAAATGCTGGCTAAAGAGAGCACAAGAAAGATAGAAATGACAAAATATTGTTCAAGTTTAGCTTCTCAAACTGTAATTTGCATGGGTTAGTCCGAGTAATAAAAACCAGAAATTAAGTGAAACCAAGTTGCTGGCTTACATTTCGAACAAACACTTCATCAAATAAGATAGGCCCATGAAACATGATGTAACTGATGAGCTAAAAAGAAAATTTTAACTCTAACATAGTGAACTGACAACTTCTTAATTACCCAATTTCCCCAAACTTCAGGATATCTCAATTTGACATTCTAGGGCCTCTCCAGATAAAATTTTGATGGAATTCCTAAAAGGTTGGTGAAAATTCACCTCCATGATATCTTGAACAGGTAACATCTTCCATAAGGATTATGAGTATACATGATTTCGGATTCTAGTATTTCGAAGTATTTACATTTGCTTCAAATGTAAAGAAACTGTCACGTGTCCTGAGGAAGGAGAAGACAGACCATTGTAGAACAATTCTTTTTGATAACCAAGAAATCCTCAGGGCTAGTGGTGCACGCTTCGGAACACAGTGGAAAATGGGACCATTGCTGAACGTTAACAGTCACGAGAAAGGAAAGAAGAAAAATTGTTTCCTAAAACATGACTAGATATTCACATACAAATTATCAAGTAAACACTTATGAGCAAAAGCTATAGTACAAAGACTAATTATGCTCGCAAAACAAAGGCCTGACTTACAAGGACGGAGAATAACAAGGTGGCAACGGACCAATGCATGATCTGTTAATTTTGCTTATCAGTCCTGCCATGTCCTGAATCATTATAAAGTGTCAAATTCAGTATAAGTAGCAAAAGGTTCCCATTTTGAGGAAACAAACATACAGTAAGGAGAATATATGAGATGAAATTTCACTTATTTGCTCCCACAACCAAGACTCACCTCATCATTCAGCGTTAACTGTTTTAAAGAGTAGGCCACAGTAACTCATAGATCAATCACACTGATAGCTCCAATAGTTCAACGAAATTTTGTCTAGTTTAGTATTTAACCGGTTACTAATCCAATATACTCATAGTAGGCCTCCTTCACCACAACATTAGTGGACCTCTTCTCAATTTTTGGACGCACTCTCGCTTTAAGTAGCTGAAACCTCTATGTGGAAAAGTTTCTCGACCTAAAGCAAGTTATATCTAGAAAGTGTACCATCGAACAAGCATGATTGTACGTATTCCGAACATAAGTCCAGCATGTTGGAAGATCTTCTGCAGCGTCTAAGAGATTTGGGTGGTTTTTGCTGTAGAAGATAATGAACTATAGCTATTCTAGATTATTTTACAGTTAGTTTCATAGTTATCATCTAGATATTAGAGCATTTTAGACTATTTTATCCTTTACCATTTTTTGAGAAAGAATATTTTGTCCTTTATCATTATGAAATTATTCGTTTGTTGTTATTACTTCGGTTTGATTTTATCTTAATCTTTTAGTTAGAGATAAAGTTTTAACTTATTAGGAGTCTAAGCTGAGTTCTCAATATAATTAGGACAGTTCAACAATATAGTTGGAATTTGGATTTACTTGTCACTTGAATTCACTAACTTACAAAGGGCACTTCCCCTCCCAAGGTCTCTATATATGCAGATTCAGTTTTTAAGCTTCCATACGTAAATTAATCAACGAAGATAAAAAAAATAAGGTCAGTTTCCATTTCATTATGTATCGGAGGAATTGAAATGGAGCTAAAAGAAACAAATTCAAGAAGTCTTACAAATGCTTTAAATGCAGGGCGATGAGCAGCCATTTCATACATACAGCAGCCTGGTCAAGAAATGAACGGATTTAAGACATAGAAGAAGCCCACAATGACACGTGTGCGTGTGTGTGTGTGTGTGTGTATCAAATAAACACGAGATTACTGCCACAAAAAACCAGTATTCTCAGCATTGGGAAAAAAGATAACTTTATGAAAAGAAAGGCGCGGTAACATATGACATACAGAGGTTTGTATCTTCCCAAAATTATTGCAAATGAATGTGCAGACATAAAAACTTCCATACAATTTGATACCATTTGCAAAGTAAAATTGCTTGAGATAATGCACTTGAACCTGGATGAAGTAAAGGAATAATAACATACCTAGGGACCAAATATCTGATTTAAAGCCGTATGGGATATCTGTGAGAAGTTCCGGGCACATGTAATTGGGAGTTCCAACTACCTGCAATATAGAACAACACTATCAGCTTACTGAAGACATTTCTTCCACTAGAAGTTCATGTCAACTAGTTCTATCAAGTGAGATCTTCCATTATTTCTTGTTATTTTTTCTTCGGCCTACCGGGTGGGGATGGGCTAGGTCCATCCCCAATGTAATGCTCCTGATTGTTCGTAACCTTGGTTCCCATTTGCTATGTCTTTGCTAAGTGGAAAAGTATTTAGAACAAAATGCCAAGTTTTATTTAGGCACAATATAGCACAGATTGTGCTAAATCATCATGCAAGTCCTTTGCTCATATATGATCCAAAATGACACGTGTTGGGCACAGAGGACATCATCTATAGATACCAAGGAGTATTTCCTAATAGTTTCTCATTATTTCGTACTTTCAGTCGGATTTCAAGTATACTGAATCTATCTTGAACATGTTCCATAATGGGCATGTTTCAAGATAATTCTTTCCTTCTATGGAATGGACGGTCAAATTGGAAGTTTAAGCTTCTAAAAATGGATCGGGGTTGAGTAAAGAAAATTCAAAAGAGGTGGAAATAAGATACTGAACTATGATTGAAATGTGTCTATGCCAGTTATAAACAATATAAGCCATATAAACCGATGCATGTCTCTAGGTCTGTGTTTTGTCAGATTCACTTTTACAATGTAAGTAATTAACCAGAAGCATTACAATACCAACTTGATTCACCCGGTCCATACTGTTTCCTACATTTCATTTTAAGAAGGAATATAGAAACTAGTTTGAGCTATGTAGCTTAGGTGCCAATGATAAAGAAAAGCACCGAGTATCAGATACATACTGAAGAAGCCAAGTCATCAGCCTTCAACGTTTTCGCAAGGCCAAAATCCCCTGGAGAAAAAAAAGTATAAGGTAAGAAAATTATGAAGGCCTACATCAGAAAAAGTCGACTACATTCATCTCCAATGCAATAAAAGAACAAAAATGTTGGTAATTACCGAGGCGAACATTGTGTTCCTTGGTCAGAAAGATGTTTGAGCACTGCCACGGAAGGGTGCAGAAATTACCTCAAAAAATAGATTGGAAACAGAAATAAATAAAATAAAATTAACAGAACAAGATACGCACTTTAAGGTCACGGTGCAGTACAAAATTTGAATGCAGATATTCCACAGCCAACAGTATTTGAGTGAACCACTTCAGAAGGTTCTGCATTGTGAACATTTCCTTGAAGGATGAGACACCCGAAAATGGCAACTAACTGAAGTTTATACTCTTAAATTAGCTATACACTTGCTTTGCTATCCGTAGTGTACAATTTAGATGTATAATAAATATGTCCTAGTGAAAAAATAAACTAAAATATATTGTTAACATACCTCTTCTGGAAAATATTGCCCATTTGCTTTTTTCATCAGTTCAGCCCTATCAAAATATGCATCATTAAGCTTTAGTTTAGCAGTTAAATTAATGAAAAATGAGAAGTTAATAAGAGACTTACATATCACCACCTTCACAATAGCCGGTAACAATGCAAACATAGCAGCCCTTCTCTACCCATGCTTCCTTAAATTCAACAATATATGGGTGTTGAAGCCGAGCAATTAGTGCCATCTGCACAATGCAAGTAGCAATAAAATTTCGTTCAATATTTTTAAATAGCTATGCATTTGCATTAATTTACATAGATAAAAGAGTCTCATGCACCAAATAAGCAGCAAGATCCAAGAGGAGAACATATTGAAATGAAAAATGTATATGATAGAGACAAAATGGAGCACAACTAGAAAAACATAAGAATTTAGAGATCAAATCGAGCGGCGAATCCACATTTAATGCTTGAAGTTTCACTTAAATTCCCAGCATAGAGTGAATAACAGATATATGATCTTTATTAAATGATATGAAAACACTCTCAATGGACAACAGAAGCTAGACAAGAAATCAGGTAAAACCAGAATCAGGGAAAAAAAAAGGAAATTCAACTCTAAAACCAAATGAAGTGACATTCAGACTCAATAGTTGGTGAACATAAACTACTCAGGACAAAAAGCCATCATATTCAAAAAAAGTAAACTAAAAGAATCTTTTCTACTTCCAGTACATTCAGTCTGAACATATACTATTCAGGACAAAAAGCCATCATATCCAACAATTTTAGCTAAAGAACATCTCTTCTTCTTCCTGCACCAAAATTTCTGTATCCTTATTTATGGCAACTTCCAAAATCTGCTTATTTTGAAATGTGCTTTTTGTCACGAGTGCTTTTCGAAAGAGTACTTTTGGAGAGCAACAGTTTGTGTTTGACTAATCAATTTGAAAAGCACTTACAGTAATATTAGAGCAACAATATATGCTTGGCCAAGATTCCATAAGTGCTTCCGGAGAAAAACTACTTTTTCAATTTCTGAAAAATAGCTTCCGCTACTACTCAAAAGCACTTAGGGACCTGTTTAGCCATAAAGATTATTCACTTATTTCCGGAATAATTTTTCGCTTTATTTGAAAATCAGTGTTTGGCCATGAAAATTCCAAATTCAACTCGAAGTCGGATTCCAAATTTGAAAAACAGCTTATAACCTGTTTTTCAAATCCAACTTCATAATTCCAAATAACATACTCACTTCTCTCCTTTGCAAAAAGTATAACGAAACACAATCCCATCTTCAACTCCAACTTCAAAAATTCCAAATAAAATGGAAAATATTTGATTTCTATGACCAAACGCCTACTTATTTTTTTTCCTAAAAGGTCGACCAAATACCTCAACTCTAGAAAATAAACACTTTTGACTTCCCAAAAGCTCGCCGAAACAGGTTATTAGTAACTACACAAAGAAAGAATGCACAAAAGGTAAAAAACATAACCAAAATAAAATTGACAAAACAACACAATGTACTACCTCTTGATGAGCAGATCTCCTGCACCGTTCCGTTTGTCGAGCTAATCGAATCTTTTTTAGCACATACCTATTAATTCAACAAACCCCACAAAAGAAATTCAAGAAACAAAATCAAAACTTACATCAAATTCAAATCTTTATAAGCATTCAAGTTAAAAAAATAAAAAATAAAAAATTTACTTACTTCTTTCTTTCTTGCTTGTGATTAACTAGAATAGCAGCACCAAATGCTCCACGCCCAATTTGTTCCATGATCTCATAATGATCCATTCTTGATTCCATTACTTACTAAAAACACTCAAACAAATCCAAGAAAAAATATTCCACGAATGTAAAAATCAGTCAAACCATTTTCTTTATCAGTCAATACACTAAAGTTTTAATCTTTGCAGATCAAAAAAAAAAAAAACTCTGAGTACCCATAAGCACTAAAACACATAAAGATTGCTTTTTTATTCAAGAATAGGCTTTGTAGAAGAACATTTTTATTAGGTGAAAAGAAGAAAAGGGGTTGATCTTATGAGAGTGTGTGATGTACTGCTCCTATTTTTTTTTTTTTTTAAACTATATTATTATTAGTACTATATAGCATAGTATTTGGTTCTTTATTGTTCAAGAAAAAGGGGTTGATCTGCAAAAACAGTTGTCACAGTTCTCAACTATGAATGCGTGTGTGGAGGAGCATCTATAAATTAATTAATTAATTAATTAATTAGTTCAGTTTAATAAAGTAAAGTGTTTCATTGATTAAAGTTGGTTTATCAGTTTAATCAGGTTAGGGTGGTAGGTTTAGTTGCAACTGAGCTAGTACAACTTCCAACTAATTTCTCTCTCTGTCTGCTCTAATCTCTCTCTCACATAGTCACATAGTAAGATGGATCTACAATTAATTATAAAACTTAAAAGAATGATTTTTTTTGTGAGAACGTCATGGATTGGATATTTGCCAAAAAATAATATTTATAAATATAATGTCATAACATTAGTCAAATGTTAGACACAAAAAATCCATCAAGTGTAAGTGAAAAATAAATAACATACAATGTGAAAGCAAATAACTTAAAATTGAAAGTATAACCTATATTCAAAATCCAAAAGAAAAAGTTTAACATAATACTCTAATGTCAAATTCCAACATTATATAAGTAAGTGCCAACGTAATTTAAGTAAATAATTCAAAAGAAAGGGAAAATATAAGCCTATAACCTCACAACGAAATTCTAATTTAATAACGTTACTCGTTATATGTCAAGTTTGTTAATGACTCATTATTTTCAATATTAAGAGGTGTAGTTTCAAAAATTAGAATAATAACACGGTTATGCTAAATGAATAAAATAAAAAGATTAAAAAAAAGTACGAGCAATTATATGGAACCACAAGAAGTAAAGGTTAGAATGAGAAGAATGGAAATGAAAAATAAATAATATAAAAAGAAAATTACATTTTAAAAAATAAAAAAGAAATAAAAATAATAGAAATAAAAATTAAATTAAAAATCAAAAGAAATTAAAATAATAGAAATAAAAAATAAATTAAAAATAAAAAGAAATTAAAATAAGCAAAAAAGTAACCCTGTAATTACAGGGTGTAATTACACCCGATTCTCAAACCTCCCTGAGAATTGGAGAGTGTAATTACACCCTCTCAATTACACCCAATTCCCACCTAACTGTATAATTACTTGGTCAAATAAATAGTTCAAACTGTGTAATTACCCGCAATTCTAATTACCTGGGTGGCTTTCCAAACAGGCCCTAAATTAAGAAAGAATTAACCTTATCTTTCTAGATTTGGCCCTATTAAGTGATATGTGATCAATTTTCAATACCTATTTAATTAAAGGCGGTTTAGTCAAATTACCTATATTCGTCTAGGAGTTAGTAGTATTTTCTTAAGGAGTGTGCAAATGGCTAAGTGGACACTCTTTTTTATCCGGAGGGAGTAAAATATATGTTAATAATTAAATAAATATTTATGAATATTTAAATATGCACTCAATTATTATTGTTTATTAACTTAAAGTTATTGTAGAAATTCATTATCTTAAATCTTGATTCCGTCTCTAATTCTTAATAGACTATGGTGTCAAAATGGGGAAAAAGGATGGTTATTGCAATTACAAAATTGTCCCTAATAAATTTTTGTAGGGCATATTTGGAATTCAAAGAAAATGGAGAGCATAAAGAGAAACATGGCGTGGGACAAAGCACTATACTGTGGAAATTTGTTATTTAGTATATTGCTAATAAAAGTGCAATGCTTCTCTTTTTCATTTTTATCTGTAGTGTACTCTTTCTTTTGAAATTTGTACCTTACTTTGATAGGGAAAATTCACCAAGCATTCTTCTTGCCAAGAAAAGGATGACATTATTGCAAAAATGAAAATTCTCAAACTAACAATTTTTTACCAGACATTTTTACATAATAGTACAACCAATGTGAACGGTTGCATGAGTAATATTAACTAAGAGATCGTTTGGTTCGCATACTAGGTATGTGGAAGTTATAACAAATGGAATTTTCTGCGGTGATTAATAAAAAACACTGTTACGTAGTGATCAATAAAAGAAATTATTGTACATGAATTACTTATTTTAAAAAGAAATTTAGTTTTAAGGCTTGATAATACAGTTACATTTAGTAGGGAACGTTTTATCCTCCCACAAACTTTTCGAAGCAAATTCAGATTAATTAGTTGGAGGCCAAAGTGGCCAACAAACACCAAATGGAAAAAAAAAAGAATACTTTTTAGTATTTGTGTGTTTAAATAATTGAATTCATATATATTGCTAATGCATGTATTATTATTCTATGTTATATTCATATAAAATAATAATAAATTTCGCGTAACTTAATGTGAGTATTATGCAAGGAGCATGCGAAACCTTTAGGAGCCGTTTGGTTGGGGAACAAGTTATCCCAGGATTAATTGTCTCGGGATTAGTTATCCCGAAATTGTTATCCCACCATCTCATAGGGATAAAAATATCACAACAGTACTGGGATTAGTTATACCATAATTTTATCCCCAACCAAATTTGAGATAAACTCATCTCAAATTTAATCCGAAAATTAATTATCCCTTATACCTCGTAACAAATGATCCCTTAAAGACATACAATATGGACCGAATGTAGTATAAATATGTACATCAGTTTATCATAATCTCATGGTATTTCTGAATAATTGCTTTTAATGTATCCTTTTGAAATTGAAGTATTCATTAGCAAAGAAAATGAGAGAAACAAAGAATGAAAAGAAAATTACAAACTAAACTTACTTAATTGAGTACCAATATAGTTGACTAATAAACTGAGCTACTCAAATTAGCATTCTTTTTAAGTTTGAAGGGCAATTTCCAAAGAAAATGTACGTATATATACACTACTTAAAATTGTGGAAAACGAGGTGAGTACGGTCTTATATTCATATTTCTGAATTGTGGCAGTTGCTCAGAACCATGTGCCTTTTGCTCTCTTAAATGCACCCATCACGTTGTGATTCACAAATCCACTTGCCTCTTGTTTTTCTCTTTCTTTTGGGCTTTTTAATTCAATGTTCATATCCTTTTTATAATCCAACTAATCGAATTTGTATCGGAAAGTTACACTTTTAGGATGAAACACTTGCTATTAAAGGTTACTTTATTTTCAGAACTTGAATTCGAAACGCCCTTATTAAAAAACATATATTTATTACGCGATCACAATCTTTGGTGGTTAGTGGCAGAGCTGGGTGCACAAAGGTGTCATGACCTAAGCTCGTAGCACGTATTTTCCGCTTTAGGCTTAGCCGACAGAAATTTATCTTTCTGCTTGCACCACATCAAGCCTCAACAGCGCATATACTATGTGAATTGAGTTATGACTTATAAACTACTTCACTTTCCGCTCTCATTTTGATGTAGGATTCGCCTAAGATGTCATGTGCATCTCATTTTCAGAAGCTCAATTTGCCGGCCTCGTAGCCCCTCAATCATACTTGGCCCGCCCTCATTAGCTCTCCCTTCATTAGGGGCGTCACAAAAAGGGCTCATCTGAACTTTCTTTCACTGAAAAGTAACATGATACATACAAGGTTAAAATTATTTGTTATATATACTATATAAGTAATAAATATTAAATCTTTTTGACTTTTTCGTGTATTTATTTTTTATAATTTGAAAATTTTTAGTAAAAATTCTGACTCTGGCGCCGGTATTGGTGGCACAAATCCATCACTGTCAACCCTCATTTATACCAGCATTAATAAAAAAAATTCATGACATGCACAGAACTTCTCCATATTGTAAAGTGGTCCCCAAAATATAGTCCACGTGGTAAGGATGAATTTCAAAGTCAACAAATATTCTACTCTAGTTGGTGTACTCTAATAAAAATAAGCAGTAACCAGATGAGAGTCTGTTTGGATGGGCATAAAAAAAAATAGCTCATAAGTTAAAAATAACTTATAAGTAAAAAAAAAAAAAAGTTGGGATAGCACAACTTTTTTTTTTTGGCTTATAAGCTGCTTTAGATAAGCTAAGCCAAACGAGCTCTATTATTTTTTTGAGCTTATTTTAAACACAAAATGACTTTAAGCTGGTCAGTCAAACACCCAAAAAAGCTGAAAACAGTTTATAAGCTATTTTCAGCAACTTATAAGCCAATCCAAATGGGCTCGAAAGATGTGAAGCATATTCTCTAGAAAAGCTTCTAAAATTTATCGTTATGAAGATCTGATGAGCAATAGCAATTTCATTAACCAGTAATATTACTTTATTAGAAAGAGAAGGGACTTGAATCTAGTATATTTATCCACACATGATATGATACTAGTGTATCAACCCGCGCCTCGCGCGGTCGTGGAAGGCTGTAGTATTTTTTATATAATTTTTGTCAATAATTTAGAGTTAGGGCTTACATTATATGAATTTTTCATTATTACATTTTTTATAAAAGAAAGAAAGAAAAAGTTATAAGGAAACATTGTCACCTTTGCATACATAGAAGTGTGTGCAGGAGGTTTAATACATAATTCTCTTACTCTGTTATATGTTAAATACAAATATGTAGGTATTTGATTTTTTTTTTTTCATTAGATAGCAAAGTCCATTTTGTCTAGAGTTATCTTTTATTGCGTAAGAAAAATAGTTAAATGAAAAGCAAAACAGAAAAGGAAAAAAACAGAATAAAAAAAGTGGCAGCACAAGTTGCGAATTCCATCCATTGAATATTTAAATTACATTTCTGTTATGTCCCATTCTTTTTCCTTTAACACAATTGTTAAAGCTTATTGGGTTGAGAGAAAAAAGGCAAAAAATATATATTAGATTTTAAAGAAAAAAAAATTGATTGTAGTGCGATCTAAAAGAGTTGTTATGTCATCACGTTTAAGTGTTGACTTCAAATATTAATTTGAGTAATAGTAAGCTATTTGCACTTGTTCATCGATATTGTGCTGCATAAACTATATCTTATGACATACCAAGAAGAATTAGTAAGTCGAACCAAAATCAGAAAAAAAAAAAAAAAACATAAAAATCGTATATATATATATATATATATATATATATATATATATATATATATATATATATATATTAAAAAAATGGATTTTCAAGTATTCTCAAGCCCAACATCTATATTTATTTTTTTGCATCATATCAGTGAAAAAAAAAAAAAAAAAACCTCTCTCATTTCAAATTAAACAAATGAGTTTAAATTAAACAATATAATTTTTTTGATTGAGTAAGAAATTTAATTTAAATTATTGAATAAATCACCAATATAATATTTTTCGATTTGTTTCATCATACCAGTTCCTTAATTGCAGCATCATTCCTAAAATTAAGGCTATAATCTCTTTCCTCATCTCTACATAATTGGACCACTATTAAAGAAAGGAACCGTTACTAATCTAAAAATCCAAAAGTCAGGGCACTTAAAACCCCAAAAGCTGTGTCAAAAAATAAGCAAACAACATTTGACAATTATATTGAAATTCTGTATTTTCCAAAGGTTATTACATTATTTGCAGTAACTTTTAGGCTGCCATTTTCTTAGCCATTCCCATATGTAGTTCTTGCTCTTTAATTTCCTTAATCTAAGACTAAAAGAATAAAAAAGCAAAATAAGAAAAGTAAGACGGGATTAATAAATTTCCAAACTGATCAGGGAATGCACAAGACAATATCTACAATATAAAGGAAAAATGGATGTGATATTAAAACTAAAAGCATACGGATATTGTCCTTCATCCATTAATGAATGTTTAGATCAGAATCTTAACAATATTTTTCATGATGTATTTCTTTAGTGAAGTTTTGATAAGAATAAATGTTAAATTTACATGAGAGAAATTAAAAAACTAAAAATAGGATCAATACCACCTTAATATTAATGTAGAGATAACTCAGTTTAATAGTTTATTTCCTTTCTTAGCTTCTTTTCCTTCATTTTCTCCTCTTCCTACCCTTTACTTTACCTAGCTAGAACACATAAACTACTATCCATTCAATTTCCCTTCTTCTTCCTAATTTTATTACAAAATCTCAAACAATCAGTTCTTTTTTAATTAATGGTTCCTCTTACCAATTCAAGACCTCACCATTATCCCCTATAAATCCTATAAGAGACCACCAAATGAGAAAACGATAGAGAAATTATCAAACTCTCCGTTTAAAAAAAAAATGGTTAGAAAGCTAATCAAATTCCTTCACAAATTCTTTGATCTATATCAATTATTTTTTTATACCAATTATTTTTCAGTAACATTTCTCTTTTAGACAGTTATGTTAAATAACTGGCTCACAATTTTTTATTTTTCTAAGTGTTTGCTTGCTCAGTTCGTGCCAATCATTTGAAGAACATGTAACTATTTATGATATGTAAAAATTGTGATATTTTCTACTCTTCTTAGGAAATGCTACAAATGATATTCTGCTATAATATACTACACACTTGCTAAGTATTCAAGAACTTTAGAATGAGATTCTCCATTTTTCATACTTACCAAACATGTATACGTCAAAGTCAGAAAAAGAATACAACGAAATTTTGAAAATTTAATCAAATTGATCAAGAATTAGCACGATGAAATGAAAATCATTATTGTAGAGTTTAGGATATTCTAAACTAATTAAGTCGAAAATATATACATCTGAAATAAATTTATTGAAACTGACATATATGATATATCTTACCTTTTCCAAAGAAAGATGCCTAGCGTTTGTCAATAATATTTGGATCAAACAATGAGGCAAAAAGATAAATATTAAATTGTTCAAGGGAGATGTTAAAGTAAATCTTGCAAATTGCAACAATACATGAATCTCTTATATAACTATCCAACCGTACATGAATCTCTTGCTCTCCTCTCATAATCCCAAAAATACATGGGTCTGTTGCTCTCTTCTCATACGTTGTCAAGCATATATTTATTTCTCATTTCATAACTGCAGCTAGTAAATGTCATAACTGCAACATAAATAAAGGCTAATGGAAAAAATTAATGGAGGTTTTGTTTTGTTTTTTTTTTTTTTAAATTTTAAGCAATATCTTAAGCTGAAAATAAGAGAAAAGGCCAAAAAATTGACAAAAAAGATAAATCGGAGAATTGGTAGAATAGAGAGAGTGCGCACATGGATTGTTTTTGCTAAACTTTTATATTATATATATAGATTATATCAAACTAATACATGCAATGCAAGGTACGTACTAAGTATTTTTGATAGATTTATTTATATAAAAAGATATTTATCTTGCATATATCGATTTAATGTAAACATTAATTAATGCAGATAACTATTTATCGGGGCAACGTGCAAGCAAACAAAGCCATAAAAAGAATCAGCGCTTGTAAATCGTAGTTGTTGTTGCTTGTTCGTTTTTTTATTTTTTCCTAAGTTGTACGGTCGTTATTTTCTTATGTAATCTTCCAAGAATATGTTGTTGTCTTTATTATAATAAATATATAATATGTCTTGTGGTGTTTAATTACATATTTAATTTAACATTTACTATTCAAATAATGTGTGACATTTATTTAACTTATATTTTTAGTATTTTTTTTTTGATGTTCACATATTAGAAAACACATTTTTAATTATTGTATGAAAGGTTAGAGTTAGAATATTTGTTTGAGTTAATTATTATATGACTTGTGGTGCATGTTTGAAATAAAAAATAGCTTCACTGAAATTTTGAAAGGGAAAAATCAAAAGATACCTCATCTTCATAAAAAATAAAAAAAAACTTTATTTTGTTAAATGTTGGCCGGCCAATGTTTTACTTGACAATTTTTTATTTTTTTTTTAATTTTGATCTGACAATTTTTTATTTTTTTTTGTAAAACGTTGCTCCCTGGTTTATCGTGAAAAGGGCAATCCCTTTTGATTTTTTTGTGACAAATTTATGCCATTTAGGCTCCGGACTCCTAATACAGTACTCAAAAGTGCATCTTTCTTGAGAGGGACGGTATTTTGTCATTTTTTAATTTAAAATGGGAAAGTTCTAGAAATTGCCTCTGCACTTCACCAAAGAATTATTGTAAGAGCATAATAGGGAAACTATAGAGAACAATAATATTATTAGGTTGTCGTTGAAGCAAATAAAATCCGTAATTATAGATAACTTAACATCAATGGCTATCACTTTAAGTATGACTTACTAATGAAATCATGAATCATTCTAGTCGTTATGACTTAATTGGGTTACAGAGCAATAACATTCATATTAAATCATAAAAAAAGAAATTAAAAAATCATCCTTTTATTACTCCAATTATACACTCCATTAAAAATCAACTTTTTTTAATGGTGTCACTTCCGTATCTAGTTATTCAATAATAAAAGAAGAAACTTAAGTTTAGTTGCTTCAGCAACATATTAGGAGGGACCAACAAATTTTGAGAGAAACATGAATGCTATGGTGCGCTTTTTTAAAGAAATCTTATTGTGTGTTTCATCATTTCATCAACAAATGGGAAAATTCATGTAATCATAAGTTTATGCATTTAATTTTGAACTACAGTATGATTTTACTATATCATCTATGAGTGCTTAACAGTTTTGAAATAAATAAATTTTCATGTGAAATATTAACGAAGTCCATGAGATCATTCTAGTGAAATGCTCCTATCTTTAGTTGGAAAAGAAAAATAGAAAATAAACTATTTTTAACTAAGAAATGAGGAAGTATCTCTCTCTCCATCTCATGATTTAATTTTAACGTTTTTTTACTTCATTCGGATATTATGGAAAAACTAATCGCCAAAGCCCAAAGCACAAAGAAAATAATAGGTTAAAGGATGAGAAGAAGTGCACATAGTTTTCTCATTGCCAATAAATCAAAATATAGTTTTCTCATTGCCAATAAATCAAAATATACTTGTTTAAATTCCTGTTTTGCTCAACAAGTTCCTACCAATACACCGACAAATATAATTTTACGTGTCATTTACTTAGTCAGCAAGTCAACGAAAAATTAAAAAAAAAAAAAAATAAGCAAATATAAATTGTAAAATGGATACGTTTTACAAATATATTAAAAATCTAGTGTGTTTTTTCATACGCCCATTATATAAAATAAAAAAAATCAAGTTTTGTTTGAAAAAAACTTATTAATACAGCGTCGATATTTTTATATGTGAAGTTTACTAAACTAGTCATTTTTAGGGGTTCCTATTTAGTTTTGTTTCGTTTTATTTTTTAAGGTTTTGATTTAAGCGTGTTATTTTTTTGACGATAAAACATTATTTTGAATATAAATATAATTAAAAAATATAGGGAGAAAAAGCGGGTGTAAAAGTGGTCAAACTTTAGATGGTCGTAAACGTGGTTTTACGCGTTTTTTGGAGATGACAAACCGCCTTACGGTTTGGCGAAACATTCTTAAAAAACGCCTTTTATCCCATTCGATTTCGATTTTTATTGGCGTGAAATTTTGATTTTATTTATAAGATGATGATACGCAATAATTTCAATAAAAATCCCAAGAAATGTCAATTTCACTCCGGTTTGATTTTGAAAATAAAGATTAATTTTCTCAACATATAAAGTTGACTAAAATAACCTTACGATTAATATTTAAGTTTTTTAACCAAAAACTTTTTTGGTCTACATGTATTGAGCCTACATTATTGTATGCATAAAAAAATATCGAGTTCTATATAAAATATTAGCGTTTAGTCTTTTTGAACAATCATCCCACGTTTTTTTTTATTTAAGGTGGATCAGTCCACGTTATACAATTAAATTTTTTTTTTTTTTAATTTTTCCACTTATTCGAAAAAAAATTTTTTTGGGGTATATCGTGGAGGAAGTATTTTATAAAACTTTAGGAGATATTTATATCTGCTATATTTACATCTAAAGGTGCACGAAATTTTTGAATGTTCAACTTGCAAAGACGTGATCATGCTGCAATCTTCCCAATACTTTTGTAAAGATATAAGCAAATTGTGCATGAGAAGGAACGAAACCAGGACAAATATTGTTGTTGACTATCTCGTCATGATCAAAATGATATTTTACATTTTTTTTATGCAACGCTGCTTGACTAAGAAAAAAACTGATTCGCTTAATATGCAACTTGACAATCACAGTAAAGATACATATAAGGGGTCATTTGGTACAGTGGTGGGATATCCTCCGTCCCAACTTTTATGAGGGTTTTACTATTCGAGACCCTTACTCGAAATATCTTTTTTCTACCAAAAAAATCTTTATATCCTCGAATTCGAGACTTTTGATTAAAGGCAGAGCAAAAGGGCTTCAAACCAAGACATTTTCTATTTTCCGTGCTTGAATTTGAGAACACTAGGCAAAAGGATTCAAACCATTTCATTACGGTTTTTGGTGGTCTATAACTTCTTGATAACAATGAAATTTTAGGAAAATTGTATTGCTAATAGTTTCAGCCCAACAAATTGATTTTGTAACCATCCGATAAGCCTTGAAATCAGAGACAAAGCCATGTAATTTAAGAGTGATCGATTGAACAATTTTCGCCAAAAAAACATATTGTACATAGAAATTAAATTGTATATGTACGTTGAAAATAATTTCTTATATCTATACTAAAACTTGAACGCTCTTAGCTAAATTCTTCGTTTCACCACTTCTTGATATGATTAATCTTTTTTATTTTAGGACTTCGAGACTCTTTAAAGTGGCCAATACTTGTCTAAACCTAAAAAAAGCTGCATGTTCAACTTGATTTCTTGAAGAATTAATTGCTGTGGTCCTTTGCAAATTGCAAGTGCTCAACTTATTGCAATGCCTCGAAAACACTGCACATGCTTTGATCTATAATTACGAGTATACATGTGATAGTACTAATTATTTATTAGTTTCAATTACTGCTTAGAGTGCTTAGAGTAGTATTAATTTAAGCCTGTCTCCTTATTGGTTTAATAAGGAATAAACTACAAATAGGGCCTATAAATGCTACTAAAACTTATCCTAACAACATGGCATAAAATAGAGTATTTATTGTACTTTACATGTCCTATGTAGTTATTTAAATAAAATAAAAAATGTATAATACAAGATACCACATGATTCTGGTGTTCTTGATCTATTTGATCAAATCAAACAAGATACGATACTAAAATGTTAACTAATGTGAATATTTAATAAATAAATAAACTATATGAACTTATGATACCGGCATTAATTTTTTATGCTTTTCCATCTACTTACTAATTTACATCTCTTTGAATGACGATTTTTCAAATCAAGTGAGAAAATTTGGTTTGAAGTTGGTACAATCTCGAAGGGAATGACTATTTCTTGACATGCTTGTGTAATGGTGATAGGAAGCTTAGTTGAATTATGTATCTTCTGGAGAAAATATTTTTCAACCAAATACTAGGAAAGAAAAGTTTTTCGTTTTCATCTTCCTATTTCACAAATAAAATATCTGTGGCCCTATGAAATCATACTCTGCACTTGGTCAAATCATATCAACTTATCATGATTAAGTAATTTAATAAAGTGAAAATATATCTCAACTAACCATGATTAACTGAGACCATTGTATGCGCAACACATGTCATCTACAACGACGAGGGTATAAAGTCCAAACACAGATTCGGCCGAACCTAATAATTTTTCTCAAAAGTGTATTGTGTAAAAAAAAAAATATTAACTATGTAGGCATAATAAATTTAGAATCCAACTATTAGCTTGAAGTCGTCGTTCTAATATTCAGAACGCATAAAGTTGAAATTCTGACTCCGCCTTTAATCATACATATTCATTTAGTGTAAAACACGCCGTGCAGATAAAATTTTCGTTTGTGGCACTATGATAAGTAAGAAGAACATGCACCCTTCAAATGGGCTGGTCTTTAATATTTCCCCTTAGCAATTGAATTTATGCCTAGCAGAGCAAAGGGAAAAAGTCATGTAGGGCATAAGTTGTGGGATTTGTGGGATATTATGATGCGAAAATATAAACTTATGTACTGCTAAAAAGTTACTTCCTTCGTTTCTATTTGTTTGTCAGATTTTCATTTGACATGGAGTTTAAGAAAGTAAAGAAGAGTTTTGAATATTGTGGTCTTAAATTAAAGATATGTAGAATGTACTAAAATGCTCTTTAATTTTATGATTTTAGACATGTGGAAAGTTGGAATTAAAAAGTTGTCAAAAATGAAAGATGTATTCGTTCTGAAACAGATTAAAAAGGAAAGTGATACAAACAAATTAAAACAAACGACGTATTTATTATGAGGGACAAAAATTAAAGACCGGCACAAAATAAGGCATAAGTGCCAACCTCGATGAGAATGAATACTTAAGACTGTTAACAATCTTTTTTTTTTTTTTACACGGATTGCCCTTCAAAAGCACTGGTCTTTAATTTTTTGTCCTTTGCCTAATACCCCAAGGTTCTGGGTTCGAACCCTAGCTCAGTAAAAAAAAAGAAAAAAAGCAATTTCGCATGGCAGAAGTTTGGATTCGCAAGACAGAATAGGTAGAGTTTTGCATACAAAATTCTGCCTTGAGAATCTAAACTCTACATTGCGATTTTTTATTTTTATTTTTGACTGAGGGGGAGTTCGAACCCGAAACTAATTTTTTTTAGCAAAGGCCAAAAGTTAAAGATTTCAAATTTAAGCGCCAAAAATTAAAGGCCACCCCAAAAGTAAGGACATTCGTGCGAATTGCCCCTTAACAATCACTCCAATTGAGTGGTTGATTATGGATCTGTAGTGAGCCCAAGTTTTCAAAGGAAACCCATGGGAGAAGCTGGGAAGGCCTATTTGCAAGATTCCCCTTCAAAAGCGTTGGTCTTTAATTTTACCCCTCAATTGCTGGTCTTTAATTTTTGACCTTCGCTTAAAAAGGTGTCCGAAAACACATCGAGATTTTGGGTTCGAACCCTCGCTCAGTTAAAAAAAAAAAATTGCAAGGCATAAGTTCATATGAAACTATGCCTATTCGCTATGTAGTTACATAGAAACTATGCCGGACACGACAAAGGTTTCTATGAAACTACATAGAACCTATGCTTCAAGGAATAAGTTCATATGAAACTATGTCTATTCGCTATGTAGTTACATAGAAACTATGCCGGACACGACAAAGGTTTTTATGAAACTACACAGAACCTATGCCTATAGGCATAGTTGCGAAATTAAGGCAGAACTTCATTTCCATGAACTTTTGTCGGACAAGGCATAGTTCTATTTACCTTCGCTCGAATTGGCATAGGTTCATAGTAATCTATGCCTTGCGAAATTATTATTATTTTCGATTTTGCTGGGGATCGAACACAGAATCTCTGATGCAAAAAGGGTACTTTAGCCCATAAATTTTCATTAAATGAGAATTAGGTACAAAAATTAAAGATCAATCCGTATGAAGAGCAAGCGATACAATTTTTTGAGCTGGGAGCAGGAAGTGTGGGAAGGCCCACTATGGAATGGTATGATGTTTAGCCCCGGTCCATTTACTAAATCATTATGCTGATATGAAGAAAGAGGACAACAATTTTGGCAGGAATGGGATGTCCATACTGTAGTTTGCAGGAGTGGCAAAAACAACCCATATTGTGGAACCCCTGCTCAACTAATTCAAGTTTAAACGAGTTGGGTTATTACTAAACGAGCTGATGAGTTTTAATGGGATTTAACGACAATACTGAAGAATACGCTACGTTTGTTTCCCTCTATTGGGCTTCACTTGTGTTTTTTTGTTTCTTCTTTAAATCTTTAAAGTTAAAAGATGCTTGAATCTATGCATTTGATTATTAAAATATTATTTCTAAATATGAACGCTGGATAATCAATATTATTTATTTTCTCAACATTTGAATGGATATAAATTCTCATTATCTAAAAGCAAATAAGTATATAAATCATATGGACTGATAATGAAATATTTTATTTATTCATAAGCACTAGAAAAAATCTTAATTTATATGAGGACTGTAAAAACTGTTAGTTTGATGAAGCACACCCTAAAGTTAGTTGTGGCACTAGTGTGATGTTGGCTAGTAATAGTTGTGATTGGTGGAGGTGGTTATGTGATGGTAATTGGTGGTTGTGCAGTGGATGTTGCTTGTTGGTAGCAATAGATGATGGTAGCGGGAATTATTAATAGTTGTTGGTGTTGAAAATGGGTGGTGATATATGGTTAATGAAGGTGATTGTGTGGCAATTGGCGATAGAGATAGTTGAGGCTAGCGGGTATATATGATCTCGTAGTCACTTATTTTTCTAGGCTGGTAATATATGACCCTTTACTAGATAGATCTCATAGTGATTTCAGTGACTGATATATAACAATAACGACTTTATGGTGTTGTAGGCACGCCAATTAAATAGGTGATAGCTTTACCCATGATGATTAGATGATTCTGTTTGCCCTTTCAATCTACTTTTTAAACTAAAGGAAAATGACGTTGTGAATAATGTCCTAGCTATGGTTGATAGTAATGGTTAGTGGTGAAGATGGTTGATAGTAATAACTAGTGATGAGAGCGGTTGCATGATGAAGATTGATGGTAAAAACAGCTGGTAATGTTAGTAGTAAAAGTGGTTGGTAATGATATTTGTAATTGTGACTAGTAGTAATAATTTTTTGTACAAGATTTGAGTAATTCAAATTTATTAAGAGAAATTAAGTACCTGTAATTGACTGAAAAATAGTGGCCACATGAAATGTTTTTCTGATATTTAAACTGTCGCAAAATTGCTGGACCCCATGATAGAAATTGGGAGACTTCGTCAAAACTAAGTAAGCGTTTGGCTAACCAAACATTTTCATTTTATTTAGAATTTTTAAAGTTGGAATTAAAGATGGAGTTGTGTTTGGTTATAGTTTTTGCAAAGAATATTTGATTGTTTGAATAATTTTTTTTATAAGAAATATGAAATATGATTTATATCCCAATTTCTAAAAACTAGCAAAACAATCCAACTTGATTAATTTATTTGAAACATACAACAAAATATGCTCTAAAGGAGTAATATCTCATAATTGGTAATCACATAATGTCATAAATTTGATCTCATATATATATTTTTTAAGTTCAAAAAAATTGTTTCACTAATTCAAATGTCATGATTAATATATTTTTTACTCTATTTATAATCTATCTAATAAATAAAAACACAATTAAAAAGATCTGACCCGAGCCGATCCAAAACCCAAACCGGTTGCGCACTTGATCAAATTGAAACAGACTCGTGTTTATAACAATCATAAGTTTAGGGAAAATTTGAAAACAAAAAACAAAAAGTGAGATGGAAAAAAATGAAAATATGTTTTGAAGTATTTTCCAAATTTCAGATACAACTTCAACTTGTATTTGGCATTTTCATAAATAAATGTTGATTTTCAAATAAAGTAAAAGAAATTCATAAAAAAAAAAAAAGTGAATACTCCCTCGGTCTCAAATTACTTGTCGTTTTATTTTATTTTACACGCCCCTTAAGAAATACTTTAATTAGGAGGAGTGTCAAATGGGCGGGTTGGGCTGAAATTGACCCAATAAAAATGAGCTAAGGTAATAAATGGGTTGGGCTAACATTGGCCCAAAAGTTATTTAATTTGAATTGGGTTTGAAATGGACTAAAAATGGGTTAGGTCATGACCCACCCAACTTCTGGCTTTTTTGAAAGTTTTATTTTCTAAAAATACTTTTTGGAAAATATTTTCTAGAAATACATTTTTCGCAAAAAATATTTTCTTGAAAATTATTTTTACGGATTTTTCGTGGAAAATATTTTTTATGAAAACAATTTTTGTGGTAAATATTTTTCGAGAAAAATATTTTTCGTGAAAAATATTTCCCTTCATGTTGAACACAGCACAAACTTATAAGATACATGATACAAGAAAAGTGTATATATTAAACAAATAAACTAAATCTCAAGCAATAAATCCAAATTTAAGTAAATCTTAAAAATGTGCTAAAATTGGGCTAGTATTGGGCAAATTGGAGATCACTTTAAAATGAGTTATGGTGGGTTGGGCTGAAATCAGCCCAATATAAAATTATCTTGAGCCCAACCCATAAAAGTTTGGGTGGGTGATCACCTTTTGGGCCAAATTTGACACCCTTAGGTGTTTGACTACTTTACCCTTATTTATGTTTATATTATAATCTCTCTTCATTAAATGTTTACTCTATTTATGTGTCATCTCCATTAATAACAAAATTCTTCTACGAGTAAAATAGGAAGAAAAAAAAAACTTGTGGAATTACACTAGGTATGTTATTGGTAAAATAGGAAAAAAATAATTAATTATGACTTCAACTTCTAAAATGACAAATAATTTGAGATAACTATTTTAATAATCACGACAAATAATTTGAGACGGAGGGAGTAATTCTGATAGCCAAACGGTTCCTAATTCCTTTAAACCACTGACTTTGTCAATTTATGCAACGTAATTTAATACAGTCGGTAATATCTTTCTTTTCCTTTACTTGTCCAAAGAGTTACTCTAGTAATCTAGTTTTCTTTGTCCTTTTTATGACTTGTTATTTAATATACTATATAGTTTAAACAGCTGTTACTCTCCTCCCGCGTAGTTGACAATTTCCATGTATTTTCTTCTTCTCTTCTTCTTTGTTATTTCTGGGGTCAATTCTTGATTCCCCTTTTTCTTTCCTAATTTCTTCATAATCATTTTCTCATTGTATTAATTAAAAGAAAGATATATAGTGGTTGATGGAGAATCCACCGGAGTGGGGAGGCGGAGTAGGGAAGAGGGTGGTGGTGATAGGTGGAGGAGTGGCTGGTTCTCTTATTGCCAAGTCCCTTCAATTTGATGCTGATTTAACTCTTATTGATCCGTAAGCTCATTTCTATATTTCAATTTGTTATATGTATAGACCCCTTTTAATCTGTTACATATGTGGAGACTTATGTGTGAGTATTATTACTATTGTTACTTTGATAACCTTGTTGTCTGGGCTTAGCTTACCCTCACCTCTACTAATTAGTATATGATATCTCCATTAGTATTTTTCTATGTTGCTTGATCTCTTTGAAAATGCTGAGGGGTGCGTGTAACTCTGTCCATCAAAGTTTGAACAGATACCGTGTAACTCTGTCCATCAAAGTTTGAACTTATAAGAAAAAGTCAACTAGTATTTAATTCTATGTTGCTGGGATTCTTCAAAGATGCTGATGGTTGCATGTCGGATCTTTCAAAAATAGTGCATTTTTTGAGGATCTGACATAGGTGCGACATCATTTTTGAAGAGTTCGAACAATAGAGATATATTTGCCTCCGCGTTCGAAGAAATTCTGGTTATATTCACATTTGAGAGGAGCTGGGATGCCAATTGACTGGGTTGACTTGTTACTTGATGTTATGCTGGGCCCCGTTTCATTTTATATGGCAGTACTTAACCGAATGCAGAGTTCTAAGATAGAAAGATTATTATAAGTACTCTAAGAACTTGTGTTCTTAGACATGTTAGTAGGTGACATTTTCAAGGCTACAAGAACATGTTTTTAAAAGTAAAATGGGAAGTTCAAAGTTAAAGAGTTCCAATTGTAAGAAGATTATCATTCTTCCTTGGACATACTAAATAGGAAAAAATATCTGAACTTTTCATCTCTGTTAGTTTCTAACTTTTGTTTGCTTACAGAGTTTAGATAAATTCTGAACGGAAAAGGCTCAAATATGCCATCGAACTATCGGAAATGACTCATTTATGCCATCGAACTATAGGAAATGGCTCATTTATGCCATCGAACTATAGGAAATGACTCATTTATGCCACTCATCAATAGTTTGACTCATTTATGCCATCGCCCGTTAATAAAAATGACTCATCCATGCCATATTTCATTAAAGCTGATTTTACAATA
This sequence comes from Lycium ferocissimum, assembly GCF_029784015.1. Classification (NCBI taxonomy): domain Eukaryota; kingdom Viridiplantae; phylum Streptophyta; class Magnoliopsida; order Solanales; family Solanaceae; genus Lycium; species Lycium ferocissimum. The sequence goes on along the minus strand of NC_081348.1, from coordinate 49,439,012 downwards.
CCATATATGACACGTGACCTCCAACTAGATTATGGTTGTGAGTGGGTAAGGTGTATGGGTCGGATTTTTTATTAATTTGGTATTTAAAATTGGGCTGGTTTAATTGAACGACGTAGACCTCTAATTAAAGGCCACGTGTCATATCTGGTATTATAAAACCGGCGTTAATAAAAAATGGCATGGATGAGTCATTTTGGTAACGAGCGATGGCATAAATGAGTCAAAATATTGATGAGTGGCATAAATGAGCCATTTCCTATAGTTCGATGGCATAAATGAGTCATTTCCTATAGTTCGATGACATAAATGAGCCAAACTATTGACGAGTGGCATAAATGAACCATTTCCGATAGTTGGATGACATATTTGAGCCTTTTTCAAATTCTGAATGCAATGTCAAAGCTTAATTCCACCAAAAGCTTGGATTCTTCAAAAATAGAACACATTGGACAAAAGGCTTTCATAGTAAAAACCTATGATGCTTGGATTCTTCAAAAATACTGCCGGGTGTGTATCTTATCCCCCAAAAGCTTTGCATTTTTGGAAGATCCGACACGGGTGCGGCAATGCTTTTGGAGGGTTTGAGCAACATAGGTGAAAATTGAAGGAGTGGATTTTGTGTGTTTCTTGATAGAATTAAGGCAAACATAGGTAAGCACATTGGAAAGATTTACTATAATGCACTATATAAAATTTGTTAGAAGCTGATAGATTTAGATTGAAATACTGGATCATAATTACACGTTTCATTTTCTAAAGGAAATATCTTGCACTGTGATGCACTTCAATTTGGTTTTAATGAGTAGCAAAACCTGTTAACAGGAAGGACTATTTCGAGATACCATGGGCAAGCTTAAGAGCAACGGTGGAGCCTTCGTTCGCGGAGAGATCACTGATTCACCACAGAGATTATCTTTTCAATGGGCGTCTCATAGTGTCCGAAGTCACTAATATCAACAACAGAGAAGTCTTGACTGCAGACGGACATCAAATTACCTACGACTATCTTGTTGTAGCCACCGGTCACTATGATCCCCTGCCCGTAACTAGAACTGACAGATTGGCAGAATATCAATCAGGTATGCATAACATCAAATGCTTCTTTTACAATATGAATTTGGCATTTGGATCCACGTGCTTAAGTCGTAAGATCTATCGTGTTGTCTGCTTTTCGATGAGCAAATTACATGTACATTTTTCTTGGCAAGTTTTGCTGGAACCAGATAACCATATGAGAAATTTATTCCTGACAAGTTTCTCAACTTTCTGGAAAATGATATAAAGAAGCTAAAGCATAGGTTGTTTGTATCCATTGAGCAAAGATTCTTTATTTGTAAGCCAGCTTCTCTAGCAAGTTTTCACGGGATTCAGCCAATTGTCTTGATCTCTATGCTCTCCGATATAACAAAGATGTCGAGATGTACTAGTGATTATTTTCTTGGGAAATTACAGTCAAATACCATTCGGCCATCTAGTTTACAAAGTATGTACATTGTGTATAGGTAGTGTATAGTTTTTACTCACATATACTACACATACCTATACATTCAATATACACACCTATACATATAATATACACACTTGAACATATAATATACATACCTATACACTACCTATACAACCGAAGGGTATACTTCGGCCATGTTTGGTAAACCAGATGGCTGAAGGGTATATTTATGTAAGTTTCCTTATTTTCTTTTGCAATCATCTTTAGACTACTTGATATTACTAGTCAAAATGGCGCGAGGGTCGACTGATTTTGGCCCTTTTGTTGGAAGAATAGTTCAAAGTTGAAGTAGGAAACAAAACTTGTTTAGGTTTGGTATTTAATTAATTTATGTCTAAATAGGATTTTTTGCCTGAATATTAAAGGAATAGGTTTTCTAGTTCCTAGCTAAACTAGGTTCTGCACTATTATAAATTAGGGTGCTGCCAGCTATTTTCATATGGTATAGAGAAGTAGAGGAGAATTGTAGAAATCTTTCAGAGATTCATGATATCCTAAATAGTTTTCCTTCACCTTTTTTTTTTTTGGGTTGCAGAAAATGAAAAGATAAAAGCAGCTGAATCTATATTGATTGTTGGTGGTGGCCCTACTGGGGTTGAACTTGCAGCAGAAATCGCTGTAGATTTTCGCGAGAAGAAGGTAACTTTGGTGCACGACGGATCCAGACTACTGGAGTTCATCGGACCAAAAGCGTCTGACAAGACTTTAGAATGGTTGAAATCCAGGAATGTGGAAGTGAAACTGATGCAATCTATTGATCTGAGTAATAATACCTCGGATGGAAACAGAACATATTTCACTTCATCAGGAGAAACTATCAAAGCAGATTGCCATTTCCTTTGCACGGGAAAGCCACCAGGTTCAGCATGGTTAAGGGAGACGTATTTGAAGGACCGAATTGATAATTTTGGAAGATTGAAGGTCGATGAGAATCTTAGAGTCAAGGGTCATAGAAACATATTTGCCGTTGGAGATATAACTGATATTAAGGTAACCACTGAATTGCGTATCTCTTATTTCTTGAAACATTATATTTTTCCTTGTAGCTATTAATAGTAGTATTTTGTAGTCCCTCCGTTTCATTATATGTGAAGGCATGTTTGATCGGGCATGGAGTTTAAGAAAGAAAAAAGACTTTTGAAACTCGTGTCATAAACATGCCAAGACATTTCTGTAGCTGTAAAACAATGTCATGTATATATAAAAAGGTGTCGTTCTTCTTGGAACTGAATTAAAAAAAAAAAAAGGAAAGAATGTCACATAAAATGGAAGTGATGGAGTAATAAGGAACGGATACAGAAACATTGAATCGCACAAGAAAAACCTGAAAATGTGACTGCACCGATCGAGTATATTTGGAGGGCTATGATTTTTGAGTTTTATTGCAAGAGAAACTACTGTTAAAGAATATAAACGTCTATTTAACAAGTAGGGATCTTATTTTTTTTAATAACAGAGCAGTAGCCAGAGGAACTGAAGCAGCTATAGTACTAGAACTTTTCGAGCAGTTTTCTTTTATTATTCAATTGAATTCTAATGATTCTTCACTACCAGGAACTAAAACAAGGGTATTCAGCTCAGAAACACGCTCTTGTGGCTGCGAAGAACTTGAAACTCTTGATGAGCGGAGGAAAGGAAGACAAACTTGCAACATACGAGCCTCGCTCATCACCTAAGATTATTGTTTCATTGGGAAGGCAAGATGCAGTGGCTCAATTTTCGTTCACGACGGTGATCGGACTAGTCCCTGGGATGATCAAGTCTAAAGATTTATACGTGGGGAAAACGAGGAAGAAAATGGGGCTTCAACCTAAGTAATATTGTTCATTATTCATGAGATTCAGATCATTCTGAGTGTAAAAAATGCTGTTTTTTGTTTGTTTGCTCGGTTTGCTGTTCATATGGCTAAAATGCAAGTTCTTCTACTTATATTTTGCAGTAGAATGTGCATTGGAGTTCAATTCTTTGACTAGGTGTGTTATAAATATGTAATATCTGTTGCAGTTAATGAGTATATGATCTAGTATTTTTTTAATCTTGGCTTGTTATTTTCTATCAAATGTGTGGAAATGGCATTCATTTGTCATCTATATATATATATATATATATATATATATATATATATATATATATATATATATTTACGAATTGGAGTTCTATTTCTTCAAGAACATTATGGTGATGAAGTGAAGCTATTGCTAAATACATTTCTAAGTAGTTTTGATGGGAAAATAGCTACAGTGCATCCAATGTTTGGCCGGATTATTTATAACACACTCAACCTTTACGGCCTATTACCTCCCTTAGCTATTTTTAACTGAAATAAACTCCACCCTAAAACTGGACAGCCAAATTTATGGCTGAACGTGGTGTGCACGCGCCGACACGTGTACATTTTACAATTTTTTTTAATTTATATTCTTTTCCTTTTCCCCATTTTGGGTAATTATATTTTATTTTTCTTTTTTCATTTTCTTCCATTTTATGAAATTGGAGAAGATAATTGAAAATGCCCATTGGAGAAGATGATTGAAATAAGAGGACAAAAGAAGAGAGAGAGAGAGAATGAAAAGAAATGATTGCCAACATGATAGACAGATGAAAGACTCTCTCACGATTCATCCACTTGAGATTTTTAAATGAAAATAGGTTGGGTGAGCTTGTAAATTCACTCAGTCTCATTGAATAAGTAAACAATTGAATTGGTTCAAGTTCAATTGCATGGTGCCAACAAAATCGAGTGTTAATTCCCATTTTATTGAATTAACCGATCGACGTGCTAGCGGACATTTTTTTTTGAATTTGATAATTTTTGAAAAAATATTTTGACATATTTATTTATTTTATTATTCTGAGAATCAATCCTACTACTTCTGGTTCTGGGGTTTCACGCTTGAAAAAAAAAGAAAGAAAAAACCTGGGGCGTGTCGTCCAAATCAGCGGTCCGGTACTAGATGTAGCCTTTCCCTGAAATGATTGCCAACACCTTTGAATATCCTTTGTAATTCTCTTGGCATCAATGGATTCTTCAAGCCAGAGCTTTTTTGTGAGAGTGTTGAGGATGGTGGGCATGGTGAAATTTTACAGCTCCTCGGCTAACTCTATCCAACAAAAATGAAATGGAAAAATAGCAGTTTCAAAACTATAGCACTCTGAACAAAAAAATTTCACGTACAATCACAAGGCACGGAATTCCAATGGAAAACTCAAAACCCATTATCATAACTTAACCCAAAGAAGTATTAGCAAGAAATTGTGCTAAATGATACTCCCCTGTTTCAATTTATATGAACCTATTTTTTTTTAATTCGTGCCAAAATGAATGACTTCTTTTCTAATTTAAAAACAAATTTACTTTATGAAATAATTTACATAACAAATATTGACTTATTTTAAGCACGAGTTTCAAAAAAGTTTTATTTCTTTTTTTAAATGTTGTGTCCAGTTAAATGAGTTCATATAAATTGAAACGGAAGGTGTATTAAATTAGAAGAATTCCTCAACAACAACTACGTAATCCTTTGATTTTCTTCAAAATTACGGCTTCGCTTTTTAATTTTTTTTGCGAAAAGGGCACAAAATTTTCGGCTCTCGTTCCCCCAATTGCTCCACTAATCTTATTTTTATTTTTAATTAAGTTTTCTTCTACTGTTGTTTTCGCTCAATTTTGGTCGAATAGTCCCAAGTTTTTGCTCTTCCTCCTGGGCTGCTTTCTTCACCATTGGAACTAATGGTGGAAAATCAAAGAAAAAAAAGGCCATTCGAGAAGATGATTGAAATTAGAGGAAAAAACGAGAGAGAGAGAGAGAATGAAAAGAAAAAATTAAATAATGGTTGTAGGGTTTTTTTAAAAATATTTTTAGTGCTCTTCACTCTCTCAAAGAGAGTGTTACTTTCTTTGCCAACTCAGCACTTGAGAGCTTAATAATACCAGTTAAAAGATTTGCAGGGGTAATAGCGCCCCCTCCTCCCCGCGTAAAGATTGAATGTGTTATAAATAATTCGGTCAAACGTTAGGGAGCATTATAGCTATTTTTCCTAGTTTTGATCCTTAAAGTTTGCCAAAAGTGAGCCCTTTTTGTTTCCGTCAAATATTTTAAGAAATTGTCGATTGTTTCCGTCAAATATTTTAAGAAACAGTCTATTAGATTGGATGGGAACTGTGGAAAAAAAAGATTTAATTAGATCACAGAAATGTTCCATCAAAATAATAAAAACTGCAGCACATAAATGCATTGGAGTAAAAAAAAATAAAAAAAATAGGAAGTTACACCTCAAAAAGCTACTCTAAAGCATAATTATTTTTTTACATATATCATCAATCATTCTGAGTTTCTGACTACTATCACTGCCGCATCAATGGCATTTTAAATAGGGTACTAAAGAACTACCCCTCTACTAAAAAAAAAAAGAAATTTTCAACTTAGAACCATACCAAGCATAGCAACTATTTTTTTATTTTACGTCAAAGGACATAATGCAGCAGATGGGGTTGTTTCTCTCTTAACCAGAGAATTTGTATTTCGAGCATCGAATATGACATCAGTTGCCTTTAAGTATCTTTCCAATGATGTAAATGGGATATGTATATTCTTATTTCTTGCAGAGAAGTAAAATAGAGTTAGCTCAGTTAGGAGATGTGTCAGTACATTACATTTGGTAGACAAAAGACATTTATTTGCCGTCAGTCTGCAGCATCAAAAAGGGCATCAATCCCAGAAAGATTGACACTTAAAATAGAGCATCACAAGGATATATTAGTACTTATCTGGGAATCTAAAGTTTGCTATAATAGAAACTGCGAGTTCTATTTTAACTTAAATTCCTAGTATTACTAGGTTCCTCTCTCCTTACCTTTCCCTTTTTGGACTTCTCTTTAGTTATGACAGTCTTTGTATTTCCAAATTAATGATGTTCTGAAACTAATCTTTTGTTAGTCTACTCCTTTTGTATTTCCAAATTAATGATGTTCTGAAACTAATCTTTTGTTAGTCTACTCCAAATAGAATGAGATTTATTTACTTATTTATATTTGAATATAGTTGAATTTTAAGTTTCTCATTTTATGCTTAATGACATACTTTAATAACCAACTTAACAGGGTAATGATACCTTTCTATATTTAGAAAGAATTGAACTTTAAATTTCTCATTTTTTCATTAATGACATGCTTTTATAGCAATTGAAATATCATGGCAGGTTGAAGACTACAAGTTTTAAAAGTCTATTTCTATTTTAAACTCACTGTCGACCGTTGAGTCAAACCCCGGCCACGTAAGTTGGAACTGAGGAGTAACAAAATTCCTTTAAACTGTTGTGCAACAACAAATTCCCTTGTGTATACTCGCCCTGTTTCATTTTATGTGGCGCTATTTTATTATTAGCCCATTACAAAAGTGACACTTTTCTGTGTTGGAAATGGTTAATTTTAAATTTTCTAGTTTATCCTTAATGACATACTTATATAATTATAGAAACAGAGGTGGACTCCGGATTTGAAGACGACGGGGGCACCACCAAAGGCAGATGCATGTTAGTCGAAGAGATGTCATGCAACACCGCCTTGTCTGAAATTTTATTAGAACATAACTGATGTACTAACATATAAATACAAATTAAACGGTACGTTTCGACAAAACTCATTCCGCGGACTAGTGGTTTGGACACCGCTTTTCATGCAATAGGTTGCTTGTTTGAAACTTGCCACCAACACTTTTTTTTTATGCATTTTTTTAACCAAATGAACCAATCCGGCAGATATATTTAAGGGGTCCTTCTAAATGTATATAATAGATATTCAAGGTATATACACACATATATATAGAGTGTTTTCCAAATTTAACGTGCCCCTCTCCTAATAAGGTGGGTCTGCCCCTATATAGAAATATTACCGTAAGTTTCTATAAGCTCCAAAAATCTTTCTTTCTTAAGAGAGACACCTAGAAAAACTTTTGATATGTAAAAAGATTGCTTGTAAAATTAGGATGTATCATAGAAATTAACGTACACATAATTAGGGGTGTTCATGATCTGGTTTGATTAGGTTTTTGGTTAAAACCAAACTAAACCAATTAAGTCGGTTTTTTCTAATATTCAAACCAAACCAAAACATTATAGTATAAATTCTAGCGGTTTCGGTTTAGTTGGTTTTATCGGTTTGGTTCGATTTTTGCGATTTTTTCAGATTTTAAGAATGTATTAATAAAAAGAACCTTTGAATCAAATGGTAACTAAATACGGCTTTGACTGTGATCCATTCAAATCTAAAAATCTTCTTAATTAATTCACTAACTTTATTTAGGTATAGGGCTATGGGTATAGAAATTACTGAAACATAACATCAACCTTTCGTGATTCTAGTTACCTCCCTACATATAGCCTTTTGATATTACGCAGTCCTCCAAAATTTTTGTTATCTAGACTCATCGTGTTTATGAAGCATTGAGAAGAAAGCACAGAAGTTAAAACGAAAAATGATAAACAGAAAGACAAAGTCATCTACCCAAACTTTTTAGATTCCAATTGCCGTTTTCTTCCCTTTAATTTGTTACAGATAAAATGTAGCTTATTTATAGTAATTTAACAAATTTCTTTTTATTTTACCTTAAGTTTAAATGAGCTACACTTTTTTTTCTAATTATTTGAATTTGTATTGGGCTTGGAATGAGCCAAATTTTTGAAGAAGATATGTATGTATCTATAATTTGTATTGGACTTGGAATGAGCCAAAATTTTATATATGTATGTATTATCGGTTTGGTTTGATTTTGGTTCGGATTTTTTTTGTTTAACACTAAACCAAATTAAATATTGTTGATTTTTTAAAATTTAAAACCAAATTAAATCAAATCAAGCAGATTTTCTATTTATTAAATCAGTTTGACTCAATTTACTGATTCGGATCGATTTTTTGGTCTCATTTGAACACGCCTGCACATAATATGCAGCCTCCTGTTGGATGATGATGCAGCGCAAGAAGTAGAGTTAGTTAGACTTTTATCAAGAATTAAAGAGTGAAAGTGACAGTAGCGCCGTCTAATATAGCTGGCTAGTTTTGCAGAAGGCCAATTAATCCAGTGGAGTGTCAAGCATCAACTAAAGGTCTGTACTCTGTCTTCTTTGCAAATGTCCTTCTGGTTAATCATGCGGATCCAATTTTCTATACATCTTTTCTGCACTCACTCATCATAACTAGTTTCTTTAACATAAATAATTACGGTGAATATTAGCGTATGCAAAATTTTCTGTAAATGATATCAATATTTAAAGAAGGGAGCGATCGAATATATTTCTGTAGTGTAGTGACATACATATAGTAAAAATTTTGACGAACCGGTGTTTGATGACACCACTAGAGGCAAGATATTCACGTCCGCCACAAATTATAGGGTGGTAACTATCTCTCCAGCCTTAATCAGAGATCAAGGAGGCTGAGAATAAAATTGTCCCTATGAAGGAGTTATTTGTCCTAAAAAAAAGAAAAAAAAAAAAACTCTCAAGCATAGCCAGTTGTATCAGATCAGACATGATATCTAGTAAGTAGTAATTCAACCTAAATGGTGGTTAGGAGTTAATGCTATCCAATCGAGTAACAATTTTTCCTTCTTGACTTCTTGATGAGATGTGCACATCAGAGCAGCCAGCATCAATAAATATTGCAGTGCAGCTAGCTGCAAAAGGCTAATATAAGAACATATCATCAATCAACCCTTGATCTTGATATGATGCTAATAGCCCTCCATTATACTTACCTATATACTTCATCCACCCGTTTCGGTTTATATAATTTTCTTTTATTCTTAACGAAATGTAACGTTTTGGTACACATAAATGCTATAACATGTTTAATATCATAAATTTTAAAAAATTTCATTTTTTTCTTAATTTCATCCCATAACAAATTATATCATGTAAATCGGAATGCACCACTATCGATTATGGTCGGATGAATATATATGATCCTTTCACCTTCAACTAGAGACGGATTTGCCTTCTGAATATATTAAAAATCATGGTAGGAAGTGCTTCCCTTTTAATGTTGGAATATGTAGAATCTCTTCTCTCTAAGCTAAAAGTCTCGAATTCAATCACTAAGAATGAATTTTTGTTAGGTACAAAGCGTTTTCCTTTTTAATATACCTTATATGGTGCGAATTTAAATTAATGGAACTTCAAAATCACGGAATTGGAAGGAGCACCATAAGATGGAAAGAGAAAATACTTACATAAAAGAGTAATCATATCTAAGTAATGATTACACTTTTTTCTAAGATCACGTCAGCAATATATATACTTCAAATGTCAAAAATCCCAGCTGTGTTATCCTCAAAATTTCCTATTGGGTTGGGCAGAGTGTCCTTTTGTCTGAAAAACTATATATGTGCAGGTTATTTTGAGACAAGAAGCCGTCACACTGTCTTGTTAGTACCTTAAAAGCTTATTATTAGAGTAATAAAAAAGCAAATATTATTTTCAAGAAAAGGTGACAGTGAAAGATATCCCAGTTTGATCAGTACTATAGTACTGCTGCGAATCTAATTTGCAGAACTGAAACTGGGAGTTGTATGGGTCTTATGTTCAGCTTAGCTATAGTAAGTATTATGATCACGTCACAATATCTTTAGATATTATAGTGATTTATCTTTTCAATTATCATTGGGCTATAGTAGTACTTCAAAAGAATGACTGACTATAGTTTGCTACCAAATAATCTTTTTCAACTTTAATTTTATTATATGGGACTCCTTTTTTTCAAACTTTAATCAAATATTGTTCGAACGCGAAAGGTAGCGTCCAACCAATCTTCCATATTGCATAAAGGTCATCCAAATTTAAAGAAGTCTTTTTTTGAACATATTCAGCATTCACTATCCACTGATTCTACTAATTTAGACTTGAGCCGCATAGGGCTCAATAAAGCGGAATTTCTGCACGGTTTGAACTGGAGACATGTGGTTAAGATTTGAAGGAATTTCTTTCATCCCACCACATTCTTAGTTGGTCGAATTCCATCCGTATATCACATGACAATTGTGGTATGAATAATCTCGGAATCGCTAATCTCGAAATCAAAGAGTGCATCAAATACAGGATAAAATAATCCTATAATTTATTCCCTAATTGTAATCCCTTATCCACTGACCAAGTAGGTGTTTTGACATAGTTTTGATAGAAAATTATAGTTTTTGAAGTTAAAGTTGAAAATGATAGTATTTGGAAGTTGAAGTTGTTCTTGGACATGCATGAGTTGAAAACAGTGGCGGAACTGAAATTTTTACTAAGGGGTGTCAAAATATAAAAAAGTAATATATGACGAAATTAAGAGGGTTCAGCACATAATATATATATATATATATATATATATATATATAAAAGAGTTCTTTTTATGTATTTACTCAATGTGATTTTTCGGCGAAGGGGTGTCGGTTGACACTGATGGAATATAGGCATACGCAGCGGAAGCAAATAAGGAATCGAACTTGCATGTAATATAGACAACACATAATCAAGATATTAACCAAACATAAAATTTATACTTATCTCTTGAAGCGTGAATGCAACCTCGAATCTAGCTTTCAAGCACGAGCAAAAACCATTCACGCGTTCATCCTGTGGTTCCACGGTCTTCTGGTGTATCCCGAACTTTTGAACATAATACTTGAGTGACAAGTATTCGGCTAAAGAACAATCACTTAGGGTTCATATGGCTTTCTTTATATACATCGTTTTTAGGGTAAACCTAGCAAAAAACGTGTAGCCCTTTCCTAACCCACCAAGGATATTATTTTTCCTCTTATTTTTCTTGTTCTAGAATATTTCTTTTTAAGCGGGGACCACAGATTTAATAACGAGGCTTCCTATTATGGTACTAATTCGGAATATGAATGAATTAATCCTACCACAATAAATTACAATTTATTCCACTAGAAAACTGTAATTGCACTCCTCTGTTTAATTTCGAAATCCTTCATTAAAAACTTATTTAACTCCCCATGTTAAGATTACAGACACCAATCAAATAAATTAAATTACTGACAATTTAATCATCGACTAATTTAATCCTTTATATTTCGCTTAACTTACATCATGTGATTTTTGATACAAAATCCATATAGGTTTTTATGAGACTTATAAGCATCCATAAAGGGGTATCATCAATCTCAAAGTCGAGACACGGATTCTATCAACTAATTATTATTTCACAAATGTAATTTGCCATTATCCAATTTACCAGGAATACATAGACCCGCAATTGAGTCGTACCTTTTAATAAATCAAAATAATGAACAAATCACATTGATCATAATAGTTATATCAAGATCAAGAGTATAAGTACATTTAATGAACTAGAGAATTTATTTTATATATTCAGTACAAAAACACTTATCTCTACTTGGTCCGTTCAATACATACAAATGTACTAGCACAAGAAGACGGAACTACACCGTTCCATAATGAAGATACATTATATTAATCTTGTGCTACAATCATACCGATGGCTTTGTCCAATTTCCATCTTCGATTGTGAACATAAATTTTATACTTATAAGAACCGACGATTTAATCTTCCGTGTATAATTTAAACTCTATACACTAAATCATCTACTATATAAGTAAAGGACACACATACCAGTACATGATCTATTTAATTCTTTATTAAACAATGAATAAATAATTGTTCTATAATAGATACTATATTCAAACACATGGTTAATAGTATATATATCCCAACAGACACCCTTGGATGAGTGTGGCTCCGCCACTGGTTGAAAATGATTTTTTACTTGAAAAACTAGTCAAAACCAATTTTTCCAACTTAATATCTCATCTTCAAAAACTAACCAAAAATCAGTCCAACATATTAACCAAATAATATTTTTAAAAAAAGGGATGTCTAAACTTAAAATTGAAAGAGGCATATAATTAATCAGATGAGCTCACCTGATGAGGATCCTATCTACGTATTGCCTCAGCATGTAGGGGGATTTCAAAACTGCACTGTCATGTCTTAAAAAGTATACTTATGATATACTAAAATGGCTGCATGGCTCATCATTTCTTTTGCTCTATAAATTGGCTTTTATCTGCACTTACTCTGTATTCCATATCTTGATCCATTTATTTCTTACTTAGCTCAAGAACTAGCATTTGCCTATTTCTTTTCATTTGCTTCTCAAAATGTCTTTGATCACTGCCAAGCATTTCACTCTCTTGGTCTTGCTCTGCTTTTTAGTTATTCAAGAATCTCATGGTATTCCTCTCTCTGTCTAAGGATTTTTTTTGTGTATGTATAAAACTATGTGTTGTTCTTGATCATTGCTTTATTTTGATGTAGGATGCACCAGCAGCAGCTCAAAATGCATTTTGAAAAAGGAAGTTGCTTCTATGAGACTTCTAAACAGAAAGGTTTTTGAATTTCTCGTCTTATTCTCATACACTATCTTTTATTCATTAAAGCTTACCTGATTAAAATAATTAAGAATATTATTTAAAAAAATGGTTAAGGGGCTATTTCGCGAGCCTTCACACTGCCCCATTCCATAACTTCCCACCTTTCGTCCGTCCACGAGGCTGTAAAAAGAGAGAAATGGGGAGGCTATCTAGTGGGGTTGTTGCAAACATTCGGTTGTATGCAACAAGGTCCCAATGGACAAGGGGACAAGCGAATCATAGCTTTGATTTCCATGAATAAGTACTACAGTAATTCTTAAACTAATATATATGTGCATGCAGGTTTTTGGAAGCCAGTGGGCTGCATTGGGAAAGGGCTATTACAATCACGCAGAGAAGATTAATGAGAAATTTGCTGATTGGGAGCTAAGAGGAGTTCCAGCTGGTCCTGATCCAGTGCATCACAATGGTGCTAGTCCCAAGAAACCTAGGACTCCATGATCATGCAGTATTAATTTTGTTTTATTAGCTCTATATCTAAGTTTTTGGTAAAGGGTATAGTATGGTTTCATGTTTATGGTTTCTGTTGTTTTTGGCTCAACAGAGAAAAAAGAAACAAAAAAGTAAGAATGGGCTTAGGCTAACCAAGTTGGAATAGGATTTCATGTCTTACTTGACATGTATATAGTTTGATGCAAAGTTGTCCTTTTTATTAGTAGTACTAAGAAAACTCAAGCATGACATAGTTTTTGCTGTACTTTCAAAGTCATCAATGCAAAAGAATGTTTTTGGAGCAAGAGAGGTTTTCTGGTATTGGTCTTTGATATAAGAAACAACAGCAACTATGCCTTAGTCCCAAAGAAGTTAGGGATGAATGCTCACGTCTTCATTTAAGCTCATTTTATACATCAAAGCTGATAAAAGAAAGTGAAAAAAAGAAGGAAATAAGAAACAAAATCAGCTGTGGAATAGAGACAAGATCCTAGTCCAATACACATATAGAGGACCTGTAAGTCCTTTTGTAGTCCACATAGAAAACCTTAATTTTAACCTTATTATGACATTCCAAATGATTAGATAAAAGTTCAACTATGCACGACTTGATCAGTCAAGTTCAAAGCAAGAACTTACTCTTCTTTACAATAATATATATGTTGCACAGAAATGAAAGTAATCAACCACATTCATATAATTCAATTACATCATCTTCAAAATAGCCAGACGCTCTTAGCTCACCTGACAAATTCTCAAGCATAACATAAATATGCTCTGCATGTATATGTGTTCTATCTCCAGCCACAAATTCGTGAAGAGTGCTATCAACCTCAATAGGACTGATTCCCGGTCTCTTTTGAATCCCGAGCGTCTTCATTTTCTTCCTCACAGTACTAGCTCCACGCCAACTTCCCATTGCAGCATATATATTAGAAAGCAACATGTGATTTGAATCTCCATCCGGATCCAATTCGTAGATATAACGCATTAGCCTTTCAGCTAGTCTTACATCGCTAATATAGACCCCAATATAACTTCAATCGGCTTCATGGGCATATTCTTAATAATGCCTAATGCATCTTCCAGCACGACTGTAAAGATCGACTGTACAGCCGTAGTGTTCAATCCTAGGGGTAATTCTATGAACTCCTTTCATTATTTTGAAATATCTCAACCCTTTTTCGACTAAACCAGTAAAGCATGCATCGGTTGAAAATTAACGAAGTACATAATAACCATTGATTGCTAACCCTACAATGATTGAATTCCACGAAATCAAACTTCTCTCTGGCATTTCATCGAACACCTGGCATGACGCATAAACATACATGTCGATTGTAACACGAACGTTGTCCTTAAATTCACTTCGTCGCGCGGTGTACTTATACCAATAGTACCCAAATTAGCACAAGCCGAAAGAACCGCGATCATTGTTACATAATCAGGCTCCACATTAGACAACTGCATTTCACGAAACCACACTAAAGCTTCTTCAAAAAGCCCATTTTAAACAAATCCATTAATCAAAGCCGTCCAAGAAATAACATCTCTCTCAGGAATTTCATCGAACACCTTAACTGCATTCTTGAAATCCCCATTTCTCATGTAACCATCAACCATGGTGTTCCAAGTTACCTTATTCTTAACACCCATATGATCAAAACTCAATTTAGCGAAGCCCACAAGTCCAAACTTTGAATACATATCGATAACAGCAGTACCCACTTTCACATTCCCAGTATCCAACCCGAGTTTTCGAGCATACGCGTGAAGAGCAAATCCAAGAGACTGAGCTTTCGCAGGAAAATGGGCACAACCGGAGAATAGTGTAACGAAGGTAACGTGGTTGGGCTCAATGCAGGAAATCCTCATGTTGGTGAACACGGAAACCGCCTCGATTAAACGGCCATTTTTGCAATGATTGGCTATTAACGAGGTCCATGATGATGTAGAGTCGAGATTATTGCTGGCAGTTTTATAAAGGAATTGAGGCGGGGATGGCAAAGAGTTGGTGGCAGTTACTGTAAAGGCGGGAAGGGCCATTGCATATATTTCAAATTACAGTTGGAGATATCTTATCCTATAAAAGTTGCTATTTGTGAAATTAGCGTCAGTCACTATTTTAAATTGTATAAGTAATTATTGTTATAAAACTTTACCTATGGAATTTGAAACCTATGACAGTGGTTATAAAGACATTTATTGGAAATATATTAGTGGATGCTATTTCAGTATGGGACTTTTCAATTTATATAGTAATTAAAAAGTAATGAATATTGTTATAAAGTTTCAAATTGCATGGGTGAAGCTTTATCATGGTGAGATTTTAGAATATTGCTATAGAGTATCAGATGTGGAATTGAAAACCTATGCCATTGGATCATTTTTGAGGCGGACACCTTACAGAAAGTGATTCATGGATGCTATTTCCGAAAATTTTGATAAATATATGTACGTATATAATCTGAAAAACAGAATATATAGTAGATATAATATAAATGACATTGCTTTGCACAAAGGATGTTGTGGCTCACTGGCGAGGTAGTTCGATCACTATTGCAGGTTCGGACCTCTGCAACGTGTTTGTGCTAGTTTTTTTTTCAAAATAATTTGTAAGCGCTCATTCCTTTGTCCATCTGCTGAAAAAGAGCACCTTGAATGAGGTTCGAACCCAACAGCCCAACACTTCTCATTGTAAGGAAGGATGATACAAAACAAGTCAACCTACATTCATTTTAAAATAAGACTTATACATTAAGTTACTTAAATGCAATTAGGAACTGAACTATAACTCTAGGGGTGAAAAAATTATTCATTCTTCTCTCCAATTTGTTCATATGTTTCACTCTTCAAATGTCACTAAAAGTGATTACGCAAAATCTGCTACTTTAAATTTACAAATAGTGATTTCAAAGACATCACTAAAAAGTGGTTAGTAGATGCTACTATGAGATTTACAAATAGTGATGCAAAAAATAGTCATTGTCACAAGGACAAGCTATACATTTGATTGGTCAGCTAAAAATAGTTATGTCCGCTAACCAAATATACAAAAATTATACATTAGTGTGTGTATTATTCAATATATATATATATATATATATATATATATATATATATATATATATATATGGTTGCAAGGTATTAATTAGCTATCGATTACTCAGGAGTATTCAGCCTTGCAAGATGGTCCCTGCTGATTCACACGGAATTCCACGTGTCCCATGCTATTCAGGTCAAACCGTAAGCTAGCGATGCTTTTATCTACTGGGCTTTCACCATCTAGCTAGAGTGCAGCATCGCGTAGAAGCATGACGCTTTTATTGCTTGCCGCTATTACAGAATAACATTTGCTTTCTTTTCCTCTGACTACAAAGATGTTCAGTTCGCCAGGTTGTCTCTTGTCTGACCATGAATTTAGCGCACTTCGAAAGGTTGCACTATTCGGAAATCTTCGGATCTAATCTTATTTTCAACTCCCCAAAGCATTTCATCGATTACTACGCCCTTCCTCGTCTCTGCGTGCCTAGGTGTCGACCGTAAGCCTTTCCTCGTTTGAACCTCGCCCTTCATCACTTTGTGCACCACTTACCGTTTTCACCCAGTCTTTCAACGGCTAGGAAGATAGTCGTAGAAACGAAACTTATCGCCACACCGACCATCAAACACGATATATACACACACAAACGGTATAGAATCCCCATAAGGAGTACACCCAAATAAACAAAATTGAATTAAAATTTCGTCCCCTACAGTTCTTTTTTTTCTTCTGCCATCTTGATACACAGTAGCTCAATGAGCAAGAAATGGGTAACATCCTTATGGTAACTTTTGATTGCTTCAACAACCTTTATTAAAAAAAAAATGGTGTACATATTTGTTGTCCAAAAATAGTGAATAATTTAGAAAAATAGATACATTCTTTAGAGGTTTGTGGAGCGATATTTGCTTGTATAATCTGAATATTAACAATTTTATACACGAGACAATTTATTTGTTTATTTAGAAATCGATATTTCCTTTTATGAAACGTGGCAAATTATCGTATGTTTTAAATGTTAATGCTTGCTATATCCCAACTACTTGTTTGTCGCTCATATTTTCCTTTTATCTTCTCTCATAAAGAACAGAATACCCTAAACTTACTGTGGAGGCCTGCACAACTATATTTGTTTGTATAATCCGAATATCGACAATTTTATACACGTGCCAGTATATTCGTTTATGCAGAGATCAATGCTAGCTTTTTCAAGTGAAACGTTGTAGACCTTCACAAGACATTAATGTTTTCTATCTTTCAACTACTTGTTTGTCGTCGCAGATATTTTCCTTTTATATTCTCTCGGAAAGAAGAGAAAAGGAGATCAGGAAAGGAAGAAAAGAAGATAGTTTTTGGTAAGAAGTTCCAGATGATGATACTTGCAAGAAGCTACAAGGTATTTTTCTAATTGAAATCCTCTCTTAAAATATATTTCATACGTTCTTCATGTAATTATTTCATTAGTTTGATCTTATATAGTTTTATAGAGTAGCTTATGATGTTGGAGGTTTCACCAATTGAGTCAAAAGATCTCTAACATAGATTTCACTATATACGAGATAACGGTAGTTTTGAAAAGTGTGCTAATTTAGTATGATTTCAAAAAAAAAAAAAATTAGAAACACGACAAAGGAAAGTGAGATATTACCTTTTTTTTCTAGGTTTCTTTAGAGTTCAGACATGTTTTAGCGACAAATCAAGTTGGTAACACATGAAGAGCGTGAACATTAATACCTGAGGTAATGTACTTCTTTTGATTTGAATAAGGGTTCTTCTTTTTTGGATTGTTATATGCTACAACTCTGAGGTTTAGTACACATGCTAGTTGCGTGAAGATTAATTATTATACCATAACGAGTAATGAATAAATTGTTATACGATATCTCTAACTTTGTGTAATAGCTCTGTGGATTTATTAATCCAATCAAGTAAAAAAGTAGGAGGTAAAAGCATGTAGTGGCTCATTTTTATTTTCCTTTATGGTTGTTTAGATTTAATTTTATCTATGTTTTAGTTTGTAACGAGTAACATGTCAAAAATAATTTACTTGTTATCAGTTAAAATAAAGAATTTCTATTCGGGATTAATTTTATAAATTATATAACAAAATAGCCGTAAAGATAGCCTTTTAAAACAATTACATATGTGCTTTATTTTATTGTCGTTTGGTTTGAGGAATTTAAAAAATAATTCCATCATATATAAGAAAAAAGTAATTCATGAATCATTTTATGCAGTGGATGGTCGTCGACAATGAGCCTGTTTGGATGGGCTTAAAAAAAAAAGCGCTTATAAGTCGTTTTCGAACTTTATAAAAACGCTTTAGATCATTTTTTTGCACGGATTGCCCTTCGTTTGGGGTGGTCTTTAAATTTTGCCACTCAAATTTGTGGTCTTTAAATTTTGCCCTTCATATTTGTGGTCTTTAAATTTTGCCCTTTGCTTGGAAAGATGAGCGAATACATGAAATTCGGGTTCGAACCCCGCTCAAGCATAAAATAAAAAAATAATTTCGCACGGCAGGACTAGGGGAGTGTATGCCGGATCCAAGATACAATCTTTAAGAAAAAGTTAAAGTTATGCCGGATCCGGCATAACTAAAAGTCTGCCCCTCAAGGCAAAGTCTGCCCCCTCCGGCAGACTTTTAGTTAAACATAACTAAAAGTCACGGAGGGGGTATATAAAATTTAAACTTTGCCTTATAAGGCAAACTTTTTTTTTGGTTGAAAGTCTATTTTATTCCATCCAAAAAACTTGTACAGACAAAGTCGAAGTGACCTTCAATCGTACATGGTAAAATTCCTACTCACTAACTTGTATAAGTCAAACTAGGAGCAACTATTACATTAAAAAACAACAGCAGTTTTAATCAACTACACTTAGCTAGGGATAGCAATTCATAGCTTAAAGAGCTCTCTGCCATTTGAAATTGTTCCTGCCTTGGATGTGAATATGTTGTGCAATCTCTCTCCGCAGTCTATCGGGAAGAAACCGAGTATTTTGAAATCGAGTAGGTTCCTTTCTCTCCAAACCAATGCCACTAGCATACCAAAAATGCGACAAGTAATGGAGACGTGCTTTGATTTGTGTCTAGCAATGTGTGAGATCCATGTGATTTCATCTTGCCTGTTCCCCTATTCTTCTAGTGTACCCTACCCATACCAACAATCTGTACCACAATCCTTTTGTGATGGAGCATTCAAAATAAAGATGGGAAAATATTTCTTGAAGTCCGCCCCACGAAGATGGGAAAATATTTCGAAGTCTATCAACGATTGCTAATCTACCTTGTATTGCCACCAAAGTGTGAATTTGTATACGGGATGGACATTTGGTTGTAGCATAATACTTTTCCATGTAACTTTGGTATATATGCTTGAAAAAATAGATATATATGCTTCAAGCAAAGTTTGCCCATAAGGCATAAGTATGCCCCCATCGGCATAAGTTTGGTAAATCCTTAACAAGTTTATGCCGACGGGGGCATACTTTTAATGGGCAAACTTTTATGCCGGATCCGGCATAAACTTATGAAGGAATTATCAAAGTTATGCGAACCGGCATACTTATGTCAAGTGCCCGCCCATAAGGCATAAGTATCGGTCCGCATAACTTTGCTAATTCCTTCACAACCGTACGTAGACGGGGGCATAGCGAAATTTAAACTTTGCCTTGCGAATTTTTTTTTTTTAAAATTTTGATTTGTGTGGGGGTTCGAACCTGAAACCTATGGGATTTAGCGAAGGGCAAAATTTAAAGATTTCAAATATGAAGGGCAAAATTTAAAGACCACCCCAAAAGAAGGGCAATTCTGCGAATTGCCCGCTTTAGATAAGCTAAGCCAAACGGGCCCAATTATTTTTTGGGCTTATTTTAAGCACAAAATGGCTCTAAGTTGGCCAGCCAAACACTCAAAAATAAGCTGTTTTCAGCAACTTATAAGCCAATCCAAATGGGCTCTATATTAAAATTAAAGTCAGTATCTAATACAGTCAAACCTCTCTATAATTGTCATTCGTTATAACAACATTTCACTATAACGGCTTGATTTTATCTAGAAACGATTTTTCATGTTATTTTTTAGGGAAAAGGGTAAAAAAAAACCCTTCTACTTTGGGAAAAGGGCTAAAAATATCCTCCATTACAAATTTGGGTCAAATACCCCTTCCGTCATTAAAGTTTTTAAATATGCCCCTGTCTTAACGAAAATCCCAAAAATAACCCAATTTCATTTTTAAACCCGCTTCATTTAAACCCGACCCAACTAAATAAAAAACACATATGGGTTACTCACTCTTGTGCCTAGTGGCTCCAGATGTAGGACTCGGGAACAAGTTGATCGTATATGGATTTTTTATGTAGTTGGGTCGAGTTTAAATGGAATCGGTTTAAAAATAAAATCGGGTTATTTTGAGAAATTCCGTTATGACAGGGGTATATTTGAAAATTTTAATGAAAGGAGGAGTATTTTTTACCCAAATTTGTAACAGAGGATATTTTTAGCCCTTTTCCCAAAGTAGAGGGGCATTTTTTACCCTTTTCCTTATTTTTTATTTCTCTATAACAACATTCTACCTATAACAACAATGACATTCATTATAGCGGTACACTCTTTGTAAAATTACCTTCTATAACAACCATACTCAAATATTGTGTAATACTATTTTGTAAGAAATATAGTATGTATACCAAAAATTAAAATATTAATAGTAATCATCATTAATGTCATGCACATAGTAAATTTCAAGTACGAATATCTAAAAGAAAAAAAAAGTTATAGCCCAAATCCCATCTCATAACACCAATCAAATAAAGGATTCTATCACTTATATGGAGTTTGACACAACACTTCCAATCATTGAAACTTACAATGATGAAGAGATTATTGCACAAGTCATTAGAGTGGAAAGACAAGAGATAGTGCATGCAGAAGGTGACAACGAAAGTGCTGATGAAGAGCCTCAATCTACTAGGGAGCTCTTAGATAGGAGCCGATGCTATATGTATATTTACGTTTCTGCACTCAGGAAGATCTCAATTTGGCTCTTTAAAGAGCTGCTTGGATCAGATTTGGAGATACTTTAGTAATATTATTGCTTGATTAAAAAAAAAAGCTCTCAGACAACCTTCAAGGGAAAGCTATTGAACACCTTTTTGCTGAAAGTTTGGACAATAATCTTCGTCTTCAAGCATTATATTATCTAAAATTTACGAAGCAACCTATAATTGTAGAATTGTTATGTCAAACCTGAAATATTATAACTTTGAATTATTGTAAATGCATATGTTCCTTATATTTGAATTTTTTGTCTGTACGGTACAACTAGTTATTGATTTATGTGATAATTTATTAGTCTTTTCAATTTTTAATTAATGAAATATGAAAATCATATTTTAAAATTAACAAGTATTTACTTTTGTTTATAACATAAAAATATTAGAAAATATTTTTTTGCGTACTTTGTTTATAACAGCTAAATGAGATCTAAACATGAAATGTCGCATATACATACATAGCAACACCTCACAATATCAGCCATTAAATTTTCGGACAATTGTTGTCATTATAGAGAGGTTTGATTGTACTATTGTGTGGAACCTACATATTAAAGTTTGTTGTATTTGGGTCATTTGCACTTTTGTTCCTTTTTTTGTGTTGGTCTTTAGTTTTTGTGTTATATCCCGCATTTTGTGCGTTGGAATATTTCGAGATCGAGTAAATTGAAGAAAATAAGTTCGACGAAAATTTAGGAAATGCTGGGCGAATTTTTAAGTCAACTATGGAGGCGCATATCTCATAGTATATGTGGAGTTTTAAGGTGTTTTAAAAGCCTAAAATGAAGTTCGTCGAGTCTAGTTTGTAATGCAACAAACCGTTCATTGATAGGACATCGGAGTAGAGAATTATAGACGTTACAAACTGAACCGTCGACGCAGGAACGATAATCCCGCGGTACCGCTACGGACCTCTACAAAGACCGCTAAGATCTTGCTACGCACGTAGCTACGGGACCGACGTTGGCGCTTTTAAAAGGGACGAGAACCTTATTTTTTTCAAGAAAACGGTTCCAAAAGCTGTTCCCAGAAAAATTCAAAGAAAAAAAAGAAGAGAGGAAAAACCAAGAGAAAGAGAAGAGAAAAGGAAAGAAAAAAAATTCCTAGCCTTCAATCTTGGTCCAAAAATTGTAATTCTCTTGTATTCTTATTAAGTTCAAGACGCTCTTCGACGTGGTATAATGAGTTTGTCGAACGAACCACGTTTGCGAAAAGTTGAAATTTGAAGAAAAGGTATGAATTTCATGTTTCAAGTTATGGAATGAAGTTATATGTTATGATGATTAGAATTAGACGAGAATTATGAAAGTGTGACGTGTGTGTGCATGGCGTGTGTGTATGTGAAGTATGGTTGTGGCCGTGAGCCATGTGGTGTGGAGAAGAAATAAATTTGATTTTACTTAGCTTGTTAATTGTATTGTTGTGACCTTTGTGACGTAAATAAAGGCTTAGCGACTCAAGTTGGCGTTGAAATGGCATGTATGCCGTTATGGGAAATTATATGAATTCTATATGATTTTTATATGATTGTGGAAGTAATGGTCTAAAGTGTGAATTAATGTTGTTGCGAATGAATTTGGAAGATGACAATGCCATTTTGTAATTTTGTTGCCATTGTAGAAAGTTGGGAGGAACTAGGGTTTGATGGAAAACTTGTACATTTTGAGGAATGTGTTTGAAATGTATTCGAATGGTCTTGAACTAGTAGATAAATATGAAAACGTTGATATTGGTTGAGAAGTGTGAAGTTAGAACGGAAGTTGATGTATTATGTTGAAAGAAAGACTATTTATGTTAATATGTGTTTTGTAGCGTTTATTGGTGTTGTTGATGTTCTTGATGTTGTTGTTGGGTTGGTGGTTGTTATTTAAGCCGAGTTTAACTCTCGGGGATGTTGTATGTATAGGGGAGATGCGCCCAAATTTTTACGGACAAGTATTGATTAAGATTGAAACTTCAAGCCTTATGAATAGCAAATTGGTAAATGTGACCATTTGTAGATTCGGGCGAAACGGGAATCGAGTTTGGACGAGCGTAAGCGCAATTAAGGTATGTAAAGCTGTCCCTTTCCTTCTTTTGGCATGTCCTAGGTGTACTAAGTTTGGATTTGAGCCTCGGGGGTTATTCTGTTCATGGAAATCCGAGTTGAAATTGAGTACTATTCATTCAATGTAATTGAATTAGAATCCTTACGTCTTATTGAGAAAAATGTTCAAACACCTATAACTTGCATAAGCGTAACCGAATCACCTTGAAACTTGTTCGAGCCTTTAGATGTCGGTAAGTGAGCGCGTCATCAAGTCTTAACATTGATTTGTGTGCGGATGGACATTAACCTTTTTATGCTAATTCGGATTAAGTTGAGACATGTTTGTGGTTTACTACGATTTAAGAAAAATTTGTTTTACACTAAAGAAAGTATAAAGCTTGATTTTCTAAAACCACTCCGGGGAGTGCGATATTTTATTATTTAAGACTTTTCAAAACCACTCCGAAGGGAGTGCGATATTTTATTATTTAAGACCTTTCAAACCACTCGAAGGGGGTGCGAGATTTTACTATTACCGTATTATTATTATTATTATCATTATGTCACGAGTGGCGTACGCCCGCGGGGCCGGGGGTAGCCGTATGTCACGAGTGGCATGCCCGGGAAGGGGCTTGAAATATTATGTCGGGGCCGGCATGTCCGATGGGGCCGGGATAGACGTATGTTGGACCGGCATGCCCGAAGGGCCATCATTTTACGTCGGGGCCAGCATGTCCGAAGGGGCCAGGATAGACGTATGTTGGACCGGCACACCCGAAGGGGATTATTATCATTATTATCATTATTATTACTATTATTATTATTATTATTATTATCATCATTATCATTATGCCGGAAGCGGCAATGCCCGAAGGGGCCATCATTATTATTGCGCCGGAAGCGGCCGTCCGAAGGGGCTATTTTTTTTTTTTTTAGTATGTCGGAGCGACACACGGGTTAGGTTGCATCCTTTACTTAAGGAATGTGTGTTCATTTGTATTATTTACTTAAGGATTGTTCTAGGACCCATGTATACACTTATATTTCCTCCGAGGGTCAGCGGGTAATGAGCTTGATTGTGATTTCTTTTCTTCTAAATTAAGCTATGGTTATTATTTGTAATCGCTTTACATACTCGGTACATATCCGACCGACCCTCTTCGGGGCGTTTTCATGCCACGCGTGTACACCCGAGATGAAGAGAAGACTTTGCTAGGAGTTGTTCCCGCGGGGTTGGCGAGCTCCATCTCGGTTCGGAGTATTGCCGAGTCATGCACTTATGTCATGGTATTTGTACATCTTAGAGACTTTGCGGACGGTGTCCCGTGGATGAGTGTCGAGGAGCGCGAACCAAATATAGATGCCGAAAGAGTGTGTATTTTCAAATGTTGTCGATTGGTATATTATGTGATTGATTGAAAGTTTTCATGACACAGATAAAAACAGTGATCTCTAGGTCGAAATGCTTCATGTTTTTTTTCTAAAATTTTTGAAATGACAGGTTTTAGTAACGTGAATGTTTAAGGGTTCGCTCGACTCTGAGGAGGGTCGGGTGCCCATCACACCCTAGTAAGGTCGGGGTGTGACATTTTGTCTCTCTACACAAATAATTTTTTGAGCGGCAAAAGTTTACATTTTAGCATCATAATATTTTTTCTTACAGAATTTATGTCGCGCTAGGCATAAGTTTGATTTTCAAGTGTAGAATTTAAAGACTAGCCCATTTGAAGGGTAAAAATTAAAGACCAGGCCATTTGGAGGACACACCGTGCAATTTCTTCATAGTATTGGTTTATATATGTGTTAACAAATTTGCTAACTATGTAGAAATATTAAACTTCGAAACCAATAAATTCAACGGTATCCCCAACCCACAAAGTTAAAATTCTGAGTCCACCTCAGAACATTTGCAATCAACGATAATTAATTAGTCATAATATAAAAATATAAAAGAAAAGAAAAATTGCCACAAGTTTTCACATACTCTACTATATACTAGTTTCATGCGGCCCGGGCTTAGCGGCCCGTGCTAAGCCCGGGCCCAAACTCAAAATATAAAAATTTGTATCAAATTTTTTTACCGCACTTTTTTCAAAAGAGACCTTTTTGGAGATTATTAAACATACCCAAAGTGTATCACCTATGTCACCGGAGGAAGAATTATAAGAAGAGGTTAAAGTAGTGAAGCTGTCTAATCACAATCTAATTCAAACCAAAGAGTAGATTATATTTACATTGCATTTTTGAACAAGCAGTTTAGACTATAGTTACAGGACTCCTAAGCTGTGCTATTTGACAAAAACACATTTTCACAGTGGGCAAAACTAAGAGTAAAAGCTATAAGCACGAATAGTCGTATATTTTAACTTGCATTTATGACCGTCTGGCCATCAAAAGTTTGGTATGTACAATCCACCAAAAGACCATGTACAAGCTCTCCGCCACAGTCATATCTTTTGGAAAAAAATACGTTATCCTTTGAATGAAGTTAATGGAAGTAAGTTAGAGTTTCACCATTTAAAATTATCAAGACAATAAAAAGTTTTATCATTCGAATTAAGTGAAAGTAGAAAATAAATTATAGTTCTTCAAGTCTGGGCTTTGAGTTACTCCATGGTTTTTCTCCATTCTTTTGAGTTTAACTTTGATGGTCTGGTCTAATTTTTTTTAAAAGAAAAAAAAGTTAAACTCTTCTCTAATAATTAAAAAACAGATTATATACACAAATGATACATATTATATACAAAAATGATACATACCTTAGTGATTCATATTTTATATAGTTTCTATACATTAGAGAGATAGTCCGATATATATTTTTATACACAAATGATACATATTATATATAAAAACGCCTCAGTATTTTTTGGGATATTTCTTATTAAATATATACATATTATACATGTTTTGGGATGGTTAACCTTAGTGGGGACTTTTTTAATTGCCACTAAAAAGCCTGATTTTACCTTTCTTTGAGAAAAGAGATTTTTCAAACTATCCTCAAATCTTTAAGTGATATAGTGAATTTTGTTCTGTAGGCATAAAGAGCACACAAGTGCAAATGTAAGTGGCATGATAGAAAGGAGAATAGTAGGATAGCTTATCCCAGGATAAAACAATAAAATTAACTAAAATAACTCTGAGGTTCTCAAAACCCTTTTTCTACTACGTAAGGTGGAGGGTATTTTTGTAACAGACAACTTTTTCTTAAAAGTTATGCAATGCGTGTTACTTTTAATACAACAAACCAAACAATCAATAAGAAATAATATCAGCATAACTAATTCCAACATAAATAATCTCAGTATAACTTATCTGAATATAATTAATCCCATCATAACTTGTGTTCAAACCAAACAACCCCTTATGTATTTGTAAATTGTAATACATCATAGAATTTCAAAAGTGATGGATAAAATTGTCCACAAATCATCTGACAAGTGGACCGTGCTTCCTGGAATTTCAAACAATTTAATCCACCAAATCCAGCCTATCTTTAAAATACCAACTGTACATCCTTTCCTCTTTTTTTTTTTTTTTTTCTTTGCTCGTCTAAAAGTAACACTGCCCCACACAACTTTACCCAGAGTAAAACTTTTGCTCAGCAAAGCCACGTGTAGGCTTCCTATAGGATCTTTAAGGTCTGTGAGGACGACAAACATTTAGGATCGACGCTTATATATAATAGTAATAATGCATGACAAAAAAGACATCACTCTACTTCCCAACATGTTACTCATAATTAACAAACCAAAACATAGACAAAAGACATCTAAACAAACATAATTAAAGGAAAATACAAATGACCCAACATGTTTCTTTTTTCCTTCAACTCTTTTATGCAACTACTAACAAGCTAGAATTTGATGTCATTCCATCTTCATTTGCAAAATTCAAATATTGCTAATGTTATCTTCTCTTTTTGTTCCAATGTCTCCATTGATCGTCATGAAGTCCGTTTGTAATTAATTATACAACGAATATACATCCCAATGACTATAGTCTACTTCGACAAGATGGCTAATTTTCTTTTAACCGACTGACTGAAATTGTTATGATTCCAAAACAAATTATGGGCTGGCTCCAGCAAAGCTCCAATATGGTCAGGTGTTTAAAGACCAAGAATAGAAGATAATATTAGCAATATTGGGAATGTTTGGTTCTTTTTGATTTACTGGCATGGTTTATTCTTTTAATTTAGTTTATGATATTGTCGTCTTGTTTGACTACTACCTCCAATTTAACATTGTCTTCATTCTTTACAACATCATGCTCATTTAAATCTTCGACTTCTTTCTTTAAATTATTCTTGGACAACTGATTGCTCCTCCGGTAGTTGATGTCATCACTTGAACATTAAGACGCTGCTCATCGCTTATGTATTCAGCACACAGAGAATTCAATAAGGATTGAAAGTTACTTACTTCAAGCTCAACCCCACGATCTAGATTTAGAAAAAATGGAAAACTTCCTGTAATGTCCATAGCCTCTAAGATATACGAGTGGTCGACAACACACTTATAAGTTAGACTCTACAAGACACGGCTCCATAGACTCCCTACAACTCATTAAACCTAGGGCTCTGATACGAAGTTTGTCATGCCTCAAAATGGATTGCGACATGGCCAGCAGCCAGTGCCCACCAACTTGCACCGAGCGAACCATTATAACTTAATACTTACCCAACTCACATTCGTGTAATCCAATTCACAAAATTAATAACATTATTAATTATGATAGAAATAAGGTACACTCCATTAGCAATCAAAGTGCATCCAAACATAAATTAGACATAAATAGAAATGTCATTCACGATGCCGTATGAGTACCCAATACCCCAAAATAATACAAAGTCTCTATGGAGCCTCCATGACGGTACAAATGAAATAATAAAGTTACGGGATCGCCCCGCACTATACAAAAGTACACTGAAACGGAATGATCCCACGAGTACAAAGGTTGGCTCACCAAAAGGAGAACATTGTAGGAACTCTAGCCCGTACGTTAATCGCCCTGCACCTGACCATCTGCTAAACCTGACATCATTTAAACAAACGATGCCTAAGTATTGGAATACTCAGATAGCTGCCACTCATTGTGGGCAAGAGTTATACAAATATATATGAAGAAAGTAACAAGTGATTGAAAGATAAATCAAATAAACAATTAAATTCACCAAAAGCATTCAGAGGGAACACAACTAGAACCACATAATGGAGGAACCAAGTTTATCGTTTACTTAACCAAAGTATGTAATGAATCACATTACTTTGTAACATGTTTAGTACTTTTATAAAAAAAAACCATCTCAACTGTCATAGTCTGCCTTCCACAGTTCTGATGTATATATCTCTAAATCTTATAATCATATGTGATGTACACACTCGGATGAGGTTTGACGTACTCTCCCCCGGGGTACAGAACCCACGGGTCCGGTCATCCTCTCGACTAGATGAGCAATGATACATCGGGGTGTAGAACCCACGGGCCCGGTCATCCCCCTCGACCTGATGAGCAATGATACACCGAGGTGCAGAACCCATGGGCCCGGTCATCCCCTCGATTGGATGAGCAGTGATACACCGGGATGTAGCACCCACAGGCCCGGTCATCCCCTCGACTGGATGAGCAAATCAATGTGAAAGTTTTGTATAAATCTTGTTTTTTTTCATTTTCTCAAGTCATGGCCTTTGGCTGAATCCCTTTCACTAAATCAAGTATACAAATTCACTTGTATAATGCAAATCAAGAGTGATTTAAACAGTTCCCTCAAAAAGTATGATATGAATTTGTAATCAATAAGTCACAAGAAATCAAGTACATAACATAGTGCATCGCACAATAGCCCCAAGGATCACATAGAAAGCTTTAAATATTTTGATAACTTTCAAACTTAGCTGTTTATGCATATTATCCTCTTAATTCCAACCAAGAAGTAAACCATGCAAACTTGTCCGGCACGTGCATGTGATCTCATTAACATTATCGTTCAAGTACAAAATAAATTTGAAAGTACACAAGTAAAAGGGCTCGGCATGCCTCAAAGTCACCTTACTTTACCAACTATTAGCTCCAAATGTTAAAGAACGAGTCAGTCGATCCAAACAACTTCAATCTTTGACTGATAACTAGAGGAGTTTCAAAAAATTTCTGGTTGTAGAATACTTGAGCTATTGATCTCTTTGAAGCTTGAAAAGGAGCAGCTTTTTCCCTCTCCCAAAATTCCCAAATTTCACGTTGTTGTTGCTACCAACACCACCAAATGCTTCAGCTTTTAGTTTTCCTTTTGTTGCTACTGTTGCAAGCTATAGTGGCCCAAAAATATTTCCAAAAGTCCCCTGCTGCTTATTATGTTGAGATAATGAGCTAAGAGCAGCCATTTAGCTGCGTTTACCTCCTGCCAGTGAACAAGAAGGGCTAATTGGTATCACATTAATTTGCAAGGAAACTTTATGGGACCTTTTTTTAACCCTTAGCTGTCACTCGTACATTCTTTATCTAATGGCATTTG
The DNA here is from genome assembly GCF_029784015.1 of Lycium ferocissimum. NCBI lineage: Eukaryota > Viridiplantae > Streptophyta > Magnoliopsida > Solanales > Solanaceae > Lycium > Lycium ferocissimum. The sequence continues at coordinate 49,408,984 of NC_081348.1, read as the reverse complement.
AGACCCACTCCAAGCTATTATTTGAGAGTCCGCAACTTAAATGACCCAAAAAATTGTTGTAGGGACCAAAATAACGCAATAAAAAAAAAAAGTTACCAAAATAATCTTTGCGCACTAAATTAATGCGCAATAGGACCAAACTGCAAATTTACAGTTAAGTCGTATTGCGCACTAAATTAGTGCGCAATAGGGGTTATATTTTTTTGGTACAATTTTAAAGTTTTGAAATTTCACTTTTTTTCAATACTTTGATCAAAGATTAGTCATGTTTCAAAATGCCGAATATCAATATTTTATATAGAACATGATATCTTTTTCTGCGAATAATAATGTAGGCTCAATACATCAAGTATACGTAAACGTTTGGATCGTCGTTTTAGGGGTTGTAAAGTGCCCCGAAGTAAGTTTCGTTTGACTGAATCTTGTTATCTTTAGGTTTAAGTGTTTTATTTATAATTAGTTTAGGATGTCATGCGAGTTAGTTATAAACGATAACAAAGAATAAAATAATATTTATCATGAAGAAATAGATATGCAAAAAATATACTTAATTTTTACTTAAACCATGCATCATGCACCCAAGTTATTTTCTCATTGCTCCCACCTAGATTTGATCCCTGGTGGTTGGGATAAAAAAAAAAAGATGGCTAAACCACCAAGCCAAACTGGTGAAGCTACAATTTAGACACTTTTTATTTTTTATAAGTTCACTAATGCTATCTAACTTGTTTTCATAAATTGAATTTCGAGCCTTGAAATTGACATTCAAAACATTACTACCGTGGGATTACCATCTTGAAATATATTTTTTATCATTAGATTTTTACTAAAGATGAATGAAAATTGCGCACCAAATCGAGGCAAAATTCAAATTGAATGGGAAAAAAGAGGTTTTTCTAAAAATTGGCAGCCCAAAACCTCCGCGGGGCTAGATCTCGCAAAATAAAAAAAAAATCGCCTAAATCGGACGTCCGAGCGCAAAGTTATGACCGTTTAAAGTTTCACCAATTTACAAATACTTTTTCTCCCTATACTCATTATTTGATAATTTTATCTTATTTTTATAACTACTTTAGTCTACTGGATAAAAAATTTATGGGACTTGCATAACGCATTAATTTACGGCGTTATTCAAACATTTTTTTTTTTTAATGACGTCAGTAAATTACTGCGCCAATAAATAAATAAAACACTTAAGCCTAAAGATAACAAGTTTCCAAACAAACAAAACTTACTTCGGGGTACTTTACAACCCCTAAAACGACGATCCAAACGTTTACGTATACTTGATGTATTGAGCCTACATTATTGTTCACAGAAAAAGATATCAGGTTCTATACAAAATATTGATATTCCGGCGTTTTGAAACAACATGACTAATCTTTGGTCAAAGTATAGAAAAAACGTGAAATTTCAAAACTTTAAAATTGTACAAAAAAAAATAAAAAAATATAACCCCTATTGCGCACTAATTTAGTGTGTAATAGGACTTAACTGTAAATTTGCAGTTTGGTCCTATTGCGCACTAATTTAGTGCGCAAAGGTTACTTCGGTAACTTTTTTTTTTTATTGAGTTATTTTGGTCCCTACAACCACTTTTTGGGTCACTTAAGTTGCGGACTCATTATTTGAAGGGCAACTTACACAAACGACTACATTTTGGGGTTTTTTTTTAGGGCATTTTACATAAATGACTACACTTTGGGGGTTTAAAATTTGTCATAGCTACAGTTTCAATATTTACATGGCATAGCTATTGTTTTTCCTCTGTATTCATAAAACAGCCTCACTGTATTCATAAAACGGCCTCGCTGTATTCATGAATACAACGAGTAAAAATGTATTAAAAAATTCTTTTGTTGTATTCAAGTTATATGTATTCAACTCAGTTGTATTCACGTCAAATATATTCAACCCAGTTGTATTCATTTGTAGCTATTTTTACATTGTATTCACTTTATTGTATTTAAAATTCAGTGGTATTCAAACAACATAAATACAAAAAATATTGTATTCAACTTATTGTATATAAGAAATTTTTAGTGAATACAGCGAGTAATACACTAAAAAATTAAATACATAAAAACATAAGTCAGATTTTGCTGTATTCAAGTCAGATGTATTCAACTAAGTTGTATTCAAGTCAAATGTATTCAACTCAACTATATTCATTTGTACTTTTACACTCTATTCACTTAATTGTATTCTAAAAAATGAATGAATACACTCATAAAGAAACAAATTTTCCATATCCGGCACCGAAAAAGCCACCGTCGGCCAGATTAGATAGATAAAAGTCACCGTCAGCCAAATCTGACCGAAAAATTAGAGAGAGAGACGGCAGCGACCAGATCTGACCGGAAAAGCCAACGTTGAGTTGTCTTTGTCGATGGCGGCAGCCAGATCTGACCGGAGAAACCACCGTCGGCCAGATTTGACCTGAAAAGCACTCCGGCGACGCTAGAGAGAGAGATTGAGAGTGGAGGAGAGTGTTGTAGATGTTAGAGAGAGGAGGAGGAGGAGAGAGTTATGTATTTTACCTTAATAGTTAATAATTGTCATTAACATATCAATGTTTGCTATGGGAAATAATTAAGGTAAACTATAGCTACTAAATAATTACCTAGTATAAGTTTGTCGAGCCATGTAGATATCCCTTTTTTTAGGCATAGCTATACTTTTGCTAATTACATTTCGTAGCTACAGTAGATTGTATTCGGGCGCTACAGTAGGTTGTTTTCAAAAATAGGCTGAGTCAGATTTCGCTATATTCATAAAACGGCCTCGCTGTATTCATGAATACAATAAGTAAAAAAATGTATTCAAAATTCTTTTCATTGTATTCAAGTCAGATGTATTCAACTGTATTCATTCGTAGCTACTTTTACATTGTATTCAATTTATTTAAAAATCGGTTGTATTCAAGCAACATAAAATACCAAAAAAAAAAAAAAAAAAAAAAAAAAAAACATTGTATTCAACTTATTGTATTTTAAATTAGAATGTATTCAAATAACATAAATACAAAAAAGATAGATTTAGCTATAATAGATACACTAAAAAATTGAATGCAATGAATACAATCTAAAAATTCAACAAATAAACTCAAATGGTGAATACAAAAAAAATAACGAATACAATGAACGTGACCGGAAGAAGACAACTCAAATCTGAGCTCCGACAGACAGTGAATACAAAAAAAATTAAAAAAAATGAATACAGTGCTTTGAATCTCCGCCGAAGTAACGATGAAATCCCAATTCCATTCACATAGTGATTTGAATCTCCGGCGGGCAGTGGAAGCTCAGATCTGGAGGCTCTCTGGAGACGGGAGAACAATGGAGAAAGATTAAAAGCTTCAATCGTTAGTTTTAGCATTAACTCTTCCTTTAAATAAAACCAAATCAAATTACGTAATAATTAAAGCAATTGTAAAGAAGAAGCTTTCTTGTAGCGTGGACATTCTCTACTTGTGGTTCGCCGAAGACGGCGTCTCCGGCATAACAAAGGCGGTGGTTGGCGGCGTGGTGGTTGTTGTGCCCTCTCCGGCGGTGGCGTAACAGATCTGGAGGTGTTGCGTTGTTGTTGTTGTTGTGGTTCGCCGGAGACGGAGTCATTGGCGGTGAAGGGCAGTGAACGGGTGTTTGCCGGAGCTCCGAAGCCAAAACAGTGAAGATAAATTTATAACAACGAAGATAAAATAAATTTATAAATAATAAAAATAAAGTATTCTACTTTAAATATATATGTAGCTATTAATTGTATTTAACATATTACTCTTAGCTATAGGATGTAATTAATCTAAACTATAGCTGCTAAATATAATCACCTACTAATGTTTGTCACACCATGTAGATTTCCCTTATTTGAATCCCAATTGGATTAACTTTATTTATCCCTGTAGCATTTATACTAATATCTTCTTGGGTCTGTGTCTTTCAAGTGCCAATTAAAGTCTCAACTTTGCACCTCAGGCCAATTCCACTCTTAACTCGTTATATCACAATTTCATTTTCAATCCATATACTCCATTCACATATATGAATATATTCTACTAAAATAAGAATATTCATAAATAAGAAATAACTCAAAAATTCCATTACACCCAACTTGCGATAATCAAATCGAGCCACTCAAGCATTAAGATACTTTTTAAGTCAACGAAATTTTACGGGACGCTACAAAAACACTCCCAACTGAAACAAGGAACAATTCCAATTTTGAAATTTGAAGGATTGACAAGTAGAACTCAAGGAACAATTCATGGGGTTCAAAAATTTGCTGGGGTTTCAAGCCCCATAACTATTCATGGGTTTCAAGAATTTATTAGAGTTTCAAACCCCTTAACGATTCATGGGGTTCAAATCTTTATAAATTCAAAATCAAGGACCGATTCATGAGGTTAAAACATTTATTAGTTCTTTCGTATTTGAAGAAAGGGTATTTCTGTATTAAAGTGTGGCTATTTACTTATTGCTTTTCAAACAGAGGCTAAAAATTCATAGCAAACCCGAAGACTAGTCATCCCACTTGAGTTTTTCGGATTCGTGCTACATAAGACCCATTAAAGAAAGAAATACTCCCTGCCAAAAAAATTTCATACAACATTTAAACTCGAAACTTCTAATTAAAAGGTGGATAGATCTAACATTCCACCACATCTTTGGTCGTAACACGAGTCTTTTCATTTATAGGTTTTTGCTAGCTAATATTTTATTTTAACTTTTGCAAAGAAGTCTTTTAGGTTTCAGATTTGAGCTGTTAGCTAAATTTGGAAATAGAGTTGTAAGGCTAAGGTTACATTTGGTGCCAAAAGTTGCCCTCTTCTCAAGTCTTTGACTCTGTTTTGACGGTTTACTGGCACCACGAAACATTATGTCGAGATAGACATTATCTTTTAGTCTTTAATTATAAAGTCTCGGGTTCGATCTGGTGAATGGAAAAAATTCTAGTAGGGAGTACTTCTCCTTTTAATAGTCTTGCACGGTGTGAATCCAAATTAATAAAAATCTAAAAATAAATACTGAACACCAACTGAAAAATAAATTTTAAAAAGGACAAATTATGTGGTTGTGCATATTATATATATATATAAAGTCAAAGAGTGTGATTTATATGAAAACTTCCGAAACAGTTTTAGAACTGGCTCCAAACTGTTTAGGAAGTTTTCACATAAATCACATTCTTAACCGCATATATATGCACAACGACGTAAAAAAAATTTAAACTCTCTTTTGATATTCAATACTTTGTTTTGAGGGGTCAATCAATTTGAATTCGCACCATATAAAACCCTTTAAAAGCAAAACTGCTCTCTGCCAAAAAAAATTCATTCACAAACGGAATCCAAGACCTCAAATTAAAAATGAAAGCACCAAGTTCAATCGATATTCCAGAATACATCGGCAGGAGATATTGCAATTTTGTACATAGAATGTATGTGTTATAGTAAGTATGGTAAATAAAAAATTATCACGTGATAAAATTTACTGATAATGTAAGAAAGATCTTTATAATGTTCGTATATAACTTAAAAAAGATCTTTATAATGTTCGTATATAACTTAAATCTATAAGTAATTGTACTATACTTTATTTTCTTGAAAGATAGAATTGAGATTTTGAATCGTCTCAATAATTGTTATTCTGGCCTCTATAAGTAAAATAGCCCCTTTCTAGTGATTATTTAAGAGTTAAGGTGATCTTTATTTCAACAAGCATGAGTTTTAACTAAAAAAATAATTGTAACTTTAGAAATCATAAATTATAATAATTTCATATAATAATATATGAATCTTATATTAAAAAAGATAAGAAATCTATTTTTAATTTAGCTAAACATTAAATGGATCGACCCTCCAAATTCGATCCAAGATGTATAAACAAGAGGTTGTTTACTTCATAAACCAGTTAATTTTATTATGCAGCGATTACAATATTAAAATTATATTGTATTGAATAACAAAGTATTATTATATAGTGAGATGATAATGTAGAGATCGTTATATAGTGAATAACAATACATTGATTGTTATGTGATAAAACACCTACTTAAAATGCATTTTTGCTTTTAAATGCTCTTATTCGAGCTTTGCTAATATATGTATTTTTATTATTGGTTTTATCCCACATAAAAGAACTCATATATTTGCAGTTCCTCCATAAATTACGTGGGCATTAGCAATATTTAATTTAATGGAATACCACAAACTAAATGTTGGGAAACTCACAAAATAAACCAATATAATAATAATAATAATAATAATAATAATAATAATAATAATAATAATAATAATAAATATTATTTATTTAGCAAAGTAAAATAATAACACTTGTAAAAATAAAATAAAATAAATAAAATAGTACTACGATAATATATTTAGCAAATATGACTTGAGTCGTGTTAGGCACTGTCCTAAGAAACTATTTCAGCAAAGTGAAATGTTTCCTCAGGATTAAACAAGCCCTTCTCTAAAATTAATTAGAGGATACAGGAATCAGCAAAATTAAATTATACCAGCAAGTTTTAAAAGTTTTAAAAGTAATAGTAAAAGAAGGATTGTAATATATTAGTATTAAGTTGCTAGCTACTAAAATTAATAGCTAATGAATGCTAAAGAAGATAGCTAAAGAGAATGAATGCTACGGATGGAAATTTTGAAAAATGGATGATGACAATGGCTAGAGATTTAGCTATTTATAGATGTGGAGACGGTCTTGGAGTGATACAAGTGTCCATCCACATGTAAACAAATTTTCATGCAAAATAGACAGCTAGCTTGTGTCTTGAACACTTGGCATTAACTTTTGGAAAATAAGCCACATAATATTTTCACTTGCTACTTTTCCAAGTAATGCCATTTTGTAAAATACTTAAAATCTTTAAAATACTATTACACTAAATGTGTATTTTTGGCTAGACTTTCAAAATTTGCTTATTCTAAAGAGTGTTATTTTATTAGAAGTACTTTTAGAAAAAATATTTTTGAAGACCAGCATTTTGTGTTTGGTTATACTTGAGCAATGTTTCAAAAGTGCTTTTGGAGAAAAATTGCATTTTTTTAACTTTTGGAAAACCGTTTTTTTCTAAAGCTTGACCAAACGCCTCAACTTTCTAAATACTCTCTCCGGATCAAAAAAAAAAAGTCCACTTAGCCTTTTTTTTCTTGGGTTAAAAAGAGTGGCCACTTATCAAATTAAGAAAGAATTAACCTTATTTTTTCAGATTTGCCTTTATAAGTGTTATGCGATCAAATCCCAATAGTTATTTAATCAGGGGCAGTTAGTCAAATTGTTTATTTTTGCTTAGGAGTTAGTATCTTAAGGAGTGTGCAAATGGTTAAGTGTACACTTTTTGATCGAAGGGAGTATCTTTTTTTATTATTATTATTATTATTTTTTAATAAGCACTATTATTTTTCTAAAAGCTTGCCGTATTAGTTACTAGTGGGGATAAGCCCAGGCTGAGCCTGAGCTCAATTGCTGAGAAGTTTCTTTTTCTCCTGTAAAATTGCTTCGAGAAATTAGAACCCATTGCAGTGGTCACTTATACTTGGGAAACAACTTTAGAGCTCTAGATGCTAGTTTAGGAAAATACACTTCAAACAATTTAAAAGTATTCAGAGATAAAATATACTACAATGTAGAAGACTATTTAATGTTGTAAATATATATAGATCTACTCCTATATCTATTTTCAATATTTGTCAATTACTGATATTTTCTTTATTTTAATATATGTGAGTTTGAATGGATTTTGAGTTTAAGTAAGTAAATGAGACTATTAAATCTTTTGGTCTTAAATTAAAAATGTTTTTAATGTATCAAAAGGCCCTATGAATATTGTGGTTGTAAATATTTCATATAAGATATTAAATTTAAAGAGTTACTAAATATAAAAAGTGACTTTTTTCAAACAAACAAAAAAGGAAAGTAATATACATTTATATAAAATGATGGAATACTTTATTCTATTTATTCTTCACCTCAATATTTTTTCTTTTCATCTTTTTGGGAAGCAGTATCTGCAACCAAAAATGTTGCCCCATTTTTTCTTTGGTGATCTTGCTAAATGCAGGAAATATATTTTAAAATTTCTTCCTTTTATTTCACTACAAATATAAAAAGAAAATTTGCACATTTAGAACGTTTTCTGAGCAATTCTCATTAATCTCATGTATTTCTTTATATTATAGCAATTTCTCACGGTCTAATTTATCAATGAAGATATTATGTTTATAAGTAATATATTTGGTTAACCTCATTTATTCCCAGTAAAAATTAGCAATTCAAAAAATTTTGGCTATGTAATTTTTTCTTCAGGAGTTCATTTATACAAAAGCAAATAGAAATAAAATAGGAGGAAAGTTCAATCCACAGCCTAGAAATGAAAATCTATATGTTTTCAATAACGTACCTTAAGATCCAAACATCTCCACATATAGTTGAAATTGACACTTTTATCCATTATACAGCCAATTAAAAGTAAATAAATAGTAATAGTAGTAGTAAATAAAATAGCACTACTATTACTGCAAAAGTAAAAAGTAAATACAGTGGTGGGCAAGGAAATGGTGGCAATTTGAAGGGGGATAAGTTACCAGGTGGTCAACATGCCTGCTTAAGCATTCTGAGGGTATTTCCGTGATTTCAATTAAAATGAAATAATATGATTGGTCAAAACAGAATCTTTGAACATCTTGACTAAAGTGCCCCTCTGCTGACATCATCCACCATCAGACTTTTTCACTACAACCAGCCTACGTGCCCACCCCAAACCTCACCATTTCTTCCCTCAATTTTTTATTAAACAATTATAACTTTAGTGACCATTATTTATTTGTCTAAACATTGTTTAACGTGTGGATGAAATTGATTTTTGTTTCACAATCATAATTATAATGTAAGATTCCTACTGATACTTATGGTTACTTGTTAGATTCATTACCGAAGTTGATTTAGTTTTCTAAAAGTAATTTGTAATATTGAACTGATCTTCTTATTTATTTGTACATCTTGAAATTTTAATTGTGAATTTAACTATTTTAAAAAAACATTGAGGACAATTAGATTATAGAGTTACAACATTATTGGTACTTTGCCCGTCCCAATTCCTGTGACATTATATTTGACTAGATACAAAGTTTAAGAAAAAAAAATACTTGATACTTGTGGTTTAAAACATGTACATAGTTGAATGGCTATAAATCACCTTATTAAGAATAAAATGAAAATATTGAAATTAAAATTATTTCTACATATCAAAAAGTGAAATTCTTTTTGGGACAAAAAATTTTTTTTTGGTGTAAAAGTATATTTGAGGATCAATATTTTATTCACATTAGAGTTGTAACTAGATTTTTAAATGGGAGAGTACTTGAAAAAAAATAGAGAAGTTAAAAAGGAAAGGAGAAAAGCAAATGTAACTTGCCAAAAAATAAAGTAGAATGTATTCTAAGAGTAAAAGAAGGAGCAACAAAAATAAACACTAAATAAGCGATAAAATTAGTGAAAAAAACATAAAAGAAAATAGATACTATATTTTAGCTGATTTTACTGTTCAAGAATTGGAGTTTAAGATAGATAAAAAAAATAAATGATATCATTTATAGAAACTTTGGTATATGCAGAAGCACATATGCTTGTAATGTTAATTTTTAATAATCAGGACAAAGTATTTAAATTCCTATTGAGTTCATGCAACATAATATTTAAATTGAAATAAATAAATTTGGCTTTAATATATATAAGAATAAAATAAGGAACTGCATTAGAGTAGTCAAAACATAGATGACTTATAGTGGAACCAAAATTGTTGGGCCCCGTGCGCAGCACGATCGTTCCTTCATCTAGTCTACTACTTATAAAAGGGAATAAGCAGACACCACATGAACATGTCAGCTTAGAGTCATAAAATTTTATTTTGGGGGCAGTCTGGTCATTTTGGGTTAATTTTTGTGCACTATCTTGCTTGAACAGTTGGCCTTCATTGCTTTGTTTGGGCCTCAAATGCGAAATTATCATTAACTTTCAGTCAATGCCAGGTGTGTCCCACCTTTTGCAATATGGGCCCCGTAAGATATTTTTGTAAATTTGCTAATAATCACGCAATACTATTGGCCAAAATCGAATCTTACCGTAGCTTCCATATAAGCTTTTCAACGCTTGGACCAATTTGCCCTTTATGCTTATATCATCATTCATCATCACATTTTTTCTCACCATCCCATTGGTTGTTTTCCAAGAACAAGAATCATTTAATTAACTTATATTAAGCCCTTGGATTTACAAAGAGAAAACATATCTGCCAGAAAACAAGAAATATTCAACAACTGTTAGTAGGCGTTTGGCCATGAAAATCAAATAATTTTCACTTATTTGAAAGTTTAAAGTTGGAATTGAAGATGGAGTTGTATTTGGTTATAGTTTTTGCAATAATATTTGGTTGTTTGAATATATTGAAAGTGAAAATAAGGTTTTAGCTGTTTTTAAAATTTCAAATACAACTTCAAGTTGTATTTGGAATTTTCATGGCTAAAAGTTGATTTTAAAAAAAAGTGAAAGATTCTCATGGCCAAACGGGTGCTATCCTAGAGAGATGAAGAAGCATCCAACACTTATTACTACATACAGTTTTCACCCCTTTTTCACTTTGTAATTCTTAGGATATCATGCTTTTTGCAGGATAACGATCTTTCATGCCTACAATATTGCTGCTGAAGAACAAATTTCCATCACTGAAGACAAGAAATGTTGAACTTCTTGTATCATTAGTCTATCATTTATTTTTAGTACTATTTATGATATCTAATTGTAAGCTCCATAGTTACTTTCGTCTTAAAAAAAATAAAGAGTTTAAGAAGATATTTCAATAATTTCATTTGCTTATACGCTAGAACAAGCACCAATATTTGAAGTACGGAATGAGCCATAGCACGGGCGGTTTCCCACTAGTTCTCTTTTATAAGGTGGAAAGAAGATTTTAGTGGGACCCGCTTCTCAGAAAGTTGTACCCAGCTCCCATCTTTAGATAGTATAGATAAGTGGAACTATACTAAAATGTCCTGGTTTTTTCGTCCAAATAGGTAAAAGTACACCCTTAAAACCAATCAAGTACAACGGATGGAAGCACATAAAACATGCAATGCCAAAAGTACCATGTCGGCAAGGAGTTCGAGACTTTTGTGGTACAAAAAAAAAAAAAGTTGAACCAAAATAACACCAAAATCACACAATTTTCTATTTCTGTTTAATATGCCTTTGAAATATCATAGTAGCAGTAGTTAAAATCTTTTCTCTCTCAGCGTAAGCTAGTAGAGGTGCACGATAGCAGTGCCGCCGCGTCCATTTCTGCCATGGCTAAGGGCCGACCGAGGAAAACAATCCCAGTGGAGGAAGTGGTGAGAACTACTCACCAATCCCCACCGGCGATCCAAGAGAAGAGTGCGAGTACTAGTATGCTGCAGGCGAAAGCAACTACACCAGTGGCTTTTTATGCAACTCCAATGGCTCAGCCCACGGCACAAAGGCCGAAAAAACACACCCAACCCCCAAGGGAGTTGCCACCGGTAGAGGAGCATGCCCCAACAGGGGCGCAGAGGAAGCTTGCACTCCTAATGACGGGGAATGTGGAGAAACCTTGGGTAAGTCTGTTTAAAAGAAATACTATGGCGTCAAAAGGTATGGAGCTACAATTTGTCCCTCCTAACATCCGTGAGGGAGTTAAATATGTGCAATTAGATAAGGAGGAGACGATTAAGGGGGCTGAGCAATGGAAGGCAGCAACAATTTTGTATGTTATTGTGGTGATGCAAGAAAATAAAGACAAGATAGAAAAGAAGACACAACTGATAAACAATTGGACAATAACTAGAAGAACTAGTCCTAGTTACCTTCCAAAAAGATCAAAGGCACCTATCTTATGCAACAATCCTCAAGAGAATAGCAACCTCTTGCAAATTGAATGATCAAACAGGGGTTGTACAATTTGGAGTCCACCAAATCACAACAAGTCTCAACTAGAGAGAAAAGTTCAATATTCATATATTTCAAGATAGGTTCCCTTCAAATGAATTACAAGCACCTTTAAATAAGGTTCTTAAAATATACTAGTCAAAAGAAATAAATGGAAGTGTAGTCTTCTAGGTGCATAGAAGACTACAAAATGCATACTCCTAGAGGCCTAGAAAGCCGCTACACATTATGAAAGTCAAAATAGACTTTAATAAGCCTAGAAAATACAAAAAGGGAAGCTTCCTTCGTTCACATTAGACCAGCCCCTCATGTTCACACTAGAGCTTCTAGAAGTCCTAATTTGGGTTGCTAGACTTATTCTTTCTATAGGGCAGATCTTGGACTTCAATTCACATCCTCTTGGGCTTCAATTTGGGTCTCCTCGGCTTGAACACTTGAGTCGTCACCATGGTAATTTGGATTGCATCATTCCTTCCTTTCTTGGAAGAATTTCGTCCTCGAAATTACAATATTAATATCAACCCCGACCGCAGCATCAACCTCAACCACATCATTATGGCACAGTTGGATCATCATCATGGCTATATAGACTATATCATTCTCCCCTCTTGAAAAGAATTTGTCCTCAAATTCGATCCCTGCAAAACATGGACGAGAATGAGAATGTGTAGCTTCTAAGTCTCAATCGGGTAATAGTTAAGTAGCAACATGAGTGAATAATTATGATATAAAACAAGAGTGCTACAAAACTGCCCAAAGATAATAGAGATTCTTTGTCATGGATTTGGAAAGCCCAAGAAGAAGCATGAGCCAAGAAAACCTACCATCTTCATGGGGTTTGCAAGTCGTGGTCGCATACCACAATAATGTCTAGGGAGGTTCTTTCCAATGGATCTCCACCCGATTCACCTTAAAATACACTAAATTCTTTCCAAGGCTAAGTACAAAACAAGTAGAATAACTCAATTCCCAATACCAAAGTAATGTTCCAGCCTACCCCAAAGTTATCAATTCCAACAAGTTATAAACCTTATGATCAATTCCGGGGTCAAAAACAAAAATGGTCAACACATCAAGCTTAGCATATGTCTCAAGCATATCTACTAGTAAATTGAATAGTAACAACAAACAAAGAGTGACAATGATGTATCCAATTACTACAAGAGTACTCTAGAGAAGCATGAATCATGAGGTAAGAATATGTGCCATCATTGATCTTAGAAATATCAAAGGGATCAAACCATGTGTAATGACCAGATTTCTCATACTTCTCTCATCTTTTCCTTTGACAAGAACTCACAAAAAAGTCAAATAAGCAATCAAACTTATCAAAAGGAAGAATTTTACCTCTAAGATAGTGACTACTATCCCAGGATTCAAATCCATAACTTCCACATTTCAAGCTAAGGAACTTGGTATAGCCTATCTCAAGTGAGTGATCCATGCAAGGATCACAATAAGTAAAGTAATAGACACTAGAACCAACATCCACCATTCTATTTTCCTTTTCCGCTTCAAGCTTATTCACACTTAGAGATTTCAACTCAAATTCTGCTCTTAGTGAGAACTCATCCTCACATTCTTCTTCACTATTAAAGAATTCTGCACTACTTTCCCAATCCTCTTCAAGATCACTTCCTACACGTCTAGCACACTCAAAGTCACACTTAAGTCCTCCACATCACAAAAGCTCTGAAAATAATCATGACCCTCATCATACGCAAACAAATAGTAAAGAAAAGTGCTGCTTAAGGTCACTTCATCATCAGTAAGTTCACTTTCACAATCATGAATACTATTAAGCACAAGATCACGATTTGGACCACATAAAGAAGATTTATTACTTAAGCAACTTCCCACACTTTCCTTTCCAAGACAATGTCCTTTATCAAGTGAACTATCCAACAAGGAGTTAATTTCATCACAAGAAAGAGTATTAAGAAACTCAAACTCATCATTAAATAAACAAGCATCTTCAAGTAAAAATAGTTTCACAAGAAAGGTCTCACCCAAGTTTACACCATCATTGAAGTCCACATGTTCAAACTCATCATTTAAGTCAATTTTATTATCATGCGTAGATTCAACATTAGAAAGACTCAAAGATGAATTTCTTTCTTCCTTATCAAATATAGGTGGTGTGCCTAATTCCAAACAATCACATTTATGGCCAACAATTCCATCATATCCAGAATAATCATCAACTAATAATGAAATATTACTCTCACACACATAAGGTTCAAGATTGCTTTCTAAAGACAAAACATTAAAATCAATCAACTTGTTTTTACTCCTTTCAACCACAGAAGTTGTGTCTTTTGCATTAAGACTCTCATCACAAGTGTCAATACTAGTTTTCATCACATCAAACTCACAAGTAGTTTCAGTTTTAGGATCACAACCGAGAACAACTAGTGTATCTCCACAAGATTCATTCAGTTTATCATCACAAGATAAAGAAGATTTTAAGCCCAAACAAGATAATTCCTTAGTCGTACTCACACAATCAGCATGTTCAACATTAGCATCTAAAGTAGTGAGTTTAGCCAACTTACCTTTAAGGTCACAAGATTGATCTTCTTTACCTTCAAGTCCCTCTTTCGACAATTCCCTGCTCTTAAAAATTGTTTGCATCCTTTTCATGAGTTTCCATTGTATGAGGCTCATTCTCAAGATTGTTTCCAATGGTACCTACAAAATAATTCAAACAACTAGAGGAAAAAGAAACCTTGTGAGTGTTAGAGTGAAGACCTTCATCTCCCTCATTATTTTCTTTTCTCCCCGTATTCTTTTCAATTCCATTCTCTTGTTTCTTCGTGTAGCCCACTCATTCCGATCAACCCGGACTTCCCATTTTGCATGGCATTACACTCCCCATAGGCATAGAAGAGACATATGCCTTGTGGGATTTTCTTTCGGAAGTGGGAATGGAAAGAAGGCATCCTTCCTCGTCCAAGACATACCTTATCCAATCTCGTACATTTGGAACGTCGTGTTTTCGAAACCAGGGATGTCCAAAGCATAAGTGACTTATTTTTAGGGGAAACACATCACATCTGACCGTTTCAACATAATCTCCCGAGATATTACCACCTTGACCATCACTCAACTTGATACCCATTATAGTCATATGGATATATCTCTTTTAACCCATGTCAAATTCAACCAATCGGCCGAGAAGGAGAGATGAATGTGGAGTCACACAAATCGTCAAGCTGCGGATCAAAGCCATTATACCACAAACATTCACCTTCAATTTTTGAAACCTTGGCTTAGGCAATCTCTCTCCTTTTCTTGGAAATAGTGGTCCTCTCCTTTGTGTAAGCCATCTAGTTCTTACTACCGATTAAACGAGTTTAGTCCTTATTGAACCTTGGGCCATCGTACCTGCATAACAAAGCTCAAAGAAAAGGTAATGAGATAGAAATCACCTTACTCACTCCCTTAATTTATTTGGGTGGCGCTCGGTTCACTCAATGATACAATAGGTTTGGTTCACTGCGGAATCTTGTAGTACTTGGCTTCCTCGAAATTGACCAACTCTTTTATTCAATCTCCCAAATTATACAAAAGATGCTACCTCTTGGGGATTAGAGAGATTATGGACTCTATGGTCGGACGACTTTTTAATTGTGGCGTACTTGAGTCAAACAATTCACGGCGAGTTAAACGAGAAAAGCTTGAAAGAATTAGCACGGAAAAAGTTATAGCTCAAGAACTAGTAAACTTTGAGTAGGTAATTACTCAATGGATACTAGCTAGAAGTTATGTCACAAAGAAAGGATTAAGAAGATTCCCAAGCCCCCTTAAAATATGCAAGGTAGCCCCCTCTTTGTCACACCCCACCCTAGGTAAGGCGTGATTGGCACGGAGCACCTTACGGGAGGTAATCCGAACTAACTTATAACTTACATCCTTCATGTCTCGAAATGGAAACAATAAGATCGAAGGCTAAATATGAACATAATATCATGCATAAATATATGTACAATGGACCCATGATGCCAACATTACTCTTTGTCACACTATGACTAAAAATTGTACACGAAGCGTACGCAAAAGCCTCTATGAACATGCATCAAGTATATAAGTCGGAATGGGCCCCGACATACCCTCTTGTCAAAAAAAAAAAAAAAAAAAAAAAAAAAACATATACAACTCGGACTCGGCAACGCTCCAGGAAGAAGTGGAGCTCACCAATCAAAACTAGTACCTGAAGGCAGCCTACGATGAAAGATCCTCGTCTTGTCTAGCTACACCTACGGGCATGAACGCAGCGTCCACAAGAAGGGACGTCAGTACGAGCAATGTACTGAGTATGTGAGGCATGAATAGTAGTACAATATCAGAATGAAGATAACATAAGATGAAGTAAGTAATTATACCTCGTACTCTTCTTAAGATCTCTATCATGTAAACTACTCGTCTACAGGAAAAATATTTCATACACATCCATACACAACATACATACATATGCATTCATATACACTTACTATACATACATCTGTCATATCCATACCCGGCCCTTTCGGGACTCGGTGTTGTCCCGTACTCTTGCGGGACTCGATGTTATACCCAAGCGTCGTGGGATGCAATGCATACATACATGCATATACATAAAAATACATAATCGAAATCAACATCGTCATTACCATTATCATTATCACTATATCCTTCCTTAGAAGATCGTTCGTCTTAAGGTGAAGTCGATGATGTCATGGGAGTCTCGAGAATCATGAACTTAGATAGCATTAGAAATAGAATCGTCATCGCTATATCTCACCTCGAAGGAACAAGTATTATGAGGCGAGATCGATCACAAAGAATAGTCTCAAGATCATGAATAAGCTCATTAATATCATAAGGATTATGAGATTCATAGGCTTCTAGCATTTGTGGAGGTAAGGATATTATGGGTATGGCACAAAGGTTTATAACGAAAGAATCATGCCTTTAGAAAGAAAGGGTTTAGCCTTAACATACCTTTTTGGTCGCCTTAACTTTAACTACTCAATGCTTGTCCTCCCAGGCTCGTAAATCTATATTCAAGAAAATTTATACTATTGTTAGACTCACTTTATACGCTTGTCTTAGTCCTTCAAATAAATCTTTCTAGAATCTGTTGAAATTTCAGCAGCATCTCCCCTATATTCTTTACCTCCTCCAAATACCAAAGCAACTCCCAAACAATACCAACAACATCAACAACCATATCAATACCAATATATTTCATAAAACATCCCACACGATGTTTTTCCAATATTCAAACCAACCATAACAACATCCATAATACCATAATCAAAGAATTATATTAAACTCTTTATGATTTTTCTCCTATGATTCTTTCCTTTCCAAGAATTGCTAAACCTTTATATCATCTTAATCATATAAATAATAGCAAGAACATACCTTATAGTAGAAGAAATTCACTTTATTCACCTTAAACTTGAACCACACGCGTATTTATACGATTCTATACTCGCAACTATACGTTGCACTCGCACCTAAGTCGGGAATTATTGTTGATTTAGGCTTGAAATTTGGGTTTGGAAGTTGGGAAATTTCTAGAGGATTTTGGAACAATTTGGAAGAGGTTTTGGCTGAAAAGAGGGCAAGCCCCTTTTATATTAGTTCAAATTTGGGTCGGGGGGTCGGCGTAGTAGCCGTCTTGTAGCACGCGTTTTTTTGCTCGGTCGAATTTGAACTTGTAACGTTCATAATTTTGTACTTCGATATCGTATCGACGAGCGGTTTGTTGCATTGGAAACTAGACTCGACGAATTTTATTTTAGGCTTTTGAAACACCTTAAAACTCTTAATATACTAGGAGATATACCACTCCAAATGTGACCCAAAATTATGTCCAAAATTATGTCAATTTTTTTCAAATTTTTGACAGTACGAACCTACGGGGTGTAACATAAGTCTTACTAATTAATATCCTTTGACCAACTTGTCTTGGAATTTAATTACTACAAGTTTCAATGTAGCTTCTCCCAAAAGATGACTAGGGACTTGCACACTTGACTTCTCTTTTTCCCAAGAGGTGATTAGGAACTTGGACACTCTTTTCTCAAGGTGACTGTTATTCTTCCGAAGAATTGACTTGGAAACTTGTGTCAATTAATGGTTTGACTATTTGTTTACCTCTACACCCTTTTCACATTTTTCACCCCAACCGATTTTTGACTTCTCTATTAGTGCGGCCCCCTTCTCCACGTTTTGGAGGGTTCAATGCACCAACTGCAGGGATCAACTCTTGACTAGTCCCTTTGATTTCCAAAATAGCTTTCACACTCCCTAACACCTTGAAAGCTTAACTTATCACCAAAATTAGATCAAACAAAGTTAGTAAATCTGAAATTATCAAGAACACACATGAACATTCACAAAATATTTATGAACACTCAAGAATGATATACCAAAATGATCATCTTGATGTCTAGTTTCCAAATATAACCATGGATCACCCAAAACACCTAAAATAATGGCACGATTGGAGACTTTAGAAATAATAGTTCATGAAATTTTTCTTGAACATATGAACATCCAAGAACACAAGTCTTCAAACACCAAAAATCAAATTCACCAAATAGTTCAAGAACACCTAAATACTCTAAATCTTTCCAATTTTTGGATTCTTGCCCTTCCTAACTAGGAGTAATCAACCCAACAACTTTCAACCTCTTCTATAAGACCTACTTTGAGTCTTCAAGTTTCAAGGTCTAACAACGGTGGAAATTGAAAATCTAACTTCAATTGACTCAAAACTTCAGATTTAGAACCTAAGAACTCTAAGGAAATCGAATCTAACACTAGAATCAACAACAAAACAAGGAATTCAAACGAATTTTGGATTATTTTTTTTCAATTTTTTTTTTTTTTTTTTTTTTTTTGTGAATATATCAAACCCAAGACTAGATTTGTTGGAACAAATCTATACTAGGCTCTGATACCAAATGATGCAAGAAAATAAAGACAAGATAAAAAAGAAGATACAATTGGACAATAGCTAGAAAAACTAGTCCTAGTTACCTTCCAAAAGGATCAAAGGCACCTATTGTCACGACCCAACCCCGTAGGCCGTGACTAGTGCCCGAACTGGGCACTCATATACACCTGTTAACTATATTCAGCTCACAAACAGCATAATAGGGAACTTATATATAAAAAGGCAAGACGTCGTCTCAAAACTGTCTCATATAGATATGTATATTTACACAACCTGTCTCCTGTGGGGGTCACAACTACCAACAGATAACATCGTATATAAGCGTTAGCTGAGGCTATCATAACATGTGGGAACGTCCCAAATATATATATACGCAAGCCGACAAGGCTGTCACTACATACAACAACCCAAAACACATATACATACGCAAGCCGACAAGGCTGCCACGACGAATGGGAACGCCCCAAAACATATATCATACAGACAGAACTGAACAGTAACTATTCACAACCCACACATATGTCTACAGACCTCTAAGAGTAATAACAGTATCATATGACGGGACAGGGCCCCGCCGTACCCCTGAATAGACATATATGTATAACGAAAGAGTTTGTACCAAAAATATAGGCTCCGGAACAAGGGAGCGCTCCAAGACAGCAGAATAGATATCCCTGGCCGGCGGATCACCCAACGAGAATGCGCACTGCGGGCATGAAACGCAGCCCCCGAAGAAAGGGGGTCAGTACGAAATATGTACTGAGTATATAAAGCATGAAATACAGTAACCAGGACCATAACTGAAATAAGAAGTACAGAAAATGAGTACAATAACTAGAATACCAAAATGCTTGCTTTTGAAACACAAATCATGCATGTCAATATCATATATCATATCCGGGCCTTTGTAAGACTCGGTAAACATGGTCGCCACCCCGTCTTTGACGCCATAACACAGCATAACTCCGTATCACAGCATAACTCCGTATCACAGCATAACTCCATAACACAGCATAACACCATAATATATATACCGAACCCGACCCTCTAGTGAGGGACCCGGTGAAAGATGTAATAACAGAATGCACAAACAGAGGAGTGAGTAACCATATGCATATAAATTATCTTTTGAGACCCAGTCGATAAGTAAGTAATCAACGCTCGAGGGTTAAAACAATAGTCATGTTAAATTCTTTCTAAATGTCATTAGAACTATATTAAGGAGAGTCTCAGGGATCGTAGACATGTATCAACCCAATCCGAGCCCGCTCATGAAAGTTACGGATATTATTCGTTATAGAATCCTCTACGAACATATCAAACCAATCCGAGACCGCCTATGAAAGTTAGGGACATTATTCATTATAGAGTCCTCTAAGAATAGGATCTCTTTATGCATCATTTGCTATTCAATCATACGAAAGACTCAAGGACAATAGTGTTATAGCCCGTATTTCGTACGTCCGGATGTTGCGAGACAATGGTGAGGAATTAAGGACAAGACTATGTTTTAAAATAATTTTAATGTCGGAGTTGTTGGGAATATTATTTATGAATATTGGTATTGTGGAAATATTGAGAAAGGCTAAAGGCAAGGAGAGAAATTCGCAAAATGGGCCGTGGAAATAATGCGGAAGGTTAGGGACAAAATGGTAATATTGAGGAAAGTCGAGGGGCAAAACGGGAATTTCACAAGTTTCTTGAATATTCCAAAAAAAAAAAAAGGTCATGTTGACCATGTGAGAAAAAAAATATAAGATGACAAATAAGTCATCTTTGCCATGGAAAAAAAAGAAAATTCTAGAAAAAGGAAGGGGAAAAAGAAAGAAAAATCTAGAGGAGGGGCATGTGCCCCTCACATGCTTGCAATTATGTGTACATATATATATAAGAGCTCCTCTTATTAATTCAAGACAAAAGAAAGAACACAAAAAAAAAAGGAAAGAAGAGAGAAAACAAGCCATGGCATTCGGCCATGGCTAGCCAAAGTTGGCTTATGGAAGACTTAGCAAAAAAAATTATTTTCTCCTAGTTTCCTACCTAATGGAAGGTCCTTAACAACATGGAGTGATTGTTGGAGAAAGTAGAGCCCTTGTTGTGCAAGTTGGGAACCTAGCTAAGTTGAAGAGCTAAGAAGAAAAGGTAAGGTTCAACTTCCTTTCATGTGTTATGGATGATCTATGCATGTTGTTGAGTGTTGTGATATGCGGAAATGGATAAAATTCATGAAATATGCTTATGCATGTCATGGCCGAATAAGGTGTGTTGTGTAGAAAAGATGACATGATGTTATTTAATAGTTTAATTGTTGTGTTGTGAAATCCATAATGTAAAATGAATAAGGATTATGATTTCGGTGTGTGGAGGTGTTGAGCCGTGTGGGGTGTGTTGTTGGCCGTGTATACATGATGTTTAGCCGTGTATATTGTGTGGTTTCTATGTTGCCAATAAAAGCTTAATGATCTTAGTGAAGATGTAGTAGTTGGAGACTTGTTTTAGAAGTTTGTGTAAATTGAATATAATATTCTTGCATGCATGGAAGGTATTGTTGTTAGTATGATGATTGTTAGTATGTAGTTCATGAATTGGGAAGGAAAAGGAAATGTGTTGTTATTGTTTTTATTGGAGTTGGAAGGTTTTGAAGAAAGTAGTAAATTGAGATCGTGCATTTTGAATGGAATATGTGAATTGCTAATGTGATTGTTGAATTATGTTAATAGTTTGGCCGGGTTTGGATTCCCGGATTGTGATTGATGAGAAATTTGGCTATATTGAATGTTGAGGATGGTATATTTACGGAGGAAATCTTACGAAATTTCGTAGCCAAGTGTTCCCCTTTAAACACTAACTCTAAGAATCCTAATAAGAGTTTGGCAAACATGACCAATTTGCGTAGATTTTGACGGGATTGCGACGTGACTTTGGAATAGCAAAAGGAGCGGAAAGAGGTATGTAAGCTTTACCCTTCTTTCTATGGCATGTCTTAGACGTACTAAGTTGGATACGGGTCTCGGGGACCATTCCTTTTCTCGAAATCCAAGATTGAAATTCGCTACTATTCATTTAGTAAAATTGAACTAGAAATGGTGCGAAATGTTGGAAAGCTTCTTAGACCTCTAGAACTTGCATAAATGAGACCCGATTACCTTAAAACTCCCATAAGTAATGTCATGAAACGTCTTACACGTAGATTGTGTGCGCCGCCTCATTTGACCCGAGGTGGGCCCATTGCTCCCGGAGTTTCTTATTGTTTCATTTGGCTTGTTTTGGAGTAGAACCCTAAGGAAATCCTTGACTCTTGTCTCGATTGTTAAACGATAAGTACAGTATCATCCTAGTGCAAGTGTATCCATGATGAACGTGATCTTATAGGATAACGATGAAGCCAAAGATGGGGAAAGTGCCTACGTTAGATATGTCGATATACTTTGCTATAAAAATGAAAACATGAGAATGTTAAACTATCCACGGATAAGGATTCTAAGTAATGACTATGAAAGTATCTAAATACATGGAATCATGTCTTATTAGATGCGTGTACCCGACATACGCACATGTATATGATAATAGAATCAGAGCGCTATATAGACGCTGCTAAATATATATGATACAAGTATATGTATACGATAGCAGAATCAGAGCGCTATAGACGCTGGTAAATATATATGACATAAGTATGTGCATGACAAAAGGAATCGCGCTTATAATATATGTATGTGATATGAGTACATGTATATGATGAAAGAGCCGGGGCGCTATAGACGCCGATATATTTACGGGGAAAATGGAGATAAGGGCGGCGTTATATACGCATACCGGTTCACTGGTATGGCACGTGATATCGTCCGGACGCGGGATGCCGGACGCGGGGTGTGCATATTTATGGTTAAATGGATGCGCCGACGCCTCGGCAATATAATATATTCTATTTTCTTATGTATATATATATATATATATATATATATATGGTAAGGAAAGCTAAGAAAGCACGCATGCGTCGCAGCACTTATATGTACGCGGTTATGTTTCTATCCCGGGACGAGGTGTTGTAACCTTTTTTTATGCCATTATATATGATTTATGTTTTCGCACATTACTATTTACGCCTTACATACGCGGTACACTACCGCGTCCCTTCTTGGGCTCGTTTCATGCGCGCGGTACACCCGGACGGGTTGAAGTAATATAGAAGATGTTCCGGCAAAGTTGGCAAGCTCCATTTGGCCGGAATGTGGTCGAAGTACACGTGCCGGGATTTCGACTTACAGTTAGATACTTTTACATGTTTTGGGTAAAAAGCTAGCATGCAGTGGCCTCGCCCCAATGAGTCGTTTGTACTATGATATAAGTTTTATACGGATTACAAATTCAATTCGCTTTTCCAAGAATAGTTTTAGTAAGCTTTGTCATGTGTATTTGACTTAGAAAAAAAAAATTTACACATGGTACAAGAGTCAGAGGGTTCGCTCGGCTCCGTATAGGGGGCCGGGTGCCCATCACACCCTGATCAAGATTGGGGTGTGACAAATAGCTCGACTATATTAAGGATGCAAATATCAAGAAGTGAATAGGAATTGTAAACATGCTCGGAACTTATTTGTATCCCAAGGCTCGTATCGTATTTTACTTACATCCAAGACATGCCAAAAGAAAGAAGGGATAGGCTTTACATACCTTGTCCGCTTCTTAAGCTAATCCGAACTCAAGTTTCGGGCTCCCCAAGATCTACAACGACATCAGTAGATACCAAACATTAGCTATAGGTACTTAGAAATCCAATCCTAAGCTAGCACTTCATTTATACAAATTCGGACAGCATTTCCTTTATAAATTCAACAAACCCCGAGAATTCAACTCGGCCAAATCATCAACAACAATACCAATAACCATATTAACATAATCAACAATTAATTCATGACGTATTCTAACGTTAGTAACTCCTTTCTACATAATTCGACGACACTTTATTTACCTTCCCCGCTTCCAAATTCATGAACTATACCAACAACCACACGTTAACAACATTATTCACACAAATGCAAGAAATAATATTAACATCATATTAGCTTCTACAACCCACAAACAATTACAACTCCAACTTGAACCATTAAACCTTCATTTGCATCATAGAATCCACAAAACAACAACCAAAAATACTAAGTAAATTTATCTCATCACTCCTACACAAAACAACTCCTACACGGCTTTAACACCAACACATATGGTTCCATAAATTTCATTCATTTCTACACACACAACATGCACAAACCATCCATAATACATGTAAAGAAGATTAAACCTTACCTTTACCCCTTAACTTCTCAACTTGGCTAGGGTTTGTAAATTGCAAAAATGAATGTTTTGATTGCTCCAACAACTACTTCACGTTACTAGGGACCTTCCAATTGGTTGGAATACTAGAAGAAAATTATTTTTTTGATCAATATTCATGGGCACCAAGTTCGGCTAGCCATGGCCGAATGTTTCTCCCTTCTTCTCCAAGTTTCTTAAGTTGTGAAATGATGAATATGTCTTGCTTTGTCATCACTTATCTATATATATATATAGCCCCTACAAGGTGGACACATGCCCCACTCATGGCTTGAGGCAATCAAATTTGGCCAAGCCATGGGTGGGAGCCCACACGGCCACTTGTGGCTTTTGTTCATGAAATAATTAACTTCTAACCCCTAATTTTCCTTAATATTTCCATACCAATAAAATTTATAAGCAACTTGTGCATTAAAATAAAATCGGAGGTTAAAAGTCTCTACCTCGTATCCCAAAATAGTCTTGTCCTTAACTTATCGCGATTAGCTTAAAATATCCGAATGTACAAAATACGGGATATAACATCCTCCCCCCCTTTAGAACATTCGTCCTCGAATGTTAAACTAGTCTTACAGGGTCTTATAAGCACTTCGGGGGGGGGAGTCTCTTTTATAGCTATCACACACAGTTTATTCATCAATCAACATAACCAATTTAGGAATTTAGATTACCTGTAGGTATAGGAAATAAGTAGGGATACTTATTCTTCATCTCTCTTGGCTTCCTGTGTCATCTCCTCCCTGTTATTGTTCCGCCACAATACCTTAACGGAAGCTACGTCTTTAGTACGTAACCTTCTCACCTGATGATCCAATATGGCTATAGGCTGTTTTTCGTAGGATAACTCCTCTGTCACCTGAACATCATCTAGGGAAAATACTCTGGAAGGATCGCCTATACATTTGCGAAGCATTGACACGTGGAAGACGGATGCCTTCGCTCCAAATCGGTGGTAGGTCTAATTCATAGGCAACCTTGCCTATCTTACGGAAAATCTGATAAGGTCCAATATACCTCGGACTGAGCTTCCCCTTTTTGCCGAATCTCATTATCCCCTTCATGGGTGACACTTTCAGAAATACCCAATTGCTAACGGAACTCTAAGTGTCGACGTCGATTATCTCTGCATATGATTTCGTCGACTCGAGTCGCTAATAACCGTTCCCGAATGAGTTTCACTTTATCAGCGCTTGCTGAATCATATCTGGGCCAATTAACTTAGTTTCACCAACATCGAACCAGCCAATCGGTGACCTGCACTTCCTGCCATACAGAGCCTCATAAGGTGCCATCTGGATGCTAGAATGGTAGCTATTATTGTAAGCAAACTCAACAAGTGGCAGATGATCATCCCAGCTACCTCTGAAATCAATAACACAGGCCCGCAGCATATCTTCTAGCGTCTGAATAGTACGCTCGGCCTGTCCGTCAGTCTGAGGGTGGAATGCTGTGCTAAGACTCACCTGGGTCCCCAATCCTTCCTGAAATGATCTCCAGAAGTTAGCTGTAAACTGGGCACCTCTCGTCGGATATAATAGATGTGGGAACTCCGTGAAGTCTTACTATCTCCTTAATATATAACCTTGCATAGTCCTCACCGAATAAGTAGTCATCGGAAGAAAATGGGTCGATTTTGTCGGCCTATCTACAATAACCCATATGGAATCATACTTCCGTGGAGTGCGAGGTAAACCTGTAATGAAGTCCATATTAATCGCTTCCCACTTCCAAGTCGGAATCTCCATTTCTCGTAACAATCCACTAGGCTTCTGATGTTCGATCTTAACCTGTTGGCAATTTGGGCACCGAGCAACAAATTCTGCTATGTCCCTCTTCATACCATCCCACCGCACAAGCATCCGAGGTCATGATACATCTTTGTTGATCCGGATGAACGGAATAACGGGCATAATGTGCCTCTCCCATGACTTTGTCGCCGTAGCCCCCGCAACCTCGGGTACACATAATCGCCCCTATGTAGTAGTACTCCATCGTGTGTAATCTCGAATGGGGTTTTCTCCTTTTCAAGGGTTGTGTCTCTATACTGTGCCAGAACAGGGTCCTCATATTGGCGTCGCTTTACCTCTTCCATAATAGAGGATTCAGCAACTTCTCGGACAGAAACCCCAGTATTTCCAGAATCAGCCAGACGGACCCCAAGACTAGCTAGCTGATGGATCTCACGAACCATTTCTTTCCTTTCTGGTTGCACGTCCGTCAAGCTGCCCATAGACTTACGGCTGAGTGCATCTGCTACAACGTTGGCTTTCCCAGGATGATATAAAATATCAACATCATAGTCTTTCAAACAACTCTAGCCACCTCCTCTCGCCGCAAATTCACTCTCCTTTTGCTTAAAGATATCCGGAGGCTTTTGTGATCCGTATAAATATCAACATGAACACCATATAGATAATGCCTCCATATCTTCAAAGCATGAATTACCGCCGCTAATTCCAGATCATGAGTAGGATAATTTCTTTCGTGCTTTTCGAGCCGCCAGGAGGCATAGGCTATAACTCTGCCATGCTGCATTAATACACAACCTAACCCAACACCGGAAGCATCACAATAAATGACATAACCATCTGGTCCCTCAGGAAGAGTCAGAACTGGAGCTGTAGTCAACTTTTCTTTCAGCGAATCGGAAGCTTCGTTCACAAGCATCGGTCCACCGGAACTTAGTCGCCTTTCCGAGTTAGCCTCGTTAAAGGCGCCGAAATCAAAGCAAACTTCTCCACAAATCTCCCGTAATATCCTCGCTAACCCCGAGAAAACTACGTACCCGTATGGGTGTCGTAGGTCTAGGCCAAGTCTTTACGGCCTCAATTTTCTGTGTATCCACCCGAAGGCCATCAGCTCCGATGATATGCCCCAAGAATGCTACTGAAGTCAACCAAAATTCACATTTAGAGAACTTAGCATACAATTTCTGGTGCTGGAGCACCCCAAGTACCGTCCTCAGATGATCTGCATGCTCCTCTTCTGATCGTGAATAGACCAGGATATCATCAATAAATACAATCACGAACATATCTAGGAACGGCTTGAATACTCGGTTCATCGTGTCCATAAACATTGGAGCATTGGTCAACCCAAAAGACATCACCCTAAACTCATAGTGCCCGTATCGGGTCCCGAATGCGATCTTTGGAATATACGCCTCTCTTACCCACACTGGTGGTAGCGACCGCAGGTCTATCTTTGAAAAACACTTAGCACCCTGCAACTGGTCAAATAGGTCATCAATCCTGGGGAGGGGATATTTATTCTTTATGGTTACCTTGTTCAGCTGCCTATAATCAATACACATCCGCAGCGACCCATCTTTCTTTCTCACGAACAATACCGGCGCTCCCCAAGGTGATGTGCTGGGCCTAATGAAGCCCTTCTCTAACAAATCCCTCAGTCGCTCCTTCAATTCTTTCAATTTGCCGAAGGTGCCATTCTGTAAGGAGGAATAGATATAGGCTGAGTATCTGGCATCACATCTATAGTGAACTCTATCTCCCGCTCAGGAGGAAGACCTGAAAGTTCATCTGGAAATACATCGGAAATTCATTGACTACGGGGATCGACTGAAGAGTCGGTGCCTCTGCTTTCAAGTCATGCACACGAACCAAATGATAGATATACCCCTTTTTAACCATCTTCCTCGCCTTGAGGTATGAAATAAACTTACCCCTCGGCGATGCTGTATTTCCCGTCCACTCTATAATTGGTTCTCCTGGGAATTGGAAGTGAACTACCTTCTTCTGACAGTCAACGTTGGCATAACAAGAATCTAGCCAATCCATACCCATAATAACATCGAATTCAGTCATATCCAGCTCTATCAGATCCGCTTTGGTGCAACGGCCACATATAATTACCGAACAATCTCTATATACCTGCCTTGCTATAACAGAATCTCCTACCGGTGTAGCTACCTCGAACGGTTCTATCGGTTCGTGTTTTATCCCAATTCTACTAGCAACAAGGGGAGAAATATACGATAAAGTAGAGCCGGGTCTATCAATGCATATACATCTCGGGAGAAGATCAATAGTATACCCGTAACCACATTTGGTGACGCCTCCCGATCCTGTCGGCTAGCCAAGGCATATATGCGGTTCGAGGGACCGCTAGAACTGGAAGCTCCGCCACGACCTCTACCGCGGCCCGCTGGTGTCGGCATACCCCGCCCCATAGGGCGCATAGCTACGAAGAGGAAGATGAACCAACAATCGACCCAAAGGGTCGAGCCGCACCACCCGGGACTACCCCCAAACGGACACTCTCTCATAATATGGCCTTGACGGCCACAAGAAAAACAAGCACCCGTAGCACGATAACACTCCCCAGGGTGATGCCTCCCACAGTGAGAACACCGAGGCATGGGTGGCCTCGACTGACTGGAACCTCTGTTCACCTGCGAACCCGAAGCCCTGGAGCTCTGACCTGCTCCTGAGTACCCTGTACTATCGGATCTCCTACCCGTGAACTGTGGAGGTGTACTCCGTGCTGGCTGAGAAGGATATCTACTATACTGCTGCTGAGGCTGCCTGCCTCGAGACTCCCCAGAATAACCAGCTGATCTAGCCCTCTTGGGCTGGCTCCTGTCATGATCTCTGTCGGGCTGACGCCCTCTATGTCGATCCTCCATCCCCTGTGCATACGCCTGTACTCGAGCAATATCCATACCGGGCTGAGAAGCCATTATCATACAGCTATCAATCAAGTAACGATCCAGCCCCATCACATAATGATGCACTCTATCAGCCATATCAGCCACAATAGTAGGCGCATGTCTAGCCAAAGAATCAAACTCGAGGCTATAATCCCGAACACTCCCTCGCCATTCCGCCTCGGTGTGTAGGAATCTATCAACTCTGGCCCGCCTCATCTCCGGAGGTAGAAAGTGGCCAAGAAAGGCCTCTGTAAACTCAGTCCACACTGCTGGAGGAGCATCCTCGCCCCTAGACAACTCCAGGACTCATACCAATTAACAGCTACATCACGCAACCGATATGAAGCCAGCTCGACAGACTCAGTCTCAGAAGCTCTGATTATCCTCAGCGTGCGCTGCATCTGTCGAATAAACTCCTGGGGATCCTCCCCGAGCTTTGACCCGTAGAACTCTGGGGGATTACAGGTCAAGAAATCACGGGCCCTCAGACTATCCTGTCTGTCCGCATAGTCACCTCCTAATCCGTGCCTGCGAGCCTGCCCTGCCACTAATCCGGTCAAGCAAGAATCGGACCGCATCTCTCATAGCCCTATCCTCCGCCCCTGGCTGAGGAGCTGGAGGCTCGGGTACTGGAACCTCGGGAACGGGCGGTGGAGCCGCCTCCTGACCTGCAGCTGCTGCTGCTCCAAGCTCCTCTGGTAGTGGCGGTGTAGCAGAGCTTGCTGACGGGAGCACAACCTCAGGCACGGGCCCTAGTAACTCTCCGGATCTGGCTAGTCTCTCCAGCTACTGACTTGCCCTTCTGGGCAGCTGCCGCTTTCTTTGGAGGCATCGCTGTAAACATAATAATCCGTTAGGGAGGAATTATCCTGATAATACAGCTCTATCGCACGATCTAGAGTAGGAAGAAAAAGAAAAAAAATAACATCCTAAATGTCCTGTAGCTTCCTGTTTATAGATGTGGTGCACAACACACCGATAAACAAGACTCTACTAGACACGGTCTGTAGACACTCCGAGGATGAACCGCTCTGATACCACTTTTGTCACGACCCAACCCCGTAGGCCGTGACCAGTGCCCGAGCAGGACACTCGTACACACCTGTTACTACAATCAGTCCACAACTAACATAACAAGAACTTATACCTATAAAAAGGTAAGACGTCATCTCAAAGTTGTCGCATATATATACATATCTACCCCACGCGTCCCCGAGAAGTTACAACTCCCAAATGATAATATCGTGCATAAGCCCGACAAATCATAATATAGGGAAACGTCCCAACTATATATACGGGCCAACAAGGCTACCATAACACACAGTTCCCAGAACATATAGATACATGCCTACGCAGGCCGACAAGGCCGCCACTATGAATGAGAACGCACAAACATAAATCATACAGACACAACTGAACAGTAACTATTCACAACCCACACATATGTCTACAGACCTCTAAGAGTAACAACAGTATCATATGACGGGACAGGGCCCCGCCGTACCCCTGAATAGACATATATATATATATATAACGAAAGTGTCTGTACCAAAAATATAGGCTCCGGAACAAGGGAGCGCTCCAAGATAGCAGAATAGATATCCTAAGCTGGCGGATCACCCAAGCGAGCGTCTGTACCTGCGGGCATGAAACGCAGCCCCCCCCCCCCCCCCCGAAGAAAGGGGGTCAGTACGAGATGTGTACTGAGTATATAAAGCATGAAATACAATAAACGGGATTATAATCAAAGTAAGAAGTACAGAAAACAAGTACAGTAACCAGAATACCAAAATGCTTGCTTGTGAAATACAAATCATGCATGTCAGTATCATGTATCGTATCCGGCCCATTATAGGACTCGGTGAACATGGTCGCCACCCCGTCTTTGGCGCCATAACACAGCATACTCCAGAACACAACGTAACTCCGTATCACAAAGAAAGATATAACACAAGATAACACCATAACAGATAAAGATAACACCATAACACAACATAACACCATAACACCACCGAATATATATATACCGTACCCGGCCCTCTAGTGAGGAACTCGGGGAAAGATATGATAACAGTACGCACGAGCGGAGTAGTGAGTAACCATATGCATATAAATCGCCTTTGGAGACCCAGTCGATAAGTAAGTAATCAACGCTCGAGGGTTAAAACAATAGTCATGTTAAATTCTTTCTAAATGTCATTAGAACTATATTAAGGAGAGTCTCAGGGATCGTAGACATGTATCAAACCAATCCGAGCCCGCTCATGAAAGTTACGGACATTATTCGTTATAGAATCTTCTACGAACGTATCAAACCAATCCGAGACCGCCTATGAAAGTTAGGGACATTATTCATTATAGAGTCCTCTAAGAATAGGATCTCTTTATGCATCATTTGCTATTCAATCATACGAAAGACTCAAGGACAATAGCTCGACTATATTAAGAATGCCAATATCAAGAAGTGAATAGGAATTGTAAACATGCTCGGAACTTATGAATAGAGGTACCCCAAGGCTCGTATCGTATCTTACTTACATCTAAGACATGCCAAAAGAAAGAAGGGATAGGCTTTACATACCTTGTCCGCTTCTTAAGCTAATCCGAACTCAAGTCTCGGGCTTCCCAAGATCTACAACAACGTCAGTAGATACCAAACATTAGCTATAGGTACTTAGGAATCCAATCCTAAGCTAGCACTTCATTTATAGAAATTCGGACAGCATTTCCTTTATAAATTCAACAAACCCCGAGAATTCAACTCGGCCAAATCATCAACAACAATACCAATAACCATATTAACAACATCAACAATTAATTCAAAACGTATTCTAACGTTAGTAACTCCTTTCTACATAATTCGACGGCACTTCATTTACATTCCCCGCTTCCAAATTCATGAACTATACCAACAACCACACGTTAACAACATTATTCACACAAATGCAAGAAATGATATTAACATCATATTAGCTTCTACAACAGCCCACAAACAATTACAACTCCAACTTGAACCATTAAACCTTCATTTGCATCATAGAATCCACAACAACAACAACCAAAAATACTAAGTAAATTTAGCTCATCACTCCTACACAAAACAACTCCTACACGGCTTTAACACCAACACATATGGTTCCATAAATTTCATTCATTTCTACACACTACAACATGCACAAACCATCCATAATACATGTAAAAGGAGATTAAACCTTACCTTTACCCCTTAACTTCTCAACTTGGCTAGGGTTTGTAAATTGCAAAAATGAATGTTTTGATTGCTCCAACAACTACTTCACGTTACTAGGGACCTTCCAATTGGTTGGAATACTAGAAGAAAATTATTTTTTGATCAATATTCATGGGCACCAAGTTCGGCTAGCCATGGCCGAATGT
Source organism: Lycium ferocissimum (assembly GCF_029784015.1). Classification (NCBI taxonomy): domain Eukaryota; kingdom Viridiplantae; phylum Streptophyta; class Magnoliopsida; order Solanales; family Solanaceae; genus Lycium; species Lycium ferocissimum. The sequence goes on along the minus strand of NC_081348.1, from coordinate 49,376,664 downwards.
TTCTCCCTTCTTCTCCAAGTTTCTTAAGTTGTGAAATGATGAATATGTCTTGCTTTGTCATCACTTATCTATATATATATAGCTCCTACTAGGTGGACACATGCCCCACTCATGGCTTGAGGCAATCAAATTTGGCCAAGCCATGGGTGGGAGCCCACACGGCCACTTGTGGCTTTTTTTTTTCATGAAATAATTAACTTCTAACCCCTAATTTTCCTTAATATTTCCATACCAATAAAATTTATAAGCAACTTGTGCATTAAAACGAAATCGGAGGTTAAAAGTCTCTACCTCGTATCCCAAAATAGTCTTGTCCTTAACTTATCGCGAATTAGCTTAAAATATCCTAGAGAGAAAAGTTCAATATTCATATAGTATTGGATGTGGCGATGATACACACACATGACCCTCGCCTTCTACATTGCCTAGTAGAGCTACCAGGGCAGGGGTTGAAGTTGGAGTTTACAATGGTCTATGGATTGCACACTATTGAAGACAGGAAAGCTATGTGGCAAAAACCGGAGCAATTGGAGCCTTTAATCCAGATCCCCTGGCTAGTCATGGGTGATTTCAATGCTATACTTAAAGGGGAAGATAGGCTGCATGGAAACCAAGTAATGGATGTTGAAACAAGGGACTTTGATCAATGTTTACTTAACACAGAGTTGACTGAGATGAGGAGTATAGGTAGATATTTCACCTGGACAAATAGCCATGACCTGAGCAAGATTGACAGGGAACTAGTAAGTGCAAAATGGTTGACTACTTGGCCCCAACTAGTGGTCACGGTTATGGATCCTCAGTTCTCTGACCATGCCTTACTGTGTGTGGATATGGAATGCTATCAGAATCAAATAGCTAGACCCTTCAAGTTCATGAACCACCTAGTTAAGCATGCTAAATTTTTGAACTGTGTTAGAGAGGTATGGCAGGAACAAGCCTGGGGCAGCCTAATGGAAAAAATATGGTATAAACTGAAGCACATGAAAGGGGTAATGAAGAAGCTAAACCAGAAAGAGTTTTCAAATGTAGAACAAAGACTCCAGAGTGTCAGACACCAATTGAGTGAGGTGCAGAAACAGCTTAGGACAAAGTACAATGATCCAGCTTTGTATGATAAAGAGAAGATGCATAAGGTTGAGGTAGAGAAATGGAGTTTAGTGGAGGAAAGCATCTTGAGACAGAAGACTAGGGTGCAATGGCTTGGACTAGGGGATTCCAATTCAGCTTACATCTTTGCTAGTGTAAAGAGTAGAATCAGCCAGAACTGTATCAAGAATGATGCTCATGGGAGTGTTCTCCAGGACAATAATGATATTGAACAAGAAATTATTGGCTTCTATAAAGGTCTCCTAGGCTCTTGTGCTGCAGAATTGCCCTCCATTAACCCTGACATAATGAATTTTGGCCCTATCCTGAATAGAGCTCAGCAATTGGCACTTATCAAACCTATGGAGAGGAAATAAATATATGAATCAATACATGATATATCAGACTTGAAGGCCCCTGGTTGTGATGGATTTAATGCAGTCTTCTTCAAGAAAGTATGGCTAATAATTGATGATGATATTGTAGATGCTGTCTTATACACATTTCAGAGGAAGAAGCTATTCAGAGCCATCAATTGTACTTCTATCACTTTGATCCCCAAGGTACAAAATCCATCCTCTATGCAAGAGTTTAGGCCAATATCATGTTGTACCCGTTTTTATAAAATTATATCTAAAGTACTTATTAAAAGACTGCAACCAGTTATGGATAGTATTATTAACAGTAGTCAGGCAGCTTTTGTACCTGGGAGGGTAATTACTGATAATATCTTGTTAGTCATGAACTGGTTAAAGGGTACACTAGGAAAAGGATTCAAAGAAGATGATCAAGATCGATAGGCGCAGAAGCATATGACTCCTAGAATGGGTGTTCTTAGAGCAAGTGCTGGTGGCTTTAAACTTTCCTAATGACTTTGTTGGGTGGATAATGATGTGTGTCAAAACAGTGTCTTATTCTGTCCTTCTAAATGGTCAGCCCACCACACGTTTTGAAGCCAAGAAAGGTTTGAGACAGGGTGATCCCCTCTCTCATTTTCTCTTTGTTATTGCCATAGAGTATTTTAGTAGGATGCTTAAACAGTTGGGGCAAAATCCAAGGTTTCACTTCCATCCAAAGTGTGGCAGATTTAGTTAGTCAAGCTGTTATTTGAACAGTTTGCCCTATTTTCTAAAGCTTCCGGACTCAGTGCTAACCTTAGGAAAAGTTTCGTGTATTGTGGAGGGGGGGGGGGGTAAAGGACCATGTCAAATAGGAAATCCTAAGTGTTCTGGGGATGAGTCATGGGAGTCTTCCTTTAAGATATTTAGGGGTCCCTTTGAGCACCAAAAGAGTCTCTGTAGTACAGTGCCAGCCACTCTTAGACAAAATGTTGGGAATAGTTAAGTCTTGGACCACTAAATTCTCGTCCTTTGGTAGAGCCCAAAATTAATTAAGTCTGGCTCTGTCCATACAATTTTTCTGGGCTCAAGTATTTTTCCCGCCTGTGTGTCATCCACCATTGAAGCCACTGCCTAACCTTTTCTATGGACTGGGGGATATGAGTTATCTAAGAAAGCATTATTGGCATGGGATAGAATTTGCTCTCCCAAAATAGCAGGAGGGCTAAATATCCTTGATGTGCAAGTCTGGAACAAGGTAGCTATTTGCCAATTACTGTGGAATCTATGTGCTAAACAGGATAAACTTTGGATTAAATGGATCCACAGTTATTATGGGAGAAATAGGAATATTTACACTGATGTTCCAAAACAGGCATCATGGATAATTCAGAGAATCCTCAAAGTAACTAAGTACTTCACACAAGCTGGCTATGCAATTGATGCAGTGCAACAAATGGGGAAGTTCTCTACTAAGAAGATGTATCTAAAGCTGCGAGGGCAATTTCAGAAAGTGACTTAGAGAAGGCTAGTGTGCAACAATCTTGGCCTGCCAAGGTGGTCCTTTATGCTACTATTAAGTGCTCATGGAAGACTAGCAACTAGAGACAGGTTGTTCAAGTAGGGTGTTACAACTGAACAACAATGCCCATTATGTAGCATTACAGATGAATGTATCAGGCACTTATTTTTCCTGTGTGACTATTCGGCCGCACTATGGACTAAACTACTGAAATGGATTGGCATTGATAGGCAGGTGGAAGGGTGGGAAGGAGAACTTCAACGGGCTACTCAAAATGCAATAGGAAGAACTCCAAAAGATGAGGTATATAGGATGCTGCTAGCTGCAACAGTCTACTACATTTGGAGGGAAAGGAACCAAAGATTATTTCAGAATAAGGGGCAACCAGGTCATGTGCTCATAAGGTTGATAATCCAAGAGGTGCACCAGAGAGCAAATGTTCAACATAGACTAGTAAATTGGCTAGCTGATTTTAATTTCTATCCAGTGTAGAGGTGCTGTGATGCGCAGTGAGGCTTATATTCTTTGTATTTGTTGAGTGACTTAGGTTCTTTCTAGAAAATAGAAGATAGAGCATGACTATTGGGACCTATGTCCAGTAGCATTGCTTGTGTTTTTTTTTTTTAATATGTAATTACTCACTTTTGGTCAATAATACAAGTTATTTTCCAAAAAAAAAAAAAAACAACAAAAGGTGGTTTCACGCATAGAATTCATGCGTGAAAGAGGGTAATATACACTGCCCCCAGTTCCCCTGCCTTTGTTCTTTGGCCAATTTTTTTAAAAATTCACGTTTTTTCCGTACTTTGACTGAAGATTAGTCATGTTTCAAAACGCCGGAATATCAATATTTTATATAGAACTTAATATCTTTTTTTGCATACAATAATGTCGGCTCATTACATCAATTACACCTAAATGTTTGGATCGTCGTTTTAGGGTTTCTAAAGTGCCCCGAAGTAAGTTTTGTTTGTTTGGAAACTTGTTATCTTTAGGTTTAAGTGTCATATTTTATAGGGTTTTGATTAATTTATGATGTCGCACGAGTGATTATTAATCAATAACTAATTATCATTAAGAAAATAATACCCAAAAATATATATAATATTAACATAAAATATACATTTTATTTACAAATGCACATCCCTTGGTCCCACATGTAGGAGCCTTTAGAGTACGGCTAGGCCTAAGGCCAACCCCACCACCCTCACCATCATCTCCATCCCCATTCTTCCTCCTAATCTATACATGCTTTCTGACATGATCATCCTTGCTTCTCTTCCTTCCCTTCTTTCGACCCGAACCCCGGTTCGTAACATACTTCCTATGGGAGCTGACGGTGGGCGGTGGGAGTGGGACAACAGCATCAGGAGTCTCGTCAATCTCATCAAGAAACCCGTCCACAGACGCAGAAGAATAAACCTGAAATAACATATAAACAATTTAGTTTATATTTATTCTAAACTAAACATGAAATAAACAATTAATTAATAAATTATTTTATTTTATTGTAAAATCAAAACCGTATGTCGACCGCCTCCGAGATGGTGGTGAGAGGGCTCCCCGAGTCGGCTCCTGACCTCCGAGGGCCTCGAAGCTATAGCTGGAGCTTGAGATGGGTCCACAGGCGCGTTTAAGAATGAACCTAAAATAACATATAAACAATTTAGTTTAGATTTATTCTAAACTAAACATGAAATAACATATAAAAAAAATTAATAAATTATTTTATTCTAAAAATCAAACCTGTGTGTCAATAGCCTCCTGAGATGACTAGTGAGAGGGCTCGTGAGTGGCCCCCGGAGCAGGAGATGCAGATGGTGCTGGAGCTGCATATGGTGTCGGATCAAATACGAAGTCCTCGAACATGGCATCGAAGTCCATATGTAAGCCACCCTGTAGATCACGAACCGGCCGCTCACCCTGTGGATCACGAACTGGTGGATGTGGAAATGAAGGCCAGGGCACATAATCTGACAAAGGGTCCGACGTATATAGAGGTGTCTGTGAAGTCAATGGCGGGGAAGAAGAAGTCGATGGGATATCTGTAGTCGACGGCGGGTAAGAACTCGACGGGATTTCTAAAGCCGACGGGGCCCTACCACCTCTGTCGGCCCTACCACCTCGGGGTTACCAACTCTCCGGCCCCTACCCTCTCGGTGACCCGACCACTCCGCCGTACGATGGTATGTACCGCCAGGTGGGGCACCGGGAACACACTCACTGAGACGCTCAAAGTCATATGCCTGTAGCATACCAGTCTCGGTAAGCTCAATCATCCGTGCTGCATATTTCGCTGTCTCGAGGGCCTCCGTACAGGCAGTGCTCTCATAACGCATCGTCTGAATGGTCCGTACCTGCATATGTTTTCAAATATTAACAATTGAATAAATTTGTAAAGTAGTACATAAGACGATTGATTAAGTTTAAGACTAATAAAACTTACTAGCGCCTTATACGCTTCTACGAGAGCAACATATCCTAGGCCATCTGGACGGTGCCTAGTGGGGTTGTCAATAATGATACGAGCGATCCGCATGTACCACTCCATGTATACATGGATCAGAGTGTCATGTCCGACCACCGCTAGGCTCGTCATCCTCGCATCCCAACTCTGGACCTGCTGCTGCATATAGAGCCGCCATGTATCATTGACGCCCGAACGCTCATCCCTCACATGTGGTCGTGCTCCCAATCCGTAGCTGCGGGTATATTCTGCACATACCTAAACTGCCGTAACACACAGTCGGGCGCGTGATACTCAACGATATCCATATGTGTCAATAGACACCGCGACATCCACATCTGCTGACTAGCCCTACAAAATGCCGGCAGCCCATCCAAAATATGATCATACGGCGTCCATATAAAAGCCTGTAAAAGAATTGAACTAGTTAACAATAAAAGACTAAAATAGTAGCTATGTGGTCTAGCGTGTGGATTCAAAATATGAACATACCGTCTGCGCCGTCATGCGGTCTAGCTGATCCCTAAACGGGAGAAGGCTGTGGTGCGTCTTCGCAAGTCGGCATACCCCTCATGACCATCTCCGCGCGTATGGCATCGGCTCAGCAAGATAGTCGGAGGGTGGCCTGTGATGGGTCAAAGGTCTCAACCTAGTCCACACCCATATCTGATATAGTCATTAAAAAAATGTTTTATTAGTCTTCGTTTCAAAAAAAATACTTTGTGTTTAATTACACACACTTAAATATATTACCTGAAGAAGCAAGCAAAATGCAGGGACCTCTACCCTCGTGCGGGAACAGGATGCCCCTGAATATGATGAGTAGGTATAGATGCGCACACATCAGCCTGAGGCGTGTCCTCTCCAATCAGATGCTGCATTTCTGTGAGGCGCAAGTAAGCATGAAGGGCCGACATCAAAACCCGACTCTGGCCCTAAAAATCATCACCCGAAGCCGGGAAACCGGTGAGCCTAGTCAACTCATCCTGGTAAGGCGGCATCTCCTGAGGCTCCTCAATATATAATGGGCATCCATCAACCTGTAGCCTATAAATGACCTCCATATCCTGGAGGGTAATGGTAGTCTCACCGGTGCGAAGATGAAATGTGTGCGTCTCCAGTTGCCATCTCTCAATCAAGGCTGTCACTAGCGACCTATCATGCTGTACCCGACCAACCTTGACGCACCAGTAGATACCTCCCCGACGTAGTATATCCAATACGCGAGGATATGAGCGGGTGACTAAGATCTCCCAGCGCTTCGAGTCCCCCCAACCGGTGGACTTCCGAGTTTCACCCCTATAGCTCAGACGTCTATATATGCTTTGACCTATGCTCCTGCTGAAGATATAGTACCTTTCGGTCGAAGGGCCCCTGATCACGAGAGGGTGATCCATTTGTTTTATGCGTTTAAATCAATCATTAACAAGTAGTATGTCACAACCCAAACCGATGAGTCATAACGAGTGTCTGACCTCTAGTGACCAAACACCCCTGTACTCACATCTGAATCTTACTGAACATCAAGGGCCCACAAGTGACTCAAACTAATCTCATACTGCCTCATAAATGGATAACATCATGAACTCTTTACAACCTGTATATACATAAACATGCTGAAAAAACAATGCAAGCCAGCTAGGCTGCTACATATACTGTACACAAAAGAATAGAAGCCGACAAGGCTACATCATCTGACTAATACATACAAATGTCTACAGACTTCTACTGGAATAAAAACTGTAAAAAGGACGAGACAGGTGTTACACCTCTCGTCTTCGTAGTGATAGAACTTATGATTTTCTAGTTGGGTATGCCTTGGGAATTAAGACCCGAGCTCGAGTTTTGGAGATAGAAAGTGTCTTATCCCATGTGCAATGGCAACAACAGGAATTCCTAGAGATTTACAGGGTTAAAAGTGAACAAATCGAATCGACACGACCTGAACTAAATTAGCAAAGTCTGCAGACACCAGTCAAGATCGGCGGGTCAATAAACCTGTGGACGGGTCGTCATTGTGCGGCGTCGATAGGGTTTCACAGCCCTGCATTCTCGTTAGGCGCAGGTCGACGGGCACGTCCACGGACCGTCGACACGTCTACGGGTCGTCGACCCGCTCGTCGAACCGGACCACTGAAGCATTTAATTCTCTAAGTATAAATACATGGTCCACAACTTTATGTCTCATTTCTCTCATTCTCAGATCAGAAAACCCTAATATTTTGCTCTCCCAACATTTATGGCATAGTAGTGGAGATTTGACAAGACCCGGACCCTGTAAACCCGAGCTTGTGAAGAAGAAGGTTGTTTCTAGGGTTTCTCCAAGAATGGGAAGCTTAGGGAGTTGAAGTTAAAGTGATTTTTGGGATTCTTGACCCCTCGAGGTATGTAAATGATTCCTACCCTTGTGTCCGAGTTTGCTATCAAAAGCTTTAGTGATTTTAGGTAAAGAAAAGGGTATTTTGTGAAAG